>NC_137640.1:31957008-32294508 GCF_963383615.2 Lipophrys pholis | reverse complement strand
TTAACCAAAAAAAACCCTTCCTTTCTTTTTTTGAGAGATATCACCCCCATGGCGTTTTATTGCACCAACTGCCGCACGGCTCAGCCCACCCAGCTGGGAGGCCACAGGGAATCTCCACCCGGACCACGGGGCCCTGAGCAATCAGTGGGAACAGACGACAGTTTTACACACCGCAGATGTACAAGGTTATATTTCAAATACATCCAACTGATGCACCACTCCAATATTACTGAAGCAGCCATTGAGAACCACACTATTCCACCAGGAATGAGGAGGAAAACCGAACAACTGACAGAATTCATTAAACCGGCCTGCCCAAATGATAAAATCAAAAACCTGATCAGAGAGAACACTTTTCAATGGATGGAGCAAAACCTAAAAATACTAAATCAACATTATAATGACAGCATGGATGAGTTAAGTACAGTAATTGAAGAGCTCCAACCGTTTAGACCACTAGCCTGGCAGGCAGCACAAACCACAGCAAAAAAAAGATTTGGCCCACGTCTCACCGCTCTCTCCATACAGATGGCCCTAGATACGATAAAAACAGTATCCAACTTCTGGCCGGACTCCCCCATCCCAGCAAACGCCCCCTCCACTCCGCCGGCTTCCAGTCCTCAACAGGAAGAGAACCAGCGGCCACCTCAAACAACGGGGAGCCGCACCGAGGAGCCGCAGCAGAGGAAGGAGGAACCACCACAACCAGGCCAGAGGGGGGCCAGTCCAGAGACCATCCCGGACCACCCCCGAAGCAAGGCAGGAGGGGAACAACAGCGCCGACGGGGAGCCCAACAACATCCCCCCACCCCACCATCCCGGACTGTCCCGGGCTCAGAAGTACCACTCCCTGAGGCAGTCCGGGTGGTGTTGGACGCAGAGGATCCTCCCCCCCGGCCTACCGAGACCTCCCAGGCTCCCAAACTAACCCAGAGGGACACCTGGAAAAGACGAGCAGGCAGGGGGCCACCAACAACCCCAGTCGGCACTGACCTTCCAGACCTGCGAGGGATGAGAACCACACAACACACGGACTCCTTCCCCAGCACGCTGCAACCCAGGGGCACTAAATATCGCCACCTAAGTACACGGCTAACCCCACCAGCTCAATGTAGGGGGCTTTTAACCTCACCGCAACTCAGACAATTTTAATAAAAAAACTCAATACTCAGCGACGTTCCGTATTTTATAATTTTAGCTTTTTTATAAATTAAAAATATTTTACTCCCCTTCTTCTCTCCTTCTTCCCCCCAATTCCTTACCCCCTCACCCACTTCCCCACCCTAAACCTAACATCCTCCCTCCTTCCTTTCCTAACCCTAACCCCTCCTTCCCCTTACCTAACCCTAACCAATTCCCCCCCCCCGACCTAAAACCCAGTCCCTATTCCTACCCTAAACCTAACCATACCCCCCCCCCTTTTTTTCTTTCCTAACCTTAACCCCTCCTTCCCCTCACCTAACCCTAACCCCCTCCCCCTGCCTAAAACCCAACCCCCTTTCCCATCCTAAACCTAACCACATCCCCTTCTCTCCAAACCACCCCCCCCCCTTTCCCCCCCCCCCCTTCCTCCTTGTTTCACCCCTTCCCCAGTAACTTATCAATTTTAAACAAAACCAGGCAAACGTCGACTGTTTTAGGATCCGGAGTTCAATTTTAATTTGGGTGATATCTCTTTTATCTTAATTTAATTATTTATTTATTTCTTTCTTACCTTTTATTGTAAAAACGTCAGTCTTTTATTTTCCCTTTTAAAGTCATCCACTTGGGGTAATATAGATGAACCCACCTCCTTTTAAACATATGACGATTTTTACGAACACCCGAGGTGAAACTACCCTCTTTTAAAAGGACTGAAGTAATTTTAATATCACAAGGAAACACTTTTTAAATATGGTGTACTGTTGCCCGTGCCTTCCTCTCCTTTGTCCCAAACCTAACCTTGCCAGAGCCAGCACTATAAATAAGTGTTTTTAACCTACAGATATTTAATTACCTTTTATATTTCTCTTCTTAAACTCTCTTTCCTTCCTTTATTCAGTCAGTTTGTTTTGAGGCTCTGATTCTTTCCAGAGGGGCAATCTACGAGGTGACCACTAGAGGGAGCCAACTTCAAACCTACCAAGGCATACAGGCACCTGGACTACAGAAGGGAGTAAGAGGACAAACTTCCTGTCCAGGCCCCTCCCACTTCCTCAAACCACCCCCAGAAGACCTTCAAAAACAGCCAGCAACACATGCAGACTCACCTTGCCCCTGAAGAAGCCGGATAGGCGAAACGTCGGGCCTTTTTAACTTTTTTTCTCTCTCCTCCTTTGTTTTTATGGAATAATTTTAGGGATTAAAGGATTTGCAATTTTAGACTTTTTATTCTGAGCTCAGAATGGGATTTTTCAGGATGGATACAAAGACTTTTTAAAGAACAGTGCTCCAACCTCCCACCAGGATACCAGCTACAAACAAAAGGACTACTCAGCCGCAGCCTTGCAACAACCTGACGATCTTCAGGACAACCGACTGCAGGCTTTGGGCCTACTCTGCAGGCTTTGGGCCTACTCTGCAAGCACGGTAAAACTGTAGGTTGGCTACAAAATGGCACCTTGATTGAACCCCTCTGGGACACAATCATCCTTCTTTCTAAAGGGTTTTAACAACTTTTATCCAATCCTGCTTTTTAGATCCCGGGAGCAGAAGAGTCTAATTTAATTACTTCCATTTCTAAAAATTTATCTCCTGTTTTCCTCTCTCCTCTCCCTGGTTTTTAAATTTGTTTTGATAAATTAAATCCACTTTTAAGCTTTATTATTCCTAGTTTTCCTTGTTTAAACAAGAGAGGAAGTAGCTTTTACTGGAGCAGAATATTTTAATCATTACATTAAAAACCTTTTTTTTAATTTCTTATCACCTCTCTGTTTTTAAGAAAACCTTTAACCAAAAAAAACCCTTCCTTTCTTTTTTTGAGAGATATCACCCCCATGGCGTTTTATTGCACCAACTGCCGCACGGCTCAGCCCACCCAGCTGGGAGGCCACAGGGAATCTCCACCCGGACCACGGGGCCCTGAGCAATCAGTGGGAACAGACGACAGTTTTACACACCGCAGATGTACAAGGTTATATTTCAAATACATCCAACTGATGCACCACTCCAATATTACTGAAGCAGCCATTGAGAACCACACTATTCCACCAGGAATGAGGAGGAAAACCGAACAACTGACAGAATTCATTAAACCGGCCTGCCCAAATGATAAAATCAAAAACCTGATCAGAGAGAACACTTTTCAATGGATGGAGCAAAACCTAAAAATACTAAATCAACATTATAATGACAGCATGGATGAGTTAAGTACAGTAATTGAAGAGCTCCAACCGTTTAGACCACTAGCCTGGCAGGCAGCACAAACCACAGCAAAAAAAAGATTTGGCCCACGTCTCACCGCTCTCTCCATACAGATGGCCCTAGATACGATAAAAACAGTATCCAACTTCTGGCCGGACTCCCCCATCCCAGCAAACGCCCCCTCCACTCCGCCGGCTTCCAGTCCTCAACAGGAAGAGAACCAGCGGCCACCTCAAACAACGGGGAGCCGCACCGAGGAGCCGCAGCAGAGGAAGGAGGAACCACCACAACCAGGCCAGAGGGGGGCCAGTCCAGAGACCATCCCGGACCACCCCCGAAGCAAGGCAGGAGGGGAACAACAGCGCCGACGGGGAGCCCAACAACATCCCCCCACCCCACCATCCCGGACTGTCCCGGGCTCAGAAGTACCACTCCCTGAGGCAGTCCGGGTGGTGTTGGACGCAGAGGATCCTCCCCCCCGGCCTACCGAGACCTCCCAGGCTCCCAAACTAACCCAGAGGGACACCTGGAAAAGACGAGCAGGCAGGGGGCCACCAACAACCCCAGTCGGCACTGACCTTCCAGACCTGCGAGGGATGAGAACCACACAACACACGGACTCCTTCCCCAGCACGCTGCAACCCAGGGGCACTAAATATCGCCACCTAAGTACACGGCTAACCCCACCAGCTCAATGTAGGGGGCTTTTAACCTCACCGCAACTCAGACAATTTTAATAAAAAAACTCAATACTCAGCGACGTTCCGTATTTTATAATTTTAGCTTTTTTATAAATTAAAAATATTTTACTCCCCTTCTTCTCTCCTTCTTCCCCCCAATTCCTTACCCCCTCACCCACTTCCCCACCCTAAACCTAACATCCTCCCTCCTTCCTTTCCTAACCCTAACCCCTCCTTCCCCTTACCTAACCCTAACCAATTCCCCCCCCCCGACCTAAAACCCAGTCCCTATTCCTACCCTAAACCTAACCATACCCCCCCCCCTTTTTTTCTTTCCTAACCTTAACCCCTCCTTCCCCTCACCTAACCCTAACCCCCTCCCCCTGCCTAAAACCCAACCCCCTTTCCCATCCTAAACCTAACCACATCCCCTTCTCTCCAAACCACCCCCCCCCCCTTTCCCCCCCCCCCTTCCTCCTTGTTTCACCCCTTCCCCAGTAACTTATCAATTTTAAACAAAACCAGGCAAACGTCGACTGTTTTAGGATCCGGAGTTCAATTTTAATTTGGGTGATATCTCTTTTATCTTAATTTAATTATTTATTTATTTCTTTCTTACCTTTTATTGTAAAAACGTCAGTCTTTTATTTTCCCTTTTAAAGTCATCCACTTGGGGTAATATAGATGAACCCACCTCCTTTTAAACATATGACGCTTTTTACGAACACCCGAGGTGAAACTACCCTCTTTTAAAAAGGACCTATGTATTTTAAATATCACAAGGAAACACTTTTTAAATATGGTGTACTGTTGCCCGTGCCTTCCTCTCCTTTGTCCCAAACCTAACCCTAACCCTAACCCTAACCCTAACCCTAACCCTAACCCTAACCCTAACCCTAACCCTAACCCTAACCCTAACCCTAACCCTAACCCCTAACCCTAACCCTAACCCTAACCCTAACCCTAACCCTAACCCCTAACCCTAACCCTAACCCTAACCCTCAAAAACCTCATCAAAGACAACACTTTTCAATGGATGGAGCAAAACCTAAAAATACTAAATCAACATTATAATGACAGCATGGATGATTTAAGTACAGTAATAGAGGAGCTCCAACCATTTAGACCATCAGCCTGGCAGGCAGCACAAACCATAGCAAAAAAAAGATATGGCCCACGTCTCACCCCTCTTTCCGTACAGATGACCCTGGACATGATTAAAACGGTATCAAACTTCTGGCCGGACTCCCCCATCCCAGCAAAAGCTCCCTCCACTCCGCCGGCCCCCAGTCCTCGGCAGGAAGAGAACCGGCGGCCACCTCAAACAACGGGGAGCCGCACCGAGGAACCACAACAACCACAACCCAGTCCGAGGGCGGCCATCCAAGAGGCCATCCCGGACCACCCCCGAAGCAAGGCAGGAGGGGAACGACAGCGCCGACGGGGAGCCCAACAACATCCCCCCACCCCACCATCCCGGACTGTCCCGGGCTCAGAAGTACCACTCCCTGAGGCAGTCCAGGTGGGGTTGGACGCAGAGGATCCTCCCCCCCGGCCTACCGAGACCTCCCAGGCTCCCAAACTAACCCAGAGGGACACCTGGAAAAGACGAGCAGGCAGGGGGCCACCAACAACCCCAGTCGGCACTGACCTTCCAGACCTGCGAGGGATGAGAACCACACAACACACGGACTCCTTCCCCAGCACGCTGCAACCCAGGGGCACTAAATATCGCCACCTAAGTACACGGCTAACCCCACCAGCTCAATGTAGGGGGCTTTTAACCTCACCGCAACTCAGACAATTTTAATAAAAAAACTCAATACTCAGCGACGTTCCGTATTTTATAATTTTAGCTTTTTTATAAATTAAAAATATTTTACTCCCCTTCTTCTCTCCTTCTTCCCCCCAATTCCTTACCCCCTCACCCACTTCCCCACCCTAAACCTAACCATCCTCCCTCCTTCCTTTCCTAACCCTAACCCCTCCTTCCCCTTACCTAACCCTAACCAACCCCCCCCCCCCCCCCGACCTAAAGCCCAGCCCCTATTCCTACCCTAAACCTAACCATACCCCCCCTTTTTTCTTTCCTAACCTTAACCCCTCCTTCCCCTCACCTAACCCTAACCCCCTCCCCCTGCCTAAAACCCAACCCCCTTTCCCATCCTAAACCTAACCACATCCCCTTCTCTCCAACCCCCCCCCCCCCTTTTTCCCCCCCTTCCTCCTTGTTTCACCCCTTCCCCAGTAACTTATCAATTTTAAACAAAACCAGGCAAACGTCGACTGTTTTAGGATCCGGAGTTCAATTTTAATTTGGGTGATATCTCTTTTATCTTAATTTAATTTTTTTTAATTATTTATTTCTTTCTTTCTTACCTTTTATTGTAAAAACGTCAGTCTTTTATTTTCCCTTTTAAAGTCATCCACTTGGGGTAATATAGATGAACCCACCTCCTTTTAAACATATGACGATTTTTACGAACACCCGAGGTGAAACTACCCTCTTTTAAAAGGACTGAAGTAATTTTAATACCACAAGGAAACACTTTTTAAATATGGTGTACTGTTGCCCGTGCCTTCCTCTCCTTTGTCGCAAACCTAACCCTAACCCTAACCCTAACCCTAACCCCGACCCTATAACCCTAACCCTATAACCCTGACCCTATAACCCTAACCCAGCAAGGGGAGAAGAACGAAAAGAAAGAAGTTCATATAATCGGAAACAAACATATCAAATCCATTGGAAGGACTAGGGATGGTCACTCAAACTTGGGGAACTTCACAATACCTAAATGTAAACCTATTTTAGATCTAAACCCTAAACCAAATCCGATTCCTAACCCTAACCACTTTGGGTCCTAAACCTATTCCTAATCCTAATCCTATCCCTAACCCTAACCCCAACCACTTTGGGAAAAAAACCCTAATCCTAACCCCAATAAACCTAATTTAAAATTTAAACCCTAATCCCAATCTAAATCCTAATCCTAACCCGAACCACTTTGGGACCTAATCTTAATCCAAATTCCAATCCTAACCCTAACCAACCTTAACCAAATTCCAATCCTAACCCTAACCAGCCTTCCTAACCCAACCCCAATCTTAATTCTAACCCTAATCCCAAAATTCAAATTTAATTCTAACCCTAACCATATTTAAGGCCAATTAATGGGTAGTCAATATACTTTTAATTAATACATTGGGAATAAAACAGGAGAAAAAAACTACATTCAAAAAGGTTTGGCAATTATGGGGTTAAAAAGAGGCCCCTCTAATACATACTCGCTCTGCAAAGTGACAAAGAAAGAAGTTAAACACCTCACGTGTATCAGCCCCTCCCCTACCCATGCACTTAAGTACCAGCTGCATACAGGCTGCCGTCTCATTTCAGCTCGGACAGAGAGGAAGACACATCTTAGAAAACAACAGCAAGCCTTCTTTTTTTCACTTTTTGACTTTTTAAAGTGCCAATTGTGCCTGAGGAAGATCTCAACAGGTCGAAACCTCGCGCAGAGGCACGTTTATTGATTTTTCTTTTCAAAAAAAACATTTTTTTCTTGGTTTTAACGTAAAGTTAGGTCAACCTTTTTATTTGATAACCCACATATTATATACATATAATTCTTGTTTTTTGAACCGAAAAACCTTCAGACAATTTTTTTTCTAAATTCAATTTGATTCATATTCCTCATAATCCCAAACAAAATTTATTGTATATATACATACATATCCAAAAAAAACCCAAAAAATGTCCTTTGACGACTGGACCACAGTGCGCTATGGGAGGAACCGCGGTCGGATCCCCGAGGAGGGCTTACGGCGGGGGTTTTCGGGGTACTGGGAGAGAGACTACACCCGAGGGATGGACTGTGCACATCCTGACTCCCGTGGATTCGGGGGTCAGGGACAATTTTCTTTCCCTAACCCCTAACCCTGACCCTAGCCCTAACCCCAACCCTAGCCCCAACCCTAGCCCCAACCCCAGCCTTAACCCTAACCCTAACCCTAACCCTAACCCTAACCCTAACCCTAACCCCTAACCCCTAACCCCTAACCCCTAACCCCTAACCCCTAACCCTAACCCTAACATACAATGTTGATTCACCATGTTCAAGTAGTTTCAACTTGTTTATTCATTGGATTTACAGTAATATTGTCATTTTCATCATTTTGGCCAAAAACGTGCTCCAGACGAGAAACCGAGCTTGATTTTGGAAAAAAGTTTATATTTCACAAGAACTAACTCGTACTTTCACTGATCAACCACAAACAATAATGATTCAGCATATTCAAGCAGTTTCAACTTGTTTATTCATTGGATTTACAGTAATATTGTCATTTTCATCATTTGTGACCAAAAACGTGCTCCAGACGAGATACTGAGTTTGATTATGGAAAAATGTTTATAATCACGAAAACACACTGGTACTTTCACTTTTCAACCACAAACAATGTTGATTCAGCATATTCAAGCAGTTTCAACTTGTTTATTCATTGGATTTACAGTAATATTGTCATTTTCATCATTTGTGGCCAGAAACGCGCTCCAGACGAGATACTGAGTTTGATTTTGGAAAAATGTTTATATTTCCCAAGAACAAACTCGTACTTTAACTGATCAAACCACATACAACATTGATTCAGCATATTCAAGCAGTTTCAACTTGGATTTACAGTAATATTGTCATTTTCATCATTTGGGACCAAAAACGTGCTCCAGACGAGATACTGAGTTTGATTTTGGAAAAATGTTTATAATCACGAAAACACACTGGTACTTTCACTTTTCAACCACATACAATGTTGATTCACCATATTCAAGCAGTTTCAACCTTTTTTATTCATTGGATTTACAGTAATATTGTCATTTTTATCATTTTTGCCAAAAACGTGCTCCAGACGAGAAACCGAGCTTGATTTTGGAACAATGTTTATATTTCCCAAGAACAAACTCGTACTTTCACTGATCAACCACATACAATATGCAGTAGCATGTTCAAGCAGTTTCAAACTGCTTTATTCATTGAATTTACTCGGCAATTGTCATTTTCATCATTTTGGCCAAAAACGTGCTCCACACGAGATACTGAGCGTGATTTTAAAAAAATGTTTACAATCACGAAAACACACTGGTACTTTCACTTTTCAACCACATACAATGTTGATTCACCATATTCAAGCAGTTTCAACTTGTTTATTCATTGGATTTACAGTAATATTGTCATTTTCATCATTTGTGGCCAGAAATGTGCTCCACACGAGATGCTGAGTTTGATTTAAAAAAAATGTTTATAATCATGAAAACATACTGGTACTTTGACTGATCAACCACATAAAATAATTATTCAGCATATTCAAGCAGTTTCAACTTGGATTTACAGTAATATATTCATCTTCATCATTTTGGTTAAAAGCGTGGTCCAGACGAGATGCTGAGTTTGATTTTGGAAAAATGTTTATTTCCCAAGAACAAACTCGTACTTTGACTGATCAACCACATAAAATAATTATTCAGCATATTCAAGCAGTTTCAACTTGGATTTACAGTAATATTGTCATTTTCATTATTTCGGCCAAAAACGCGCTCCAGACGAGAAACCGAGCTTGATTTTGGAACAATGTTTATATTTCCCAAGAACAAACTCGTACTTTCACTGATCAAACCACATACAATATTGATTCAGCATATTCAAGCAGTTTCAACTTGGATTTACAGTAATATTGTCATTTTCATCATTTTGGCCAAAAACGTGCTCCAGACGAGAAACCGAGCTTGATTTTGAAAAAAAGTTTATATTTCACAAGAACTAACTCGTACTTTCACAAATCAACCACATACAATATGCAGTAGCATGTTCAAGCAGTTTCAAAAAGCTTATTCATTGGATTTACTCGGCAATTGTCATTGTCATCATTTATGGCCAAAAACGTGCTCCAGACGAGATACTTAGGGTGATTTTGGAAAAATTTTCATATTTCACAAGACAAACTCGAACTTTCACTAATCAAACAAATACAACATGCAAGCAATTTCAACTTGTTTATTCATTGGATTTACAGTAATATTGTCATCTTCATCATTTATGGCCAAAAACGTGCTACAGACGAGATGCTGAGTTTGATTTTGGAAAAATGTTTATATGTCCCAAGAACAAACTCGTACTTTCACTGAGGAACCACATGCAAAATGGATTCACCATGTCCAAGCAGTTTCAACTTGTTTATTCATTGGATTTACTGTAATATTGTCATTTTTATCATTTTGGCCAAAAACGTGCTCCAGACGAGAAACCGAGCTTGATTTTGGAACAATGTTTATATTTCCCAAGAACAAACTCGTACTTTCACTGAGGAACCACATGCAAAATGGATTCACCATGTCCAAGCAGTTTCAACTTGTTTATTCATTGGATTTACTGTAATATTGTCATTTTTATCATTTTGGCCAAAAACGTGCTCCAGACGAGAAACCGAGCTTGATTTTGGAAAAAAGTTTATATTTCACAAGAACTAACTCGTACTTTCACTGATCAACCACAAACAATAATGATTCAGCATATTCAAGCAGTTTCAACTTGTTTATTCATTGGATTTACAGTAATATTGTCATTTTCATCATTTGTGACCAAAAACGTGCTCCAGACGAGATACTGAGTTTGATTTTGGAAAAATGTTTATAATCACGAAAACACACTGGTACTTTCACTTTTCAACCACATACAATGTTGATTCACCATATTCAAGCAGTTTCAACCTTTTTTATTCATTGGATTTACAATAATAGTGTCATTTTTATCATTTTGGCCAAAAACGTGCTCCAGACGAGAAACCGAGCTTGATTTTGGAAAAATGTTTATATTTCCCAAGAACAAACTCGTACTTTCACTGATCAAACCACATACAATATTGATTCAGCATATTCAAGCAGTTTCAACTTGGATTTACAGTAATATTGTAATTTTCATCATTTTGGCCAAAAACGTGCTCCAGACGAGAAACCGAGCTTGATTTTGAAAAAAAGTTTATATTTCACAAGAACTAACTCGTACTTTCACTGATCAACCACATACAATATGCAGTAGCATGTTCCAGCAGTTTCAAACTGCTTATTCATTGGATTTACTCGGCAATCGTCATTTTCATCATTTTGGCCAAAAACGTGCTCCAGATGAGAAACCGAGCTTGATTTTGGAAAAATGTTTATATTTCCCAAGAACAAACTCGTACTTTCACTGATCAAACCACATACAATATTGATTCAGCATATTCAAGCAGTTTCAACTTGGATTTACAGTAATATTGTAATTTTCATCATTTTGGCCAAAAACGTGCTCCAGACGAGAAACCGAGCTTGATTTTGAAAAAAAGTTTATATTTCACAAGAACTAACTCGTACTTTCACTGATCAACCACATACAATATG
Organism: Lipophrys pholis; assembly: GCF_963383615.2. Taxonomy (NCBI): domain Eukaryota; kingdom Metazoa; phylum Chordata; class Actinopteri; order Blenniiformes; family Blenniidae; genus Lipophrys; species Lipophrys pholis. The sequence goes on along the minus strand of NC_137640.1, from coordinate 32,283,060 downwards.
CAGTAGCATGTTCCAGCAGTTTCAAACTGCTTATTCATTGGATTTACTCGGCAATCGTCATTTTCATCATTTTGGCCAAAAACGTGCTCCAGACGAGAAACCGAGCTTGATTTTGAAAAAAAATTTATATTTCACAAGAACTAACTCGTACTTTCACTGATCAACCACAAACATTATGCAGTAGCATTTTCAAGCAGTTTCAAACTGCTTATTCATTGGATTTACTCGGCAATTGTCATTTTCATCATTTATGGCCAAAAAGTGCTCCAGACGAGATACTGAGGGTGATTTTGGAAAAATTTTCATATTTCACAAGACAAACTCGAACTTTCACTAATCAACCAAATACAACATGTAAGCAATCTCAACTTGTTTATTCATTGGATTTACAGTAATATATTCATCTTCATCATTTTGGTTAAAAACGTGGTCCAGACGAGATGTTGAGTTTGATTTTGGAAAAATGTTTATATTTCCCAAGAACAAACTCGTACTTTGACTGATCAACCACATAAAATAATTATTCAGCATATTCAAGCAGTTTCAACTTGGATTTACAGTAATATATTCATCTTCATCATTTTGGTTAAAAACGTGGTCCAGACGAGATGCTGAGTTTGATTTTGGAAAAATGTTTATTTCCCAAGAACAAACTCGTACTTTGACTGATCAACCACATAAAATAATTATTCAGCATATTCAAGCAGTTTCAACTTGGATTTACAGTAATATTGTCATTTTCATTATTTCGGCCAAAAACGTGCTCCAGACGAGAAACCGAGCTTGATTTTGAAAAAAAGTTTATATTTCACAAGAACTAACTCGTACTTTCACTGATCAACCACAAACATTATGCAGTAGCATTTTCAAGCAGTTTCAAACTGCTTATTCATTGGATTTACTCGGCAATTGTCATTTTCATCATTTATGGCCAAAAACGTGCTCCAGACGAGATACTGAGGGTGATTTTGGAAAAATGTTCATATTTCACAAGACAAACTCGAACTTTCACTAATCAACCAAATACAACATGCAAGCAATTTCAACTTGTTTATTCATTGGATTTACAGTAATATTGTCATCTTCATCATTTATGGCCAAAAACGTGCTACAGAAGAGATACTGAGTTTGATTTTGGAAAAATGTTTATATTTCCCAAGAACAAACTCGTACTTTAACTGATCAAACCACATACAACATTGATTCAGCATATTCAAGCAGTTTCAACTTGGATTTACAGTAATATTGTCATTTTCATCATTTGGGACCAAAAACGTGCTCCAGACGAGATACTGAGCGTGATTTTGGAAAAATGTTTATAATCACGAAAACACACTGGTACTTTCACTTTTCAACCACATACAATGTTGATTCACCATGTTCAAGCAGTTTCAACTTGTTTATTCATTGGATTTACAGTAATATTGTCATTTTCATCATTTGTGACCAAAAACGTGCTCCAGACGAGATACAGAGTTTGATTTTGGAAAAATGTTTATAATCACGAAAACACACTGGTACTTTAACTTTTCAACCACATACAATGTTGATTCACCATATTCAAGCAGTTTCAACCTTTTTTATTCATTGGATTACCTTTCTTCTCGGCTTTAGAGTGTGATAAAAAAACCGGCATCACTACTGACGCTTTGAGCCCAACGCCGAAATAGGAAGGAAGCGGTGTCATTTTTATCATTTTGGCCAAAAACGTGCTCCAGACGAGAAACCGAGCTTGATTTTGGAAAAATGTTTATATTTCCCAAGAACAAACTCGTACTTTCACTGATCAAACCACATACAATATTGATTCAGCATATTCAAGCAGTTTCAACTTGGATTTACAGTAATATTGTCATTTTCATCATTTTGGCCAAAAACGTGCTCCAGACGAGAAACCGAGCTTGATTTTGGAAAAAAGTTTATATTTCACAAGAACTAACTCGTACTTTCACTGATCAACCACATACAATATGCAGTAGCATGTTCCAGCAGTTTCAAACTGCTTATTCATTGGATTTACTCGGCAATTGTCATTTTCATCATTTATGGCCAAAAACGTGCTCCAGACGAGATCAACCACAAACAATATGCATGTCCCAGCAGTTTAAACTTGTTTATTCATTGTATTTACTCTGCGATTGTCATTTTCATCATTTGTGAGAAGAAAACGTGCTCCAGATGAGATACTATGCTTGATTTTGGAAACATTTTTACATTTCACAAGAACAAACTCCCCCTTGAACTGCCACCTTATCGCGGTGGGGGAGTTTGAGTACCCGAATGATCCTAGGAGCTACGTTGTCGGGGGGCTTGCCCCCCAGTAGGGTCTCCCAAGGCAAACTGGTCCTAGGTGACGAGTCAGACCAAAAGCAGTTCAACAAGCCCCCTATGAAAATACAACGAAAGAGGAAAGTGACGTCGCCCGGCGAGGCGCAGCCGGGGCCTCACCCTGGAGCCAGGCCTGGGGTTGGGGCTCGCATGCGAGCGCCTGGTGGCCGGACCTTTGCCCGCGGGGCCCGGCCGGGCCCAGCCCGAAGGGATGACGCGGTCCCTCCTCTTCCTCTTGTGAGCTCACCACCCACAGAGGCAACCGTAGGGGTTGGGTGCAATGTGGATTGGGTGGCAGTCGACGGCAGGGGCCTCGACGACCTGATCCCCGGACACGGAACCTAGCTTTTGGGACATGGAACGTCACCTCGCTGGGGGGGAAGGAGCCTGAGCTTGTGCGGGAGGTAGAGAGATACCGGCTAGATATAGTCGGGCTCACCTCCACCCACAGCTTGGACTCTGGAACCCAGCTCCTTGACAGGGGCTGGACACTCCACTTCTTGGGAGTTGCCCGCGGTGAGAGGCGGCGGGCTGGCGTGGGCTTGCTTATTGCCCCACAGCTCAGCCGCCATGTGTTGGAGTTCACCCTGGTGAGCGAGAGGGTCGCGTCCCTACGCCTTCGGGTAGGGGACAGGTCTCTGACTGTTGTCTCGGCCTACGGACCGAACAGCAGTACAGAGTACCCGACCTTCTTGGAGTCCCTGGGAGGGGTGCTGGATAGTGCTCCAACTGGGGACTCCATTGTTCTATTGCGGGACTTCAATGCCCACGTGGGCAACGACAGTGTGACCTGGAAAGGGGTGATTGGGAGGAACGGCCTCCCTCATCTGAACCCGAGCAGTGTTCTGTTATTGGACTTCTGTGCTAGTCACAGTTTGGCCACAACGAACACCATGTTCGAGCACAGGGGTGTCCATAAGTGCACTTGGCACCAGGACACCCTAGGCTGGAGGTCGATGATAGACTTCGTGGTCGTGTCATCTGATCTCCGGCCACGTGTCTTGGACACTCGGGTGAAGAGAGGGGCAGAGCTGTCAACTGATCACCACCTGGTGGTGAGTTGGATGCGCTGGACGGGGAGAAAGCCGGACAGACTCGGCAGGCCCAAACGTGTCACGAGGGTCTGTTGGGAACGCCTGGCCGAGCCCTCTGTCCGCGCAGTCTTCAACTCCCGCCTCCGGGAGAGCTTCTCACGGATTCCAGGGGAGGTTGGAGACATTGAGTCCGAGTGGACTATGTTCTCCACCTCCATTGTTGAAGCTGCTACTCGGAGCTGTGGTCGCAGGGTCTCTGGTGCCTGTCGTGGCGGCAACCCCCGAACCCGGTGGTGGACACCGGAAGTAAGGGATGTCGTCAAGCTGAAGAAGGAGTCCTATCGGGCGCTGTTAGCTCATAGGACTCCTGAGGCAGCTGACGGGTACCGGCAGGCCAGGCGGGCCGCAGCCCGGGCCGTGGTGGAGGCAAAAACTCGGGCCTGGGAGGAGTTCGGGGAGGCCATGGAGGAGGACTATCGGTCGGCCCCGAGGAAATTCTGGCAAACCGTCCGGCGCCTCAGGAGGGGGAAGCAGTTTTTCACCAACACCGTTTACAGTGGAGGTGGGGAGCTGTTGACCTCAACTGGAGATGTCGTCGGGCGGTGGAAGGAATACTTCGAGGACCTCCTCAATCCCACCATCACGTCTTCCGCTGAGGAAGCAGAGGCTGGGTTCTCAGAGGTAGACTCGTCCATTACCCGGGCTGAAGTCACCGAGGTAGTTGCTAAGCTCCTCGGTGGCAAGGCACCGGGAGTGGATGAGATTCGCCCTGAGTTCCTTAAGTCTCTGGATGTGCAGGGACTGTCGTGGCTGACACGTCTCTGCAACATTGCGTGGCGGTCGGGGACAGTGCCTCTGGAGTGGCAGACCGGGGTGGTGGTCCCTCTTTTTAAGAAGGGGGATCGGAGGGTGTGTTCCAACTACAGGGGGATCACACTCCTCAGCCTCCCTGGGAAAGTTTATTCCAGGGTACTGGAGAGGAGGATCCGGCGGTTAGTCGAACCTCGGATCCAAGAGGAACAATGCGGTTTTCTTCCAGGTCGTGGAACACTGGACCAGCTCTATACCCTCCACCGGCTACTCGAGGGTTCATGGGAGTTCGCCCAATCAGTCCACATGTGTTTTGTGGACCTGGAGAAGGCGTTCGACCGTGTCCCTCGGGACGTCCTGTGGGGGGTGCTCCGGGAGTATGGAGTCCGGGACCCTTTGCTAAGGGCTGTCCGGTCCCTGTACGCCCGGAGCAGGAGTTTGGTTCGCATTGCCGGCAGTAAGTCGGACCTGTTCCCAGTGCACGTTGGCCTCCGGCAGGGCTGTCCTTTGTCACCGGTTCTGTTCATAACTTTTATGGACAGAATTTCTAGGCACAGCCAGGGACCGGAGGGGGTCTGGTTTGAGGACCACAGGATCTCGTCTCTGCTTTTTGCAGACGATGTGGTCCTGGTGGCTTCATCAAACCTGGACCTTCAGCGTGCACTGGCGCGGTTCGCAGCCGAGTGTGACGCAACTGGGATGAGGATCAGCACCTCTAAATCCGAGGCCATGGTTCTCGACCGGAAAAAGGTGGCTTGCCCCCTTCAGGTCGGTGGAGAGCCCTTGTCCCAAGTGGAGGAGTTCAAGTATCTCGGGGTCTTGTTCACGAGTGGGGGGAAGATGGAGCGTGAGATCGACAGGTGGATCAGTGCAGCGTCTGCAGTTATGCGGTCGCTGTATCGGTCCGTCGTGGTGAAGAAGGAGCTAAGCCAAAAGGCGAGGCTCTCGATTTACCAGTCGATCTTCGTTCCTACCCTCACCTATGGTCATGAGCTTTGGGTCATGACCGAAAGAACGAGATCCCGGATACAAGCGGCTGAAATGAGTTTCCTCCGTAGAGTGGCTGGGCGCACCCTTAGAGATAGGGTGAGGAGCTCAGTCACCAGGGAGGAGCTCGGAGTAGAGCCGCTGCTCCTCCGCATCGAGAGGAGCCAGCTGAGGTGGCTCGGGCATCTGTTTCGGATGCCCCATGGACGCCTCCCTCGGGAGGTGTTCCCTCCAATATGATCCTCCCTCCACTTTGAGTGTCCTTCCACTGTAAGGCTCCCTCCACTGTGATCCCCCTCCCTTCATTGTGAGACTCTCTGCCTCCGCTGTGACTCCCTCCCTCCACTGTGAAACTCCCTCCACTGTGAGGCCCCCTCTACTATAAGACTCCCTCCCTCAACTGTAAGAGTCCCTCCACTATTAGGCCCCCTCCCTCCAATCTGAGCCTCCCTCCCTCCCCTGTGCTACTCCCTGCCTCCGCTGTGAGACTCCTTCCCTCCACTGTGAGGCTCCCTTTACTATAAGACTCCCTCCCTCAACAGTAAGAATCCCTCCACTATTAAGCCCCCTCCCTCAAAACTGAGCCTCCCTCCCTCCCTCCACTGTGAGACTCCCTCCCTCCACTGTGAGGCTCCCTGCCTCCGCTGTGACTCCCTCCCTCCGCTGTCAGACTTCCTCCCTCCACTATAGGATACCCTTCCTCCACAGTGATTCTCCCTCCCTCCACTGTGAGGCTCCCTTCACTGTGAGACTCCCTCCCTGCACTGTGACTCCCTACCTCCACTGTGAGACTCCCTCCCTCAGCTGTGAGACTCCTTCACTCCAATGTGAGCCTCCTTCCCTACGCTGTGAGACTCCCTCCCTCCGCCATGACTCCCTCCCTCCACTATGATCTCCCTCCCTCAACTCTGAGAGTCAATTCCTACACTTTAGGTTCCCTCCCTCCACTGTGAGCCTCCCCCCCTCTGCTGTAAGACTCCCTCCATCCGCTGTGCGACTCCCTCCCTCCACTGTGAATCACCCTCCCTCATACTGTAAGGCTCCCTCCTTCCACTGTCAGCCTCCCTCCCTCCACTGTTAGACTCCCTCCCTCCACTGTAAGGCTCCCTCCACTGTTAGGCCCCCTCCCTACAATCTGAGCCTCCCTCCCTCCACTGTGAGACTCCCTCCCTCCACTGTGAGGTTCCCTCACTCCACTGTGAGACTCCCTCCCTCCACTGTAAGGCTGCCCTCCTTCTCTGTGAGTCTCCCTCCACTGTGATGTTCCATCCACTGTTTGGTTCCCTCCCCTGTGCGACTCCCTGCCTCCACTGTGAGACTCCCTCACTACACTGTGAGCCTCCCTCCCTCCGCTGTGAGACTCCCTCCCTCAAAGTAAAGCTCCCTCGTTCCACTTTGAGCCTCCCTCCCTCCCCAGTGTGTCCTTCCACTGTAAGGCTCCCTCAAATGTGATCTCCCTCCCTCCACTGTAAGACTTCCTTCGTGCACTGTAGGATACCCTCCTTCCATTGTGATTCTCCCTCTCTCCAGTTTCAGAGGCCCTCCCTCCACAGTAAGGCTCCCTCTACTATAAGACTCCCTCCCTCAACCGTAAGAGTCCCTCCACTATTAGGCCCCCCTCCGTCCAAATCTGAGCCTCCCTCCCTCCACTGTGAGGCTCCCTCAAATGTGATCTCCCTCCGTCCACTGTGAGACTTCCTTCGTGCACTGTAGGATACCCTCCTTCCATTGTGATTCTCTCTCTCTCTAGTTTCAGAGTCCCTCCCTCCACTGTAAGGCTCCCTCTACTATAAGACTCCCTCCCTCAACCGTAAGAGTCCCTCCACTATTAGGCCCCCTCCCTCCACTGTGAGGCTCCCTCAAATGTGATCTCCCTCCCTCCACTGTGAGACTTCCTTCGTGCACTGTAGGATACCCTCCTTCCATTGTGATTCTCTCTCTCTCCAGTTTCAGAGTCCCTCCCTCCACTGTGAGGCTCCCTCCACTGTGAGACTCCCTCCCTCAGCTGTGAGACTCCCTCACTCCACTGCTAGCCTCCTTCCCTCCCTCCACTATGATCTCCCTCCCTCAACTCTGAGAGTCAATTCCTCCTTCAACTGTAACAGTCCCTCCACTATTAGGCCCCCTCCTTCCAATCTGAGCCTCCCTCCCTCCACTCTGAGGCTTCCTCCACGTTAGGCTCCTTCCCTCCCCTGTGAGATTCCCTCACTCCACTGTGAGCCTCCTTCCCTAGGCTGTGAGCAATTCTCAACTTTGACACTCCATCCACTGTAAGGCTCCCTCCACTGTGAGGCTCCTTCCACTCTGAGGCTCCATCCACATTGATACTCCCTCCGTGGACTGTGAGACTCCCTCCACTGTCAGACTCACTCCCTCAACTGTGAGACTCCCTCGCTCCACTGTAAGGCTGCCTTCCTTCGCTGTGAGACTGCCTCCACTGTGAGGCACCCTCCCTCCGCTGTGAGACTCCCTCCACTGTGAAGGTCCATCCACTGTTAGGTTCCCTCCCCTGTGCGACTCCCTGCCTCATTTGTGGCCAGAAATGTGCTCCACACGAGATGCTGAGTTTGATTTTAAAACAATGTTTATAATCACGAAAACACACTGGTACTTTCACTTTTCAACCACATACAATGTTGATTCACCATATTCAAGCAGTTTCAACTTGTTTATTCATTGGATTTACAGTAATATTGTCATTTTTATCATTTTGGCCAAAAACGTGCTCCAGACGAGATGCTGAGTTTGATTTTGGAAAAATGTTTATATTTCCCAAGAACTAACTCGTACTTTCACTGAGGAACCACATGCAAAATGGATTCACCATGTTCAAGCAGTTTCAACTTGTTTATTCATTGGATTTACAGTAATATTGTCATTTTTATCATTTTGGCCAAAAACGTGCTCCAGACGAGAAACCGAGCTTGATTTTGAAAAAAAGTTTATATTTCACAAGAACTAACTCGTACTTTCACTGATCAACCACAAACATTATGCAGTAGCATTTTCAAGCAGTTTCAAACTGCTTATTCATTGGATTTACTCGGCAATTGTCATTTTCATCATTTATGGCCAAAAACGTGCTCCAGACGAGATACTGAGGGTGATTTTGGAAAAATGTTCATATTTCACAAGACAAACTCGAACTTTCACTAATCAACCAAATACAACATGCAAGCAATTTCAACTTGTTTTTTCATTGGATTTACAGTAATATTGTCATCTTCATCATTTATGGCCAAAAACGTGCTACAGAAGAGATACTGAGTTTGATTTTGGAAAAATGTTTATATTTCCCAAGAACAAACTCGTACTTTCACTTTTCAACCACATACAATGTTGATTCACCATGTTCAAGCAGTTTCAACTTGTTTATTCATTGGATTTACAGTAATATTGTCATTTTCATCATTTGTGACCAAAAACGTGCTCCAGACGAGATACAGAGTTTGATTTTGGAAAAATGTTTATATTTCCCAAGAACAAACTCGTACTTTAACTGATCAAACCACATACAACATTGATTCAGCATATTCAAGCAGTTTCAACTTGGATTTACAGTAATATTGTCATTTTCATCATTTGGGACCAAAAACGTGCTCCAGACGAGATACTGAGCGTGATTTTGGAAAAATGTTTATAATCACGAAAACACACTGGTACTTTCACTGAGGAACCACATTCAAAATGGATTCACCATGTTCAAGCAGTTTCAACTTGTTTATTCTTGGATTTACAGTAATATTGTCATATTCATCAATTGTGGCCAGAAATGTGCTCCAGACCAGACACTGAGCTTGATTTTGGAAAAATGTTTATATCTCCCAAGAACAAACTCGTACTTTCACTGATCAACCACAAACAGTGTTGATTCAGCATATTCAAGCAGTTTCAAATTGTTTATTCTTGGATTTACAGTAATATTGTCATTTTTATCATTTTGGCCAAAAACGTGCTCCAGACGAGATACTGAGTTTGATTTTGGAAAAATGTTTATATTTCCCAAGAACAAACTCGTACTTTAACTGATCAAACCACATACAACATTGATTCAGCATATTCAAGCAGTTTCAACTTGGATTTACAGTAATATTGTCATATTCATCATTTGGGACCAAAAACGTGCTCCAGACGAGATACTGAGCGTGATTTTGGAAAAATGTTTATAATCACGAAAACACACTGGTACTTTCACTTTTCAACCACATACAATGTTGATTCACCATATTCAAGCAGTTTCAACTTGTTTATTCTTGGATTTACAGTAATATTGTCATATTCATCAATTGTGGCCAGAAATGTGCTCCAGACCAGACACTGAGCTTGATTTTGGAAAAATGTTTATATCTCCCAAGAACAAACTCGTACTTTCACTGATCAACCACAAACATTGTTGATTCAGCATATTCAAGCAGTTTCAAATTGTTTATTCTTGGATTTACAGTAATATTGTCATTTTTATCATTTTCGCCAAAAACGTGCTCCAGACGAGAAACCGAGCATGATTTTGGAAGCATTTTTATAATCACGAAAACACACTGGTACTTTCACTTTTCAACCACAAACAATGTTGATTCAGCATATTCAAGCAGTTTCAAATTGTTTATTCATTGGATTTACAGTAATATTGTTATATTCATCATTTGTGGCCAGAAACGCGCTCCAGAAGAGATACTGAGTTTGATTTTGGAAAAATGTTTATATTTCCCAAGAACAAACTCGTACTTTAACTGATCAAACCACATACAACATTGATTCAGCATATTCAAGCAGTTTCAACTTGGATTTACAGTAATATTGTCATATTCATCATTTGGGACCAAAAACGTGCTCCAGACGAGATACTGAGCGTGATTTTGGAAAAATGTTTATAATCACGAAAACACACTGGTACTTTCACTTTTCAACCACATACAATGTTGATTCACCATATTCAAGCAGTTTCAACTTGTTTATTCATTGGATTTACAGTAATATTGTCATTTTCATCATTTGTGACCAAAAACGTGCTCCAGACGAGAAACCGAGCTTGATTTTGGAACAATGTTTATATTTCACAAGAACTAACTCGTACTTTCACTGATCAACCACTTACAAAATGGATTCACCATGTTCAAGCAGTTTCAAACTGCTTATTCATTGGATTTACTCGGCAATTGTCATTTTCATCATTTGTGGCCAGAAACGCGCTCCAGAAGAGATGCTGAGTATGATTTTGGAAAAATGTTTATATTTCCCAAGAAGAAACTCGTACTTTCACTGATCAACCACATACAATAATGATTCAGCATATTCAAGCAGTTTCAACCTTTTTTATTCATTGGATTTACAATAATAGTGTCATTTTTATCATTTTGGCCAAAAACGTGCTCCAGACGAGAAACCGAGCTTGATTTTGGAAAAATGTTTATATTTCCCAAGAACAAACTCGTACTTTGACTGATCAACCACATAAAATAATTATTCAGCATATTCAAGCAGTTTCAACTTGGATTTACAGTAATATTGTCATTTTCATTATTTCGGCCAAAAACGCGCTCCAGAAGAGATGCTGAGTATGATTTTGGAAAAATGTTTATATTTCCCAAGAACAAACTCGTACTTTCACTGATCAACCACATACAATAATGATTCAGCATATTCAAGCAGTTTCAACCTTTTTTATTCATTGGATTTACAATAATAGTGTCATTTTTATCATTTTGGCCAAAAACGTGCTCCAGACGAGAAACCGAGCTTGATTTTGGAAAAATGTTTATATTTCCCAAGAACAAACTCGTACTTTGACTGATCAACCACATAAAATAATTATTCAGCATATTCAAGCAGTTTCAACTTGGATTTACCGTAATATTGTCATTTTCATTATTTCGGCCAAAAACGCGCTCCAGAAGAGATGCTGAGTATGATTTTGGAAAAATGTTTATATTTCACAAGACAAACTCGTACTTTCACTGAGGAACCACATTCAAAATGGATTCACCATGTTCAAGCAGTTTCAACTTGTTTATTCATTGGATTTTACAGTAATATTGTCATATTCATCAATTGTGGCCAGAAATGTACTCCAGACCAGACACTGAGCTTGATTTTGGAAAAATGTTTATATCTCCCAAGAACAAACTCGTACTTTCACTGATCAACCACATACAATAATGATTCAGCATATTCAAGCAGTTTCAACTTGTTTATTCATTGGATTTACAGTAATATTGTCATTTTCATCATTTTGGCCAAAAACGTGTTTCAGACGAGAAAACGAGCTTGATTTTGGAAAAATGTTTATATTTCACAAGACAAACTCGTACTTTCACTGAGGAACCACATTCAAAATGGATTCACCATGTTCAAGCAGTTTCAACTTTTTTATTCATTGGATTTACAGTAATATTGTCATATTCATCAATTGTGGCCAGAAATGTGCTCCACACGAGATGCTGAGTTTGATTTTGGAAAAATGTTTATATTTCCCAAGAACAAACTCGTACTTTGACTGATCAACCACATAAAATATTGATTCAGCATATTCAAGCAGTTTCAACTTGGATTTACAGTAATATTGTAATTTTCATCATTTTGGCCAAAAAGGTGCTCCAGACGAGAAACCGAGCTTGATTTTGGAAAAAAGTTTATATTTCACAAGAACTAACTCGTACTTTCACTGATCAACCACATACATTATGCAGTAGCATTTTCAAGCAGTTTCAAACTGCTTATTCATTGGATTTACTCGGCAATTGTCATTTTCATCATTTATGGCCAAAAACGCGCTCCAGAAGAGATACTGAGTTTGATTTTGGAAAAATGTTTATATCTGTTATATATATGTTTATATAGTGGTCTCCCACCACTGTGAGACTTCCTCCCTCCACTATGAGCCTCTCTCCACTTTGAGTGTCCTTCCACTGTAAGGCTCCCTCAAATGTGATCTCCCTCCCTCCACTGTGAGACTCCCTTCCTAGCCGGATACAAGCGGCTGAAATGAGTTTCCTCCGTAGAGTGGCTGGGCGCACCCTTAGAGATAGGGTGAGGAGCTCAGTCACCAGGGAGGAGCTCGGAGTAGAGCCGCTGCTCCTCCGCATCGAGAGGAGCCAGCTGAGGTGGCTCGGGCATCTGTTTCGGATGCCCCATGGACGCCTCCCTCGGGAGGTGTTCCCTCCAATATGATCCTCCCTCCACTTTGAGTGTCCTTCCACTGTAAGGCTCCCTCCACTGTGATCCCCCTCCCTTCATTGTGAGACTCTCTGCCTCCGCTGTGACTCCCTCCCTCCACTGTGAAACTCCCTCCACTGTGAGGCCCCCTCTACTATAAGACTCCCTCCCTCAACTGTAAGAGTCCCTCCACTATTAGGCCCCCTCCCTCCAATCTGAGCCTCCCTCCCTCCCCTGTGCTACTCCCTGCCTCCGCTGTGAGACTCCTTCCCTCCACTGTGAGGCTCCCTTTACTATAAGACTCCCTCCCTCAACAGTAAGAATCCCTCCACTATTAAGCCCCCTCCCTCAAAACTGAGCCTCCCTCCCTCCCTCCACTGTGAGACTCCCTCCCTCCACTGTGAGGCTCCCTGCCTCCGCTGTGACTCCCTCCCTCCGCTGTCAGACTTCCTCCCTCCACTATAGGATACCCTTCCTCCACAGTGATTCTCCCTCCCTCCACTGTGAGGCTCCCTTCACTGTGAGACTCCCTCCCTGCACTGTGACTCCCTACCTCCACTGTGAGACTCCCTCCCTCAGCTGTGAGACTCCTTCACTCCAATGTGAGCCTCCTTCCCTACGCTGTGAGACTCCCTCCCTCCGCCATGACTCCCTCCCTCCACTATGATCTCCCTCCCTCAACTCTGAGAGTCAATTCCTACACTTTAGGTTCCCTCCCTCCACTGTGAGCCTCCCCCCCTCTGCTGTAAGACTCCCTCCATCCGCTGTGCGACTCCCTCCCTCCACTGTGAATCACCCTCCCTCATACTGTAAGGCTCCCTCCTTCCACTGTCAGCCTCCCTCCCTCCACTGTTAGACTCCCTCCCTCCACTGTAAGGCTCCCTCCACTGTTAGGCCCCCTCCCTACAATCTGAGCCTCCCTCCCTCCACTGTGAGACTCCCTCCCTCCACTGTGAGGTTCCCTCACTCCACTGTGAGACTCCCTCCCTCCACTGTAAGGCTGCCCTCCTTCTCTGTGAGTCTCCCTCCACTGTGATGTTCCATCCACTGTTTGGTTCCCTCCCCTGTGCGACTCCCTGCCTCCACTGTGAGACTCCCTCACTACACTGTGAGCCTCCCTCCCTCCGCTGTGAGACTCCCTCCCTCAAAGTAAAGCTCCCTCGTTCCACTTTGAGCCTCCCTCCCTCCCCAGTGTGTCCTTCCACTGTAAGGCTCCCTCAAATGTGATCTCCCTCCCTCCACTGTAAGACTTCCTTCGTGCACTGTAGGATACCCTCCTTCCATTGTGATTCTCCCTCTCTCCAGTTTCAGAGGCCCTCCCTCCACAGTAAGGCTCCCTCTACTATAAGACTCCCTCCCTCAACCGTAAGAGTCCCTCCACTATTAGGCCCCCCTCCGTCCAAATCTGAGCCTCCCTCCCTCCACTGTGAGGCTCCCTCAAATGTGATCTCCCTCCGTCCACTGTGAGACTTCCTTCGTGCACTGTAGGATACCCTCCTTCCATTGTGATTCTCTCTCTCTCTAGTTTCAGAGTCCCTCCCTCCACTGTAAGGCTCCCTCTACTATAAGACTCCCTCCCTCAACCGTAAGAGTCCCTCCACTATTAGGCCCCCTCCCTCCACTGTGAGGCTCCCTCAAATGTGATCTCCCTCCCTCCACTGTGAGACTTCCTTCGTGCACTGTAGGATACCCTCCTTCCATTGTGATTCTCTCTCTCTCCAGTTTCAGAGTCCCTCCCTCCACTGTGAGGCTCCCTCCACTGTGAGACTCCCTCCCTCAGCTGTGAGACTCCCTCACTCCACTGCTAGCCTCCTTCCCTCCCTCCACTATGATCTCCCTCCCTCAACTCTGAGAGTCAATTCCTCCTTCAACTGTAACAGTCCCTCCACTATTAGGCCCCCTCCTTCCAATCTGAGCCTCCCTCCCTCCACTCTGAGGCTTCCTCCACGTTAGGCTCCTTCCCTCCCCTGTGAGATTCCCTCACTCCACTGTGAGCCTCCTTCCCTAGGCTGTGAGCAATTCTCAACTTTGACACTCCATCCACTGTAAGGCTCCCTCCACTGTGAGGCTCCTTCCACTCTGAGGCTCCATCCACATTGATACTCCCTCCGTGGACTGTGAGACTCCCTCCACTGTCAGACTCACTCCCTCAACTGTGAGACTCCCTCGCTCCACTGTAAGGCTGCCTTCCTTCGCTGTGAGACTGCCTCCACTGTGAGGCACCCTCCCTCCGCTGTGAGACTCCCTCCACTGTGAAGGTCCATCCACTGTTAGGTTCCCTCCCCTGTGCGACTCCCTGCCTCATTTGTGGCCAGAAATGTGCTCCACACGAGATGCTGAGTTTGATTTTAAAACAATGTTTATAATCACGAAAACACACTGGTACTTTCACTTTTCAACCACATACAATGTTGATTCACCATATTCAAGCAGTTTCAACTTGTTTATTCATTGGATTTACAGTAATATTGTCATTTTTATCATTTTGGCCAAAAACGTGCTCCAGACGAGATGCTGAGTTTGATTTTGGAAAAATGTTTATATTTCCCAAGAACTAACTCGTACTTTCACTGAGGAACCACATGCAAAATGGATTCACCATGTTCAAGCAGTTTCAACTTGTTTATTCATTGGATTTACAGTAATATTGTCATTTTTATCATTTTGGCCAAAAACGTGCTCCAGACGAGAAACCGAGCTTGATTTTGAAAAAAAGTTTATATTTCACAAGAACTAACTCGTACTTTCACTGATCAACCACAAACATTATGCAGTAGCATTTTCAAGCAGTTTCAAACTGCTTATTCATTGGATTTACTCGGCAATTGTCATTTTCATCATTTATGGCCAAAAACGTGCTCCAGACGAGATACTGAGGGTGATTTTGGAAAAATGTTCATATTTCACAAGACAAACTCGAACTTTCACTAATCAACCAAATACAACATGCAAGCAATTTCAACTTGTTTATTCATTGGATTTACAGTAATATTGTCATCTTCATCATTTATGGCCAAAAACGTGCTACAGAAGAGATACTGAGTTTGATTTTGGAAAAATGTTTATATTTCCCAAGAACAAACTCGTACTTTAACTGATCAAACCACATACAACATTGATTCAGCATATTCAAGCAGTTTCAACTTGGATTTACAGTAATATTGTCATTTTCATCATTTGGGACCAAAAACGTGCTCCAGACGAGATACTGAGCGTGATTTTGGAAAAATGTTTATAATCACGAAAACACACTGGTACTTTCACTTTTCAACCACATACAATGTTGATTCACCATGTTCAAGCAGTTTCAACTTGTTTATTCATTGGATTTACAGTAATATTGTCATTTTCATCATTTGTGACCAAAAACGTGCTCCAGACGAGATACAGAGTTTGATTTTGGAAAAATGTTTATATTTCCCAAGAACAAACTCCTACTTTAACTGATCAAACCACATACAACATTGATTCAGCATATTCAAGCAGTTTCAACTTGGATTTACAGTAATATTGTCATTTTCATCATTTGGGACCAAAAACGTGCTCCAGACGAGATACTGAGCGTGATTTTGGAAAAATGTTTATAATCACGAAAACACACTGGTACTTTCACTGAGGAACCACATTCAAAATGGATTCACCATGTTCAAGCAGTTTCAACTTGTTTATTCTTGGATTTACAGTAATATTGTCATATTCATCAATTGTGGCCAGAAATGTGCTCCAGACCAGACACTGAGCTTGATTTTGGAAAAATGTTTATATCTCCCAAGAACAAACTCGTACTTTCACTGATCAACCACAAACAGTGTTGATTCAGCATATTCAAGCAGTTTCAAATTGTTTATTCTTGGATTTACAGTAATATTGTCATTTTTATCATTTTGGCCAAAAACGTGCTCCAGACGAGATACTGAGTTTGATTTTGGAAAAATGTTTATATTTCCCAAGAACAAACTCGTACTTTAACTGATCAAACCACATACAACATTGATTCAGCATATTCAAGCAGTTTCAACTTGGATTTACAGTAATATTGTCATATTCATCATTTGGGACCAAAAACGTGCTCCAGACGAGATACTGAGCGTGATTTTGGAAAAATGTTTATAATCACGAAAACACACTGGTACTTTCACTTTTCAACCACATACAATGTTGATTCACCATATTCAAGCAGTTTCAACTTGTTTATTCTTGGATTTACAGTAATATTGTCATATTCATCAATTGTGGCCAGAAATGTGCTCCAGACCAGACACTGAGCTTGATTTTGGAAAAATGTTTATATCTCCCAAGAACAAACTCGTACTTTCACTGATCAACCACAAACATTGTTGATTCAGCATATTCAAGCAGTTTCAAATTGTTTATTCTTGGATTTACAGTAATATTGTCATTTTTATCATTTTCGCCAAAAACGTGCTCCAGACGAGAAACCGAGCATGATTTTGGAAGCATTTTTATAATCACGAAAACACACTGGTACTTTCACTTTTCAACCACAAACAATGTTGATTCAGCATATTCAAGCAGTTTCAAATTGTTTATTCATTGGATTTACAGTAATATTGTTATATTCATCATTTGTGGCCAGAAACGCGCTCCAGAAGAGATACTGAGTTTGATTTTGGAAAAATGTTTATATTTCCCAAGAACAAACTCGTACTTTAACTGATCAAACCACATACAACATTGATTCAGCATATTCAAGCAGTTTCAACTTGGATTTACAGTAATATTGTCATATTCATCATTTGGGACCAAAAACGTGCTCCAGACGAGATACTGAGCGTGATTTTGGAAAAATGTTTATAATCACGAAAACACACTGGTACTTTCACTTTTCAACCACATACAATGTTGATTCACCATATTCAAGCAGTTTCAACTTGTTTATTCATTGGATTTACAGTAATATTGTCATTTTCATCATTTGTGACCAAAAACGTGCTCCAGACGAGAAACCGAGCTTGATTTTGGAACAATGTTTATATTTCACAAGAACTAACTCGTACTTTCACTGATCAACCACTTACAAAATGGATTCACCATGTTCAAGCAGTTTCAAACTGCTTATTCATTGGATTTACTCGGCAATTGTCATTTTCATCATTTGTGGCCAGAAACGCGCTCCAGAAGAGATGCTGAGTATGATTTTGGAAAAATGTTTATATTTCCCAAGAAGAAACTCGTACTTTCACTGATCAACCACATACAATAATGATTCAGCATATTCAAGCAGTTTCAACCTTTTTTATTCATTGGATTTACAATAATAGTGTCATTTTTATCATTTTGGCCAAAAACGTGCTCCAGACGAGAAACCGAGCTTGATTTTGGAAAAATGTTTATATTTCCCAAGAACAAACTCGTACTTTGACTGATCAACCACATAAAATAATTATTCAGCATATTCAAGCAGTTTCAACTTGGATTTACAGTAATATTGTCATTTTCATTATTTCGGCCAAAAACGCGCTCCAGAAGAGATGCTGAGTATGATTTTGGAAAAATGTTTATATTTCCCAAGAACAAACTCGTACTTTCACTGATCAACCACATACAATAATGATTCAGCATATTCAAGCAGTTTCAACCTTTTTTATTCATTGGATTTACAATAATAGTGTCATTTTTATCATTTTGGCCAAAAACGTGCTCCAGACGAGAAACCGAGCTTGATTTTGGAAAAATGTTTATATTTCCCAAGAACAAACTCGTACTTTGACTGATCAACCACATAAAATAATTATTCAGCATATTCAAGCAGTTTCAACTTGGATTTACCGTAATATTGTCATTTTCATTATTTCGGCCAAAAACGCGCTCCAGAAGAGATGCTGAGTATGATTTTGGAAAAATGTTTATATTTCACAAGACAAACTCGTACTTTCACTGAGGAACCACATTCAAAATGGATTCACCATGTTCAAGCAGTTTCAACTTGTTTATTCATTGGATTTTACAGTAATATTGTCATATTCATCAATTGTGGCCAGAAATGTACTCCAGACCAGACACTGAGCTTGATTTTGGAAAAATGTTTATATCTCCCAAGAACAAACTCGTACTTTCACTGATCAACCACATACAATAATGATTCAGCATATTCAAGCAGTTTCAACTTGTTTATTCATTGGATTTACAGTAATATTGTCATTTTCATCATTTTGGCCAAAAACGTGTTTCAGACGAGAAAACGAGCTTGATTTTGGAAAAATGTTTATATTTCACAAGACAAACTCGTACTTTCACTGAGGAACCACATTCAAAATGGATTCACCATGTTCAAGCAGTTTCAACTTTTTTATTCATTGGATTTACAGTAATATTGTCATATTCATCAATTGTGGCCAGAAATGTGCTCCACACGAGATGCTGAGTTTGATTTTGGAAAAATGTTTATATTTCCCAAGAACAAACTCGTACTTTGACTGATCAACCACATAAAATATTGATTCAGCATATTCAAGCAGTTTCAACTTGGATTTACAGTAATATTGTAATTTTCATCATTTTGGCCAAAAAGGTGCTCCAGACGAGAAACCGAGCTTGATTTTGGAAAAAAGTTTATATTTCACAAGAACTAACTCGTACTTTCACTGATCAACCACATACATTATGCAGTAGCATTTTCAAGCAGTTTCAAACTGCTTATTCATTGGATTTACTCGGCAATTGTCATTTTCATCATTTATGGCCAAAAACGCGCTCCAGAAGAGATACTGAGTTTGATTTTGGAAAAATGTTTATATCTGTTATATATATGTTTATATAGTGGTCTCCCACCACTGTGAGACTTCCTCCCTCCACTATGAGCCTCTCTCCACTTTGAGTGTCCTTCCACTGTAAGGCTCCCTCAAATGTGATCTCCCTCCCTCCACTGTGAGACTCCCTTCCTAGCCGGATACAAGCGGCTGAAATGAGTTTCCTCCGTAGAGTGGCTGGGCGCACCCTTAGAGATAGGGTGAGGAGCTCAGTCACCAGGGAGGAGCTCGGAGTAGAGCCGCTGCTCCTCCGCATCGAGAGGAGCCAGCTGAGGTGGCTCGGGCATCTGTTTCGGATGCCCCATGGACGCCTCCCTCGGGAGGTGTTCCCTCCAATATGATCCTCCCTCCACTTTGAGTGTCCTTCCACTGTAAGGCTCCCTCCACTGTGATCCCCCTCCCTTCATTGTGAGACTCTCTGCCTCCGCTGTGACTCCCTCCCTCCACTGTGAAACTCCCTCCACTGTGAGGCCCCCTCTACTATAAGACTCCCTCCCTCAACTGTAAGAGTCCCTCCACTATTAGGCCCCCTCCCTCCAATCTGAGCCTCCCTCCCTCCCCTGTGCTACTCCCTGCCTCCGCTGTGAGACTCCTTCCCTCCACTGTGAGGCTCCCTTTACTATAAGACTCCCTCCCTCAACAGTAAGAATCCCTCCACTATTAAGCCCCCTCCCTCAAAACTGAGCCTCCCTCCCTCCCTCCACTGTGAGACTCCCTCCCTCCACTGTGAGGCTCCCTGCCTCCGCTGTGACTCCCTCCCTCCGCTGTCAGACTTCCTCCCTCCACTATAGGATACCCTTCCTCCACAGTGATTCTCCCTCCCTCCACTGTGAGGCTCCCTTCACTGTGAGACTCCCTCCCTGCACTGTGACTCCCTACCTCCACTGTGAGACTCCCTCCCTCAGCTGTGAGACTCCTTCACTCCAATGTGAGCCTCCTTCCCTACGCTGTGAGACTCCCTCCCTCCGCCATGACTCCCTCCCTCCACTATGATCTCCCTCCCTCAACTCTGAGAGTCAATTCCTACACTTTAGGTTCCCTCCCTCCACTGTGAGCCTCCCCCCCTCTGCTGTAAGACTCCCTCCATCCGCTGTGCGACTCCCTCCCTCCACTGTGAATCACCCTCCCTCATACTGTAAGGCTCCCTCCTTCCACTGTCAGCCTCCCTCCCTCCACTGTTAGACTCCCTCCCTCCACTGTAAGGCTCCCTCCACTGTTAGGCCCCCTCCCTACAATCTGAGCCTCCCTCCCTCCACTGTGAGACTCCCTCCCTCCACTGTGAGGTTCCCTCACTCCACTGTGAGACTCCCTCCCTCCACTGTAAGGCTGCCCTCCTTCTCTGTGAGTCTCCCTCCACTGTGATGTTCCATCCACTGTTTGGTTCCCTCCCCTGTGCGACTCCCTGCCTCCACTGTGAGACTCCCTCACTACACTGTGAGCCTCCCTCCCTCCGCTGTGAGACTCCCTCCCTCAAAGTAAAGCTCCCTCGTTCCACTTTGAGCCTCCCTCCCTCCCCAGTGTGTCCTTCCACTGTAAGGCTCCCTCAAATGTGATCTCCCTCCCTCCACTGTAAGACTTCCTTCGTGCACTGTAGGATACCCTCCTTCCATTGTGATTCTCCCTCTCTCCAGTTTCAGAGGCCCTCCCTCCACAGTAAGGCTCCCTCTACTATAAGACTCCCTCCCTCAACCGTAAGAGTCCCTCCACTATTAGGCCCCCCTCCGTCCAAATCTGAGCCTCCCTCCCTCCACTGTGAGGCTCCCTCAAATGTGATCTCCCTCCGTCCACTGTGAGACTTCCTTCGTGCACTGTAGGATACCCTCCTTCCATTGTGATTCTCTCTCTCTCTAGTTTCAGAGTCCCTCCCTCCACTGTAAGGCTCCCTCTACTATAAGACTCCCTCCCTCAACCGTAAGAGTCCCTCCACTATTAGGCCCCCTCCCTCCACTGTGAGGCTCCCTCAAATGTGATCTCCCTCCCTCCACTGTGAGACTTCCTTCGTGCACTGTAGGATACCCTCCTTCCATTGTGATTCTCTCTCTCTCCAGTTTCAGAGTCCCTCCCTCCACTGTGAGGCTCCCTCCACTGTGAGACTCCCTCCCTCAGCTGTGAGACTCCCTCACTCCACTGCTAGCCTCCTTCCCTCCCTCCACTATGATCTCCCTCCCTCAACTCTGAGAGTCAATTCCTCCTTCAACTGTAACAGTCCCTCCACTATTAGGCCCCCTCCTTCCAATCTGAGCCTCCCTCCCTCCACTCTGAGGCTTCCTCCACGTTAGGCTCCTTCCCTCCCCTGTGAGATTCCCTCACTCCACTGTGAGCCTCCTTCCCTAGGCTGTGAGCAATTCTCAACTTTGACACTCCATCCACTGTAAGGCTCCCTCCACTGTGAGGCTCCTTCCACTCTGAGGCTCCATCCACATTGATACTCCCTCCGTGGACTGTGAGACTCCCTCCACTGTCAGACTCACTCCCTCAACTGTGAGACTCCCTCGCTCCACTGTAAGGCTGCCTTCCTTCGCTGTGAGACTGCCTCCACTGTGAGGCACCCTCCCTCCGCTGTGAGACTCCCTCCACTGTGAAGGTCCATCCACTGTTAGGTTCCCTCCCCTGTGCGACTCCCTGCCTCATTTGTGGCCAGAAATGTGCTCCACACGAGATGCTGAGTTTGATTTTAAAACAATGTTTATAATCACGAAAACACACTGGTACTTTCACTTTTCAACCACATACAATGTTGATTCACCATATTCAAGCAGTTTCAACTTGTTTATTCATTGGATTTACAGTAATATTGTAATTTTCATCATTTTGGCCAAAAAGGTGCTCCAGACGAGAAACCGAGCTTGATTTTGGAAAAAAGTTTATATTTCACAAGAACTAACTCGTACTTTCACTGATCAACCACATACATTATGCAGTAGCATTTTCAAGCAGTTTCAAACTGCTTATTCATTGGATTTACTCGGCAATTGTCATTTTCATCATTTGTGGCCAAAAACGTGCTCCAGACGAGATACTGAGGGTGATTTTGGAAAAATGTTCATATTTCACAAGACAAACTCGAACTTTCACTAATCAACCAAATATAACATGCAAGCAATTTCAACTTGTTTATTCATTGGATTTACAGTAATATTGTCATCTTCATCATTTATGGCCAAAAACGTGCTACAGACGAGATGCTGAGTTTGATTTTGGAAAAATGTTTATATTTCCCAAGAACTAACTCGTACTTTCACTGAGGAACCACATGCAAAATGGATTCACCATGTTCAAGCAGTTTCAACTTGTTTATTCATTGGATTTACAGTAATATTGTCATTTTTATCATTTTGGCCAAAAACGTGCTCCAGACGAGAAACCGAGCTTGATTTTGAAAAAAAGTTTATATTTCACAAGAACTAACTCGTACTTTCACTGATCAACCACAAACATTATGCAGTAGCATTTTCAAGCAGTTTCAAACTGCTTATTCATTGGATTTACTCGGCAATTGTCATTTTCATCATTTATGGCCAAAAACGTGCTCCAGACGAGATACTGAGGGTGATTTTGGAAAAATGTTCATATTTCACAAGACAAACTCGAACTTTCACTAATCAACCAAATACAACATGCAAGCAATTTCAACTTGTTTATTCATTGGATTTACAGTAATATTGTCATCTTCATCATTTATGGCCAAAAACGTGCTACAGAAGAGATACTGAGTTTGATTTTGGAAAAATGTTTATATTTCCCAAGAACAAACTCGTACTTTAACTGATCAAACCACATACAACATTGATTCAGCATATTCAAGCAGTTTCAACTTGGATTTACAGTAATATTGTCATTTTCATCATTTGGGACCAAAAACGTGCTCCAGACGAGATACTGAGCGTGATTTTGGAAAAATGTTTATAATCACGAAAACACACTGGTACTTTCACTTTTCAACCACATACAATGTTGATTCACCATGTTCAAGCAGTTTCAACTTGTTTATTCATTGGATTTACAGTAATATTGTCATTTTCATCATTTGTGACCAAAAACGTGCTCCAGACGAGATACAGAGTTTGATTTTGGAAAAATGTTTATATTTCCCAAGAACAAACTCGTACTTTAACTGATCAAACCACATACAACATTGATTCAGCATATTCAAGCAGTTTCAACTTGGATTTACAGTAATATTGTCATTTTCATCATTTGGGACCAAAAACGTGCTCCAGACGAGATACTGAGCGTGATTTTGGAAAAATGTTTATAATCACGAAAACACACTGGTACTTTCACTGAGGAACCACATTCAAAATGGATTCACCATGTTCAAGCAGTTTCAACTTGTTTATTCTTGGATTTACAGTAATATTGTCATATTCATCAATTGTGGCCAGAAATGTGCTCCAGACCAGACACTGAGCTTGATTTTGGAAAAATGTTTATATCTCCCAAGAACAAACTCGTACTTTCACTGATCAACCACAAACAGTGTTGATTCAGCATATTCAAGCAGTTTCAAATTGTTTATTCTTGGATTTACAGTAATATTGTCATTTTTATCATTTTGGCCAAAAACGTGCTCCAGACGAGATACTGAGTTTGATTTTGGAAAAATGTTTATATTTCCCAAGAACAAACTCGTACTTTAACTGATCAAACCACATACAACATTGATTCAGCATATTCAAGCAGTTTCAACTTGGATTTACAGTAATATTGTCATATTCATCATTTGGGACCAAAAACGTGCTCCAGACGAGATACTGAGCGTGATTTTGGAAAAATGTTTATAATCACGAAAACACACTGGTACTTTCACTTTTCAACCACATACAATGTTGATTCACCATATTCAAGCAGTTTCAACTTGTTTATTCTTGGATTTACAGTAATATTGTCATATTCATCAATTGTGGCCAGAAATGTGCTCCAGACCAGACACTGAGCTTGATTTTGGAAAAATGTTTATATCTCCCAAGAACAAACTCGTACTTTCACTGATCAACCACAAACATTGTTGATTCAGCATATTCAAGCAGTTTCAAATTGTTTATTCTTGGATTTACAGTAATATTGTCATTTTTATCATTTTCGCCAAAAACGTGCTCCAGACGAGAAACCGAGCATGATTTTGGAAGCATTTTTATAATCACGAAAACACACTGGTACTTTCACTTTTCAACCACAAACAATGTTGATTCAGCATATTCAAGCAGTTTCAAATTGTTTATTCATTGGATTTACAGTAATATTGTTATATTCATCATTTGTGGCCAGAAACGCGCTCCAGAAGAGATACTGAGTTTGATTTTGGAAAAATGTTTATATTTCCCAAGAACAAACTCGTACTTTAACTGATCAAACCACATACAACATTGATTCAGCATATTCAAGCAGTTTCAACTTGGATTTACAGTAATATTGTCATATTCATCATTTGGGACCAAAAACGTGCTCCAGACGAGATACTGAGCGTGATTTTGGAAAAATGTTTATAATCACGAAAACACACTGGTACTTTCACTTTTCAACCACATACAATGTTGATTCACCATATTCAAGCAGTTTCAACTTGTTTATTCATTGGATTTACAGTAATATTGTCATTTTCATCATTTGTGACCAAAAACGTGCTCCAGACGAGAAACCGAGCTTGATTTTGGAACAATGTTTATATTTCACAAGAACTAACTCGTACTTTCACTGATCAACCACTTACAAAATGGATTCACCATGTTCAAGCAGTTTCAAACTGCTTATTCATTGGATTTACTCGGCAATTGTCATTTTCATCATTTGTGGCCAGAAACGCGCTCCAGAAGAGATGCTGAGTATGATTTTGGAAAAATGTTTATATTTCCCAAGAAGAAACTCGTACTTTCACTGATCAACCACATACAATAATGATTCAGCATATTCAAGCAGTTTCAACCTTTTTTATTCATTGGATTTACAATAATAGTGTCATTTTTATCATTTTGGCCAAAAACGTGCTCCAGACGAGAAACCGAGCTTGATTTTGGAAAAATGTTTATATTTCCCAAGAACAAACTCGTACTTTGACTGATCAACCACATAAAATAATTATTCAGCATATTCAAGCAGTTTCAACTTGGATTTACAGTAATATTGTCATTTTCATTATTTCGGCCAAAAACGCGCTCCAGAAGAGATGCTGAGTATGATTTTGGAAAAATGTTTATATTTCCCAAGAACAAACTCGTACTTTCACTGATCAACCACATACAATAATGATTCAGCATATTCAAGCAGTTTCAACCTTTTTTATTCATTGGATTTACAATAATAGTGTCATTTTTATCATTTTGGCCAAAAACGTGCTCCAGACGAGAAACCGAGCTTGATTTTGGAAAAATGTTTATATTTCCCAAGAACAAACTCGTACTTTGACTGATCAACCACATAAAATAATTATTCAGCATATTCAAGCAGTTTCAACTTGGATTTACCGTAATATTGTCATTTTCATTATTTCGGCCAAAAACGCGCTCCAGAAGAGATGCTGAGTATGATTTTGGAAAAATGTTTATATTTCACAAGACAAACTCGTACTTTCACTGAGGAACCACATTCAAAATGGATTCACCATGTTCAAGCAGTTTCAACTTGTTTATTCATTGGATTTTACAGTAATATTGTCATATTCATCAATTGTGGCCAGAAATGTACTCCAGACCAGACACTGAGCTTGATTTTGGAAAAATGTTTATATCTCCCAAGAACAAACTCGTACTTTCACTGATCAACCACATACAATAATGATTCAGCATATTCAAGCAGTTTCAACTTGTTTATTCATTGGATTTACAGTAATATTGTCATTTTCATCATTTTGGCCAAAAACGTGTTTCAGACGAGAAAACGAGCTTGATTTTGGAAAAATGTTTATATTTCACAAGACAAACTCGTACTTTCACTGAGGAACCACATTCAAAATGGATTCACCATGTTCAAGCAGTTTCAACTTTTTTATTCATTGGATTTACAGTAATATTGTCATATTCATCAATTGTGGCCAGAAATGTGCTCCAAACGAGATGCTGAGTTTGATTTTGGAAAAATGTTTATATTTCCCAAGAACAAACTCGTACTTTGACTGATCAACCACATAAAATATTGATTCAGCATATTCAAGCAGTTTCAACTTGGATTTACAGTAATATTGTAATTTTCATCATTTTGGCCAAAAAGGTGCTCCAGACGAGAAACCGAGCTTGATTTTGGAAAAAAGTTTATATTTCACAAGAACTAACTCGTACTTTCACTGATCAACCACATACATTATGCAGTAGCATTTTCAAGCAGTTTCAAACTGCTTATTCATTGGATTTACTCGGCAATTGTCATTTTCATCATTTATGGCCAAAAACGCGCTCCAGAAGAGATACTGAGTTTGATTTTGGAAAAATGTTTATATCTGTTATATATATGTTTATATAGTGGTCTCCCACCACTGTGAGACTTCCTCCCTCCACTATGAGCCTCTCTCCACTTTGAGTGTCCTTCCACTGTAAGGCTCCCTCAAATGTGATCTCCCTCCCTCCACTGTGAGACTCCCTTCCTCCGCTATGACTCCCTCCCTCCGCTGTGAGACTTCCTCCGTGCACTATAGGATACCCTCCCTCCACAGTGATTCTCCCTCTCTCCAGTTTAAGACTCCCTCCCTCCCCAGTGTGACACCCTCCCTCCACTGTGAGACTCCCTCCCTCAACTGTAAGTGTCCCTCCACTATTAGGCCCCCTCCCTCCAATCAGAGCCTCCCTTCCTCCACTGTGAGGCTCCCTCCACTGTGAGACTCCCTCCCTCAGCTGTGAGTCTCCCTCAGTCTCATTCCCTACGCTGAGACTCCTTCCCTCCGCTATGACTCCCTCCCTCCACTGTGAGTCTCCCTCCACTCTGAGACTTCCTCCCTCCACTGTATGACTCCCTCCCTCCAATATGATCCTCTCTCCACTTTGAGTGTCCTTCCACTGTAAGGCTCCCTCCACCGTGATTCCCCCTCCCTTCACTGTGAGACTCTCTGCCTCCGCTGTGACTCCCTCCCTCCACTGTGAAACTCCCTCCACTGTGAGGCCCCCTCTACTATAAGACTCCCTCCCTCAACTGTAAGAGTCCCTCCACTATTAGGCCCCCTCCCTCCAATCTGAGCCTCCCTCCCTCCACTGTGAGGCTCCCTCCCCTGTGCTACTCCCTGCCTCCGCTGTGAGACTCCTTCCCTCCACTGTGAGGCTCCCTTTACTATAAGACTCCCTCCCTCAACAGTAAGAATCTCTCCACTATTAAGCCCCCTCCCTCAAAACTGAGCCTCCCTCCCTCCCTCCACTGTGAGACTCCCTCCCTCCACTGTGAGGCTCCCTGCCTCCGCTGTGACTCCCTCCCTCCGCTGTCAGACTTCCTCCCTCCACTATAGGATACCCTTCCTCCACAGTGATTCTCCCTCCCTCCACTGTGAGGCTCCCTTCACTGTGTAACTCCCTCCCTGCACTGTGACTCCCTACCTCCACTGTGAGACTCCCTCCCTCAGCTGTGAGACTCCTTCACTCCAATGTGAGCCTCCTTCCCTACGCTGTGAGACTCCCTCCCTCCGCAATGACTCCCTCCCTCCACTATGATCTCCCTCCCTTCAACTCTGAGAGTCAATTCCTACACTTTAGGTTCCCTCCCTCCACTGTGAGCCTCCCCCCCTCTGCTGTAAGACTCCCTCCATCCGCTGTGCGACACCCTCCCTCCACTGTGAATCACCCTCCCTCATACTGTAAGGCTCCCTCCTTCCACTGTCAGCCTCCCTCCCTCCACTATTAGACTCCCTCCCTCCACTGTAAGGCTCCCTCCACTGTTAGGCCCCCTCCCTACAATCTGAGCCTCCCTCCCTCCACTGTGAGACTCCCTCCCTCCACTGTGAGGTTCCCTCACTCCACTGTGAGACTCCCTCCCTCCACTGTAAGGCTGCCCTCCTTCTCTGTGAGTCTCCCTCCACTGTGATGTTCCATCCACTGTTAGGTTCCCTCCCCTGTGCGACTCCCTGCCTCCACTGTGAGACTCCCTCCCTCCGCTTTGAACTCCCTCCCTCAACAGTAAGAATCCCTCCACTATTAAGCCCCCTCCCTCAAAACTGAGCCTCCCTCCCTCCCTCCCTCCACTGTGAGACTTCCTCCCTCCACTGTGAGGCTCCCTCCACTGTGATCCTCCCTCCACTGTGAGACTTCCTCCCTCCACTGTGAAACTCCCTCCACTGTGAGACTTCCCTCCACTTTTAGAGTCCTTCCACTGTAAGGCTCCCTCCACTGTTATCTTCCTCCCTCCACTGTTAGACTCCTCGCCTCCGCTGTGACTCCCTCCCTCCGCTGTCAGACTTCCTCCCTCCACTATAAGATACCCTCCCTCCACAGTGAATCTCCCTCCCTCCACTGTGAGGCTCCCTCCCTCCACTGTGAAACTCCCTCCACTGTCAGACTCCCTCCACTGTGAGGCTCCCTCCACTGTGAGGCTCCCTCCCTCCGCTATGACTCCCTCCCTCCACTGTGATCTCCCTCCCTCCACTCTGAGGGTCAATTCCTCCACTTTAGGCTCCCTCCCTCTACTCTGAGCCTCCCTCCCTCTGCTTTAAGACTCCCTCCATCCGCTCTGCGACTCCCTCCCTCCACTGTGAGACTCCCTCCCTCACAGTAAAGCTCCCTGGTTCCACTTTGAGCCTCCCTCCCTCCCCAGTGTGACACCCTGCCTTCACTGTGAGACTCCCTCCCTCCGCTTTGAACTCCCTCCCTCCGCTGTGAGACTCCCTCTACTGTAAGACTCCCTCCACTGTTATCTTCCTCCCTCCACTGTTAGACTCCCTGCCTCCACTGTGACTCCCTCCCTCCGCTGTCAGACTTCCTCCCTCCACTATAGGATACCCTCCCTCCACAGTGATTCTCCCTCCCTCCACTGTGAGGCTCCCTCCCTCCACTGTGAAACTCCCTCCACTGTCAGACTCCCTCCACTGTGAGGCTCCCTCCACTGTGAGGCTCCCTCCCTCCGCTATGACTCCCTCCCTCCACTGTGATCTCCCTCCCTCCACTCTGAGGGTCAATTCCTCCACTTTAGGCTCCCTCCCTCTACTCTGAGCCTCCCTCCCTCTGCTTTAAGACTCCCTCCATCCGCTCTGCGACTCCCTCCCTCCACTGTGAGACTCCCTCCCTCACAGTAAAGCTCCCTGGTTCCACTTTGAGCCTCCCTCCCTCCCCAGTGTGACACCCTGCCTTCACTGTGAGACTCCCTCCCTCCGCTTTGAACTCCCTCCCTCCGCTGTGAGACTCCCTCTACTGTAAGACTCCCTCCCTCAACAGTAAGAATCCCTCCACTATTAGGCCCCCTCACTACAATCTGAGCCTCCCTCCCTCCACTGTGAGACTCCTTCCACTGTGAGACTCCCTCCCTCAGCTGTGAGACTCCCTCACTACACTGTGAGCCTCCCTCCCTCCGCTGTGAGACTCCCTCCCTCAAAGTAAAGCTCCCTCGTTCCACTTTGAGCCTCCCTCCCTCCCCAGTGTGTCCTTCCACTGTAAGGCTCCCTCAAATGTGATCTCCCTCCCTCCACTGTAAGACTTCCTTCGTGCACTGTAGGATACCCTCCTTCCATTGTGATTCTCCCTCTCTCCAGTTTCAGAGGCCCTCCCTCCACTGTAAGGCTCCCTCTACTATAAGACTCCCTCCCTCAACCGTAAGAGTCCCTCCACTATTAGGCCCCCCTCCCTCCAAATCTGAGCCTCCCTCCCTCCACTGTGAGGCTCCCTCAAATGTGATCTCCCTCCCTCCACTGTGAGACTTCCTTCGTGCACTGTAGGATACCCTCCTTCCATTGTGATTCTCTCTCTCTCCAGTTTCAGAGTCCCTCCCTCCACTGTGAGGCTCCCTCCACTGTGAGACTCCCTCCCTCAGCTGTGAGACTCCCTCACTCCACTGCTAGCCTCCTTCCCTACGCTGTGAGACTCCCTCCCAACAGTATGACTCCCTCCCTCCACTGTGTCTCCCTCCACTGTGAGACTTCCTCCCTCCACTGTGAGACTCCCTCCCTCCACTATGAGCCTCCCTACACTTTGAGTGTCCTTCCACTGTGAGACTCCCTCCCTCAGCTGTGAGACTCCCTCACTCCACTGCTAGCCTCCTTCCCTATGCTGTGAGACTCCCTCCCTCCACTATGATCTCCCTCCCTCAACTCTGAGAGTCAATTCCTCCTTCAACTGTAACAGTCCCTCCACTATTAGGCCCCCTCCTTCCAATCTGAGCCTCCCTCCCTCCACTCTGAGGCTTCCTCCACGTTAGGCTCCTTCCCTCCCCTGTGAGACTCCCTCACTCCACTGTGAGCCTCCTTCCCTAGGCTGTGAGCATTTCTCAACTTTGACACTCCATCCACTGTAAGGCTCCCTCCACTGTGAGGCTCCTTCCACTCTGAGGCTCCATCCACATTGATACTCCCTACGTGGACTGTGAGACTCCACTGTCAGACTCACTCCCTCAACTGTGAGACTCCCTCGCTCCACTGTAAGGCTGCCTTCCTTCTCTGTGAGACTGCCTCCACTGTGAGGCACCCTCCCTCCGCTGTGAGACTCCCTCCACTGTGAGGGTCCATCCACTGTTAGGTTCCCTCCCCTGTGCGACTCCCTGCCTCATTTGTGGCCAGAAATGTGCTCCACACGAGATGCTGAGTTTGATTTTGGAAAAATGTTTATAATCACGAAAACACACTGGTACTTTCACTTTTCAACCACATACATTATGCTGTAGTATGTTCAAGCAGTTTGAAACATTGGATTTACTCGGCAATTGTCATTTTCATCATTTATGGCCAAAAACGTGCTCCAGACGAGATACTGAGGGTAATTTTTTGAAAAATGTTCATATTTCACAAGACAAACTCGAACTTTCACACTGATCAACCAAATACAACATGCAAGCAATTTCAACTTGTTTATTCATTGGATTTACAGTAATATTGTCATCTTCATCATTTATGGCCAAAAACGTGCTACAGACGAGATGCTGAGTTTGATTTTGGAAAAATGTTTATATTTCCCAAGAATAACTCGTACTTTCACTGAGGAACCACATGCAAAATGGATTCACCATGTTCAAGCAGTTTCAACTTGTTTATTCATTGGATTTACAGTAATATTGTCATTTTCATCATTTTGGCCAAAAACGTGCTCCACACGAGATACTGAGCGTGATTTTAAAAAAATGTTTACAATCACGAAGACACACTGGTACTTTCACTTTTCAACCACATACAATGTTGATTCACCATATTCAAGCAGTTTCAACTTGTTTATTCATTGGATTTACAGTAATATTGTCATCTTCATCATTTATGGCCAGAAATGTGCTCCAGACCAGACACCGAGCTTGATTTTGGAAAAATGTTTATATCTCCCAAGAACAAACTTGTACTTTCAATGATCAACCACATACAATAATGATTCAGCATATTCAAGCAGTTTCAACTTGTTTATTTATTGGATTTACAGTAATATTGTCATTTTTATCATTTTGGCCAAAAACGTGCTCCAGACGAGAAACCGAGCATGATTTTGGAAGCATTTTTATAATCACGAAAACACACTGGTACTTTCACTTTTCAACCACAAACAATGTTGATTCAGCATATTCAAGCAGTTTCAAATTGTTTATTCATTGGATTTACAGTAATATTGTTATATTCATCATTTGTGGCCAGAAACGCGCTCCAGAAGAGATACTGAGTTTGATTTTGGAAAAATGTTTATATCTCCCAAGAACAAACTCGTACTTTAACTGATCAAACACATACAATAATAATTCAGCATATTCAAGCAGTTTCAACTTGTTTATTCATTGGATTTACAGTAATATTGTCATTTTCATCATTTTGGCCAAAAACGTGTTTCAGACGAGAAACCGAGCTTGATTTTGGAAAAATGTTTATATTTCACAAGACAAACTCGTACTTTCACTGAGGAACCACATTCAAAATGGATTCACCATGTTCAAGCAGTTTCAACTTGTTTATTCATTGGATTTACAGAAATATTGTCATTTTCATCATTTGTGACCAAAAACGTGCTCCAGACGAGATACTGAGTTTGATTTTGGAAAAATGTTTATAATCACGAAAACACACTGGTACTTTCACTTTTCAACAACATACAATGTTGATTCACCATATTCAAGCAGTTTCAACCTTTTTTATTCATTGGATTTACAGTAATATTGTCATATTCATCAATTGTGGCCAGAAATGTGCTCCAGACCCGACACTGAGCTTGATTTTGGAAAAATGTTTATATCTCCCAAGAACAAACTCGTACTTTCACTGATCAACCACATACAATAATGATTCAGCATATTCAAGCAGTTTCAACTTGTTTATTCATTGGATTTACAGTAATATTGTCATTTTCATCATTTTGGCCAGAAATGTGCTCCAGACCAGACACTGAGCTTGATTTTGGAAAAATGTTTATATCTCCCAAGAACAAACTCGTACTTTCACTGATCAACCACATACAATAATGATTCAGCATATTCAAGCAGTTTCAACTTGTTTATTTGTTGGATTTACAGTAATATTGTCATTTTCATCATTTTGGCCAAAAACGTGTTTCAGACGAGAAACCGAGCTTGATTTTGGAAAAATGTTTATATTTCACAAGACAAACTCGTACTTTCACTGAGGAACCACATTCAAAATGGATTCACCATGTTCAAGCACTTTCAACTTGTTTATTCATTGGATTTACAGTAATATTGTCATATTCATCAATTGTGGCCAGAAATGTGCTCCAGACCAGACACTGAGCTTGATTTTGGAAAAATGTTTATATCTCCCAAGAACAAACTCGTACTTTCACTGATCAACCACATACATTAATGATTCAGCATATTCAAGCAGTTTCAACTTGTTTATAAATTGGATTTACAGAAATATTGTCATTTTCATCATTTGTGACCAAAAACGTGCTCCAGACGAGATACTGAGTTTGATTTTGGAAAAATGTTTATAATCACGAAAACACACTGGTACTTTCACTTTTCAACCACATACAATGTTGATTCACCATATTCAAGCAGTTTCAACCTTTTTTATTCATTGGATTTACAGTAATATTGTCATATTCATCAATTGTGGCCAGAAATGTGCTCCAGACGAGAAACCGAGCTTGATTTTGGAAAAATGTTTATATTTCACAAGACAAACTCGTACTTTCACTGAGGAACCACATTCAAAATGGATTCACCATGTTCAAGCAGTTTCAACTTGTTTATTCATTGGATTTACAGTAATATTGTCATATTCATCAATTGTGGCCAGAAATGTGCTCCAGACCAGACACTGAGCTTGATTTTGGAAAAATGTTTATATCTCCCAAGAACAAACTCGTACTTTCACTGATCAACCACATACATTAATGATTCAGCATATTCAAGCAGTTTCAACTTGTTTATTCATTGGATTTACAGTAATATTGTCATTTTCATCATTTTGGCCAAAAACGTGTTTCAGACGAGAAACCAAGCTTGATTTTGGAAAAATGTTTATATTTCACAAGACAAACTCGTACTTTCACTGAGGAACCACATTCAAAATGGATTCACCATGTTCAAGCAGTTTCAACTTGTTTATTCATTGGATTTACAGTAATATTGTCATATTCATCAATTGTGGCCAGAAATGTGCTCGATTGTGCTTGATTTTGGAAAAATGTTTATATCTCCCAAGAACAAACTCGTACTTTCACTGATCAACCACATACATTAATGATTCAGCATATTCAAGCAGTTTCAACTTGTTTATTCATTGGATTTACAGTAATATTGTCATTTTCATCATTTTGGCCAAAAACGTGTTTCAGACGAGAAACCGAGCTTGATTTTGGAAAAATGTTTATATTTCACAAGACAAACTCGTACTTTCACTGAGGAACCACATTCAAAATGGATTCACCATGTTCAAGCAGTTTCAACTTGTTTATTCATTGGATTTACAGTAATATTGTCATATTCATCAATTGTGGCCAGAAATGTGCTCCAGACCAGACACTGAGCTTGATTTTGGAAAAATGTTTATATCTCCCAAGAACAAACTCGTACTTTCACTGATCAACCACATACAATATGCAGTAGCATGTTCAAGCAGTTTCAAACTGCTTTATTCATTGGATTTACTCGGCAATTGTCATTTTCATCATTTTGGCCAAAAACATGCTCCACACGAGATACTGAGCGTGATTTTAAAAAAATGTTTACAATCACGAAGACACACTGGTACTTTCACTTTTCAACCACATACAATGTTGATTCACCATATTCAAGCAGTTTCAACTTGTTTATTCATTGGATTTACAGTAATATTGTCATTTTCATAATTTGGGACCAAAAACGTGCTCCAGACGAGATACTGAGCGTGATTTTGGAAAAATGTTTATATCTCCCAAAGAAAAAACTCGTACTGTCACTGATCAACCACATACATTAATGATTCAGCATATTCAAGCAGTTTCAACTTGTTTATTTATTGGATTTACAGTAATATTGTCATTTTTATCATTTTGGCCAAAAACGTGCTCCAGACGAGAAACCGAGCATGATTTTGGAAGCATTTTTATAATCACGAAAACACACTGGTACTTTCACTGAGGAACCACATTCAAAATGGATTCACCATGTTCAAGCAGTTTCAACTTGTTTATTCATTGGATTTACAGTAATATTGTCATATTCATCAATTGTAGCCAGAAATGTGCTCCAGACCAGACACTGAGCTTGATTTTGGAAAAATGTTTATATTTCACAAGACAAACTCGTACTTTCACTGAGGAACCACATTCAAAATGGATTCACCATGTTCAAGCAGTTTCAACTTGTTTATTCATTGGATTTACAGTAATATTGTCATATTCATCAATTGTGGCCAGAAATGTGCTCGATTGTGCTTGATTTTGGAAAAATGTTTATATCTCCCAAGAACAAACTCGTACTTTCACTGATCAACCACATACATTAATGATTCAGCATATTCAAGCAGTTTCAACTTGTTTATTCATTGGATTTACAGTAATATTGTCATTTTCATCATTTTGGCCAAAAACGTGTTTCAGACGAGAAACCGAGCTTGATTTTGGAAAAATGTTTATATTTCACAAGACAAACTCGTACTTTCACTGAGGAACCACATTCAAAATGGATTCACCATGTTCAAGCAGTTTCAACTTGTTTATTCATTGGATTTACAGTAATATTGTCATATTCATCAATTGTGGCCAGAAATGTGCTCCAGACCAGACACTGAGCTTGATTTTGGAAAAATGTTTATATCTCCCAAGAACAAACTCGTACTTTCACTGATCAACCACATACAATATGCAGTAGCATGTTCAAGCAGTTTCAAACTGCTTTATTCATTGGATTTACTCGGCAATTGTCATTTTCATCATTTTGGCCAAAAACATGCTCCACACGAGATACTGAGCGTGATTTTAAAAAAATGTTTACAATCACGAAGACACACTGGTACTTTCACTTTTCAACCACATACAATGTTGATTCACCATATTCAAGCAGTTTCAACTTGTTTATTCATTGGATTTACAGTAATATTGTCATTTTCATAATTTGGGACCAAAAACGTGCTCCAGACGAGATACTGAGCGTGATTTTGGAAAAATGTTTATAATCACGAAAACACACTGGTACTTTCACTGAGGAACCACATTCAAAATGGATTCACCATGTTCAAGCAGTTTCAACTTGTTTATTTATTGGATTTACAGTAATATTGTCATTTTTATCATTTTGGCCAAAAACGTGCTCCAGACGAGAAACCGAGCATGATTTTGGAAGCATTTTTATAATCACGAAAACACACTGGTACTTTCACTTTTCAACCACAAACAATGTTGATTCAGCATATTCAAGCAGTTTCAAATTGTTTATTCATTGGATTTACAGTAATATTGTCATTTTCATCATTTTGGCCAAAAACGTGTTTCAGACGAGAAACCGAGCTTGATTTTGGAAAAATGTTTATATTTCACAAGACAAACTCGTACTTTCACTGATCAACCACATACATTAATGATTCAGCATATTCAAGCAGTTTCAACTTGTTTATTTATTGGATTTACAGTAATATTGTCATTTTTATCATTTTGGCCAAAAACGTGTTTCAGACGAGAAACCGAGCTTGATTTTGGAAAAATGTTTATATTTCACAAGACAAACTCGTACTTTCACTGAGGAACCACATTCAAAATGGATTCACCATGTTCAAGCAGTTTCAACTTGTTTATTCATTGGATTTACAGTAATATTGTCATATTCATCAATTGTGGCCAGAAATGTGCTCCAGACCAGACACTGAGCTTGATTTTGGAAAAATGTTTATATCTCCCAAGAACAAACTCGTACTTTCACTGATCAACCACATACAATAATGATTCAGCATATTCAAGCAGTTTCAACTTGTTTATTCATTGGATTTACAGTAATATTGTCATTTTCATCATTTTGGCCAAAAACGTGTTTCAGACGAGAAACCGAGCTTGATTTAGGAAAAATGTTTATATTTCACAAGACAAAGTCCCTGGGAGGGGTGCTGGATAGTGCTCCAACTGGGGACTCCATTGTTCTATTGGGGGACTTCAATGCCCACGTGGGCAACGACAGTGTGACCTGGAAAGGGGTGATTGGGAGGAACGGCCTCCCTCATCTGAACCCGAGCGGTGTTCTGTTATTGGACTTCTGTGCTAGTCACAGTTTGGCCATAACGAACACCATGTTCGAGCACAGGGGTGTCCATAAGTGCACTTGGCACCAGGACACCCTAGGCTGGAGGTCGATGATAGACTTTGTGGTCGTGTCATCTGATCTCCGGCCACGTGTCTTGGACACTCGGGTGAAGAGAGGGGCAGAGCTGTCAACTGATCACCACCTGGTGGTGAGTTGGATGCGCTGGACGGGGAGAAAGCCGGACAGACTCGGCAGGCCCAAACGTGTCACGAGGGTCTGTTGGGAACGCCTGGCCGAGCCCTCTGTCCGCGCAGTCTTCAACTCCCGCCTCCGGGAGAGCTTCTCACGGATTCCGGGGGAGGTTGGAGACATTGAGTCCGAGTGGACTATGTTCTCCACCTCCATTGTTGAAGCTGCTACTCGGAGCTGTGGTCGCAGGGTCTCTGGTGCCTGTCGTGGCGGCAACCCCCGAACCCGGTGGTGGACACCGGAAGTAAGGGATGTCGTCAAGCTGAAGAAGGAGTCCTATCGGGCGCTGTTAGCTCATAGGACTCCTGAGGCAGCTGACGGGTACCGGCAGGCCAGGCGGGCCGCAGCCCGGGCCGTGGTGGAGGCAAAAACTCGGGCCTGGGAGGAGTTCGGGGAGGCCATGGAGGAGGACTATCGGTCGGCCCCGAGGAAATTCTGGCAAACCGTCCGGCGCCTCAGGAGGGGGAAGCAGTTTTTCACCAACACCGTTTACAGTGGAGGTGGGGAGCTGTTGACCTCAACTGGAGATGTCGTCGGGCGGTGGAAGGAATACTTCGAGGACCTCCTCAATCCCACCATCACGTCTTCCGCTGAGGAAGCAGAGGCTGGGTTCTCAGAGGTAGACTCGTCCATTACCCGGGCTGAAGTCACCGAGGTAGTTGCTAAGCTCCTCGGTGGCAAGGCACCGGGAGTGGATGAGATTCGCCCTGAGTTCCTTAAGTCTCTGGATGTGCAGGGACTGTCGTGGCTGACACGTCTCTGCAACATTGCGTGGCGGTCGGGGACAGTGCCTCTGGAGTGGCAGACCGGGGTGGTGGTCCCTCTTTTTAAGAAGGGGGATCGGAGGGTGTGTTCCAACTACAGGGGGATCACACTCCTCAGCCTTCCTGGGAAAGTTTATTCCAGGGTACTGGAGAGGAGGATCCGGCGGTTAGTCGAACCTCGGATCCAAGAGGAACAATGCGGTTTTCTTCCAGGTCGTGGAACACTGGACCAGCTCTATACCCTCCACCGGCTACTCGAGGGTTCATGGGAGTTCGCCCAATCAGTCCACATATGTTTTGTGGACCTGGAGAAGGCATTCGACTGTGTCCCTCGGGACGTCCTGTGGGGGGTGCTCCGGGAGTATGGAGTCCGGGACCCTTTGCTAAGGGCTGTCCGGTCCCTGTACGCCCGGAGCAGGAGTTTGGTTCGCATTGCCGGCAGTAAGTCGGACCTGTTCCCAGTGCACGTTGGCCTCCGGCAGGGCTGTCCTTTGTCACCGGTTCTGTTCATAACTTTTATGGACAGAATTTCTAGGCACAGCCAGGGACCGGAGGGGGTCTGGTTTGGGGACCACAGGATCTCGTCTCTGCTTTTTGCAGACGATGTGGTCCTGGTGGCTTCATCAAACCTGGACCTTCAGCGTGCACTGGCGCGGTTCGCAGCCGAGTGTGACGCAACTGGGATGAGGATCAGCACCTCTAAATCCGAGGCCATGGTTCTCGACCGGAAAAAGGTGGCTTGCCCCCTTCAGGTCGGTGGAGAGCCCTTGTCCCAAGTGGAGGAGTTCAAGTATCTCGGGGTCTTGTTCACGAGTGGGGGGAAGATGGAGCGTGAGATCGACAGGCGGATCGGTGCAGCGTCTGCAGTTATGCGGTCGCTGTATCGGTCCGTCGTGGTGAAGAAGGAGCTAAGCCAAAAGGCGAGGCTCTCGATTTACCAGTCGATCTTCGTTCCTACCCTCACCTATGGTCATGAGCTTTGGGTCATGACCGAAAGAACGAGATCCCGGATACAAGCGGCTGAAATGAGTTTCCTCCGTAGAGTGGCTGGGCGCACCCTTAGAGATAGGGTGAGGAGCTCAGTCACCAGGGAGGAGCTCGGAGTAGAGCCGCTGCTCCTCCGCATCGAGAGGAGCCAGCTGAGGTGGCTCGGGCATCTGTTTCGGATGCCCCATGGACGCCTCCCTCGGGAGGTGTTCCGGGCATGTCCCTCCGGTAGGTCTCGGGGCAGACCTAGGACACGCTGGAGAGACTATGTCTTTCGGCTGGCCTGGGAACGCCTCGGGGTCCCACCGGAGGAGCTGGAGGACGTGTCTGGGGCGAGGGAAGTCTGGGCTTCCTTGCTTAGACTGCTGCCCCCGCGACCCGGCCCCGGATAAGCGGAAGAAAATGGATGGATGGATGGAAGAACAAACTCATACTTTCACTGATCAACCAAATACCCTCCACTTGTGAGTTTCGCCTCCCTCCCCTGTGCGACTCCCACCCTCCAATGTGAAACACCTTCCCTCCACTGCCGTCATATTGAGACTCATATTGAGACTCCTATAAGACTCCGTCCCTCCACTCTAAGATTCCCTCCACTATAAGGCCTTCCACTCTGAGACTCACTCCCTCTACTCTGAGACTCCCAGCCTCCACTGTGAGACTCCTTCCCTCTGCTGTGGGATTCCCTCCCTCCACTGTGAGACTCGCTCCCTCCCCTATTAGGCTCACTACAATATGAGACTCCCGCCCTCCACTCTGAGGCTTCCTACACTTTAGGCTCTTTCCCTCCACTGTGAGCCTCCCTCCCTCCACTGTGAGACGCCATCCCACCACTGTGAGGATTTCTCAACTTTGACACTCCATCCACTGTGAGGCTCCCTCCACTGTGAGGGTCCTTCAACTCTGAGGGTCACTCCACATTGATACTCCGTCCCTGGACTGTGAGACTCCCTCCACTGTCAGACTCACTCCCTCAACTGTGAGACTCACGCTCTACACTGTGAGCCTCCCTCCCTCCGCTGTGAGACTCTCTCCTTCACAATAAAGCTCCCTCATTCCACTTTGAGCCTCCCTCCCTCCCCAGTGTGACACCCTCCCTCCACTGTGAGTCTCCCTTCACTGTGAGACTCCCTCCCTCAGCTGTGAGACTCCCTCACTACACTGTGAGCCTCCCTCCGCTGTGAGACTCCCTCACTCAATAGTAAGAAT
This sequence comes from Lipophrys pholis, assembly GCF_963383615.2. Lineage (NCBI taxonomy): Eukaryota > Metazoa > Chordata > Actinopteri > Blenniiformes > Blenniidae > Lipophrys > Lipophrys pholis. The sequence goes on along the minus strand of NC_137640.1, from coordinate 32,243,016 downwards.
CCCTCAACTATTAGGCCCCCTCCCTCCAAATCTGAGCTTCCCTCCCTCCACTGTGGGGCTCCCTCCACTGTGAGACTAGCTCCCTCCACTACGACTCCCCTCCCTCCACTGTGAGTCTCCCACCACTGTGAGACTTCCTCCCTCCACTATGAGCCTCTCTCCACTTTGAGTGTCCTTCCACTGTAAGGCTCCCTCAAATGTGATCTCCCTCCCTCCACTGTGAGACTCCCTTCCTCCGCTATGACTCCCTCCCTCCGCTGTGAGACTTCCTCCGTGCACTATAGGATACCCTCCCTCCACAGTGATTCTCCCTCTCTCCAGTTTAAGACTCCCTCCCTCCCCAGTGTGACACCCTGCCTTCACTGTGAGACTCCCTCCCTCCGCTTTGAACTCCCTCCCTCCGCTGTGAGACTCCCTCTACTGTAAGACTCCCTCCACTGTTATCTTCCTCCCTCCACTGTTAGACTCCCTGCCTCGGCTGTGACTCCCTCCCTCCGCTGTCAGACTTCCTCCCTCCACTATAGGATACCCTCCCTCCACAGTGATTCTCCCTCCCTCCACTGTGAGGCTCCCTCCCTCCACTGTGAAACTCCCTCCACTGTCAGACTCCCTCCACTGTGAGGCTCCCTCCACTGTGAGGCTCCCTCCCTCCGCTATGACTCCCTCCCTCCACTGTGATCTCCCTCCCTCCACTCTGAGGGTCAATTCCTCCACTTTAGGCTCCCTCCCTCTACTCTGAGCCTCCCTCCCTCTGCTTTAAGACTCCCTCCATCCGCTCTGCGACTCCCTCCCTCCACTGTGAGACTCCCTCCCTCACAGTAAAGTTCCCTGGTTCCACTTTGAGCCTCCCTCCCTCCCCAGTGTGACACCCTGCCTTCACTGTGAGACTCCCTCCCTCCGCTTTGAACTCCCTCCCTCCGCTGTGAGACTCCCTCTACTGTAAGACTCCCTCCCTCAACAGTAAGAATCCCTCCACTATTAGGCCCCCTCACTACAATCTGAGCCTCCCTCCCTCCACTGTGAGACTCCTTCCACTGTGAGACTCCCTCCCTCAGCTGTGAGACTCCCTCACTACACTGTGAGCCTCCCTCCCTCCGCTGTGAGACTCCCTCCCTCAAAGTAAAGCTCCCTCGTTCCACTTTGAGCCTCCCTCCCTCCCCAGTGTGTCCTTCCACTGTAAGGCTCCCTCAAATGTGATCTCCCTCCCTCCACTGTAAGACTTCCTTCGTGCACTGTAGGATACCCTCCTTCCATTGTGATTCTCCCTCTCTCCAGTTTCAGAGGCCCTCCCTCCACTGTAAGGCTCCCTCTACTATAAGACTCCCTCCCTCAACCGTAAGAGTCCCTCCACTATTAGCCCCCCCTCCCTCCAAATCTGAGCCTCCCTCCCTCCACTGTGAGGCTCCCTCAAATGTGATCTCCCTCCCTCCACTGTGAGACTTCCTTCGTGCACTGTAGGATACCCTCCTTCCATTGTGATTCTCTCTCTCTCTAGTTTCAGAGTCTCTCCCTCCACTGTAAGGCTCCCTCTACTATAAGACTCCCTCCCTCAACCGTAAGAGTCCCTCCACTATTAGGCCCCCTCCCTCCACTGTGAGGCTCCCTCAAATGTGATCTCCCTCCCTCCACTGTGAGACTTCCTTCGTGCACTGTAGGATACCCTCCTTCCATTGTGATTCTCTCTCTCTCCAGTTTCAGAGTCCCTCCCTCCACTGTGAGGCTCCCTCCACTGTGAGACTCCCTCCCTCAGCTGTGAGACTCCCTCACTCCACTGCTAGCCTCCTTCCCTACGCTGTGAGACTCCCTCCCAACAGTATGACTCCCTCCCTCCACTGTGTCTCCCTCCACTGTGAGACTTCCTCCCTCCACTGTGAGACTCCCTCCCTCCACTATGAGCCTCCCTACACTTTGAGTGTCCTTCCACTGTGAGACTCCCTCCCTCAGCTGTGAGACTCCCTCACTCCACTGCTAGCCTCCTTCCCTATGCTGTGAGACTCCCTCCCTCCACTATGAGAGTCAATTCCTCCTTCAACTGTAACAGTCCCTCCACTATTAGGCCCCCTCCTTCCAATCTGAGCCTCCCTCCCTCCACTCTGAGGCTTCCTCCACGTTAGGCTCCTTCCCTCCCCTGTGAGACTCCCTCACTCCACTGTGAGCCTCCTTCCCTAGGCTGTGAGCATTTCTCAACTTTGACACTCCATCCACTGTAAGGCTCCCTCCACTGTGAGGCTCCTTCCACTCTGAGGCTCCATCCACATTGATACTCCCTCCGTGGACTGTGAGACTCCCTCCACTGTCAGACTCACTCCCTCAACTGTGAGACTCCCTCGCTCCACTGTAAGGCTGCCTTCCTTCTCTGTGAGACTGCCTCCACTGTGAGGCACCCTCCCTCCGCTGTGAGACTCCCTCCACTGTGAGGGTCCATCCACTGTTAGGTTCCCTCCCCTGTGCGACTCCCTGCCTCCACTGTGAGACTTCCTCCCTCCGCTTTGAACTCCCTCTGTCCGCTGTGAGACTCCCTCCCTCACAGTAAGGCTGCCTTCTTTCTCTGTGAGACTGCCTCCACTGTGAGGCTCTCTCCAATGTGAGGTTCCATCCACTTTTAGGTTCCCTCCCCTGTGCGACTCCCTGCCATTACTGCGAGCCTCCCTCCCTCCCCAGTGTGACACCCTCCCTCCACTGTGAGGCTCCCTCTCTGTACTGTGAGGCTCCCTACACTGTGAGTCTCCTTCCACTGTGAAACTTCCTCCCTCCACTGTGAGACTCCCTCCCTCCACTATGAGCCTCCCTCCACTTTGAGTGTCCTTCCACTGTAAGGCTCCCTTCACTGTGATCTCCCTCCCTCCACTGTGAGACTCCCTTCCTCCGCTGTGACTCCCTCCCTCCGCTGTGAGACTCCCTCCCTCCACTGTCAGACTTCATCCCTGCACTACAGGATACCCTCCCTCCACAGTGATTCTCCCTCTCTCCAGTTTAAGACTCCCTCCCTCCACTATTAGGCCCCCTCCCTCCAATCTGAGCCTCTCTCCCTCCACTGTGAGACTCCCTCCCTCACAGTAAAGCTCCCTCGTTCGACTTTGAGCCTCCATCCCTCCCCAGTGTGACACCCTCCGTCCACTGTGAGGCTCCCTCCCTCTACTGTGAGGCTCCCTCCACTGTGAGGCTCCCTCCCTCAGCTGTGAGACTCCCTCACTCCAATGTGAGCCTCCTTCCCTACGCTCTGAGACTCCCTCCCTCCGCTATGACTCCCTCCCTCCACTGTGAGTTTCCTTCCACTCTGTCAGGCTCCCTCCACTGTGATCTCCCTCCCTCAGCTGTGATACTCCCTCACTCCACTGTGAGCCCCCCCGTCCCCCGCCCCCCCCAATCTGGGAGCGAGGCAGACCCGGAGCGCGGCAGCAGGGGCCAACCCGCCCCACCGGGGGAGGAGGCCAGTGGGACCCCCACCAGAAAGGGGGAGGCCCCGCACCCCCAGGGCCCGACGCCCAGCACCCCCACCCCACCCCAGCGGGAGCACCCCCGGCTCAGAGCAGAGCCCCCCACACACACACCCACCAGGACTCTCCAGGCCAGGTCGCAGTCCCCCAGCATAGACGCTAGGACCCCCCCGAGCCCGCAGAGCCGCCAACCACCCAAACCACTGACGGCCCCCAGAGCCCCGGGGCGGAGCCACGGCCCCCCCACAGGGCTACATGGTGTATTTAATTATTGGGGACCATGTGGACTCAAATTGTGTCAACTGATTTTTCCTACCAGCAGACATTCTCTCCACTGTGATGTGGTCTAGAAGTAAGTTTTTAAATAACTTTATACTCAGATTACTTTTGGATTTCCAGTTCATGAGCCTTTTTTGCGACGCTTAGGGAAACCAGGAGCATCAGGACTCATTTTATTCTCATTTAATTTCTGTGAGATCACCTGACAAGCAAAGTGAAGGTGAGACTGGGATAGGGTGGCCCAGGTAGAACCATAAATCTTCACAAATCTTTTGCCAGAACGTTTGGACTGGTGTACACAGCCAAAGTGTGTGTAGATAGGTATCGAGGCACCTGTGCAGTTTGAATATATGTTAGTGGGAGTGAGCCCCATCTTGAACATCCTTTGTCCTGTGTAAAGTACTCTGTGAAGGAGCTTGTACTGTATGAGCTGTATCTTGGTGTTATTAGTGTACTAATGTATTAGTACAGAGTAGTGAGCCAAACGTTGGGTCTCTGTTGATGTTGAGATCTTCTTCCCATCTGGAGGTTGAAGGGATGTTGAGATATTTGAAGCTGACAGGATTGAGATGATTTTAGAAAGAGGTTTAGGAGCTGATATCTTCAGGAGCTTTGTCACTGTCTGAGGTCAGTTCAGCTCAATCTCTTCCAGTTTAAACTTAGTTTGTATTATTGACTGAAGCTGAAGATTTTCCAGATACTTGTTCTGACAGATAGCAGATGGTTCTATTAGCTCATTAAATGGAATCAAAGAGTTACTGGAGATAAGTTGTTCTAAGGTTCTTCTTCCTTTATTTTGCCATCTTGGGAAGTTTCTTGGTTTCTTCCTTTGCGGGATGTCAGGATTGTTCCAGAGGGGGTGAAGAACCTCCCAGCAAGCTGTCAGAGACGTGGTTCTATTGATGCTTTTAAAGCAGCTGGGTTCTTTGATGAAGGACTGAAGAAGGGAAGATCTCTGGTTTGGAGATCTTCACACAAGGTTTTTCCAATGTCTAGCCAGCCTTCATCTAAGGGTTTCTGATTCATCCATTTTACTACATAAAGTACTTTATTGGCCAGATAATGAGTATAAAGTTTGGGAGTTCCAAGCCACCTTGGTCCTTGGTGTTCTGGAGTGTTTTTAAACTTCTACCTGATGGTTGGTTTTTCCTTCAGAATGTTGAGACGTGAGAATCAAGAGTGTTAAAGCAGGTTTTTGGTGGTTTTGTTGGGATCATTGAGAAGATGGAGTTCATTTTAGGCAGGACCATCGATTGTTGCTCCTCTCCCCAGAAGTGAAATAGGGAGTGTCCTCCATCGGGTGAGTTCCTCCTCCAATGTTTTAATATGGGGAGTGTAGTTTAAGTTCACCAAGTCTGAGAGTTTGGCTGAGATGTTAATGTTGAGGTATTTGATGTTCCCTGGTGGGGTGTTAGGTGTGTGCTGAAATATAGAGTTAATAGGCAAGACAACCGATTTATTCCAATTTATAGAATATTCTGAGATTGAGGAGAACCTGTCTATTAACCCTTTTGTTTCTGGAAGAGACGTCTGTGTGTTCTGCAGGAAAAGTATCACATCATCTGCATAGAGACATATTTTATGTCTTACATTTACTGTTGGTATTCCTTTTATGTTATTGTTCTGTCTGATGGCTGCTGCTAGTGTTTCCATAGAAATAGCAAAGGGAGATGGTGAGAGTGGACACCCCTGTCTGGTGCCTCTCTCAAGATTGAACCTTGAGGACATTTGGTCATTGGTTTTAACATAGGCACTGAGTGAGGTGGACAGGATCTTTATCCAGGAGATGTCATTTTTTCTAAATCCAAATTTCCGTAGTGTAGCGAGTAGAACTTTCCAATTTACCCAATCAAAGGCTTTTTCTGCATCTAAGGAGGTGATAATGGCCTTTTGTTTATTGTGGTGGCAGTGGTTAATAAGATGAATTAATCTACGTGTATTGTTAGTGTAGTGGTCTATAAGATGAATTAATCTTCGTGTATTGTTAGTGCAGTGGTCTATAAGATTAATTAATCTTCGTGTATTGTTAGTGGAGTGGTCTATAAGATTAATTAATCTACGTGTATTGTTAGTGCAGTGGTCTATAAGATTAATTAATCTTCGTGTATTGTTAGTGGAGTAGACCACTCCACTAACAATACACGAAGATTAATTAATCTACGTGTATTGTTAGTGCAGTGGTCTATAAGATTAATTAATCAACGTGTATTGTTAGTGCAGTGGCCTATAAGATTAATTAATCTTCGTGTATTGATGGTGGAGTGGTCTATAAGATTAATTAATCTACGTGTATTGTTAATGCAGTGTTCTGTAAGATTAATTAATCTACGTGTATTGTTAGTGGAGTGTCGTCCTTTAATGAACTCAGTTTGATCAGGGTGTATGATGTGGGGTGTGATTTTTTCCAGTCTGCTTGCTGATGTTTTACTAATTATTTTAAGGTCTACATTGATTAGTGATATCGGGCGATAGCTAGATGGTAGTGTGGGATCTTTATCCGGTTTTAGAAGAAGACTGATATTTGGAAAGTTCATATGTTGGGGGAGAGTTGAAGATTCTTTAATTTCCTCAATTATTCTGAAAAGAAATAGGTAAAGACCATAATTCTTTGTAAAATTCAGTGGGGTATCCATCAGGTCCTGGAGCTTTACCACCAGGTCCTGGAGCTTTACCATCAGGTCCTGGAGCTTTACCTTCAGGTCCTGGAGCTTTACTGTCAGGTCCTGGAGCTTTACCAATCAGGCATGTGCTGGAGAGCTTCCTGCAGTTCTTCAACTGAGACGGAAGCTTCTAGACCTTGGGTCTGTTCTTCTTTTAATTTTGGGAGGTCATCTGTGCTCAGAAAGTCTATTTCAGATTGTGAAGGGTCAATTTGTGAAGAGTAAAGTTTTTTGTAAAATTCTCTGAAGGTATTGTTTATTTCTTGAGGGTTAAAAGTGATTTTACATTTTGAGTTTGGACTGAGGAGATTGTACATTTTTCTTTATTTCGTTTTAACTGATTGGCTAGAAGTTTGCTGGATTTATTACCATGTTCTAAGTTCTCCCAGCGTAGTCTCTGCAGTTGAAATTGTGTTTTATGTTCAATTATTCTATTCAACTCTATTTTTAATTTCCTTAGTTCCATTAATAGGCGGTCGTCTTTGCAGGCAGCATGAGCTGTAAGTAAGTAATTGAGTAATTACTTTAAAAAAAAGAATAAATTATCAAAAATTATTTATTAATAAAACAATTATTAATTTGCATAAATTTGTTATTTACGTATTAATAATAAATTGGGGCACCACCAGATAAACTGGAAATAGCTAATACCAAAATATCAGTCTCGTTTGTAAAAACTTTAAGTTAGTTAATATTTCTGTGTAAAATATAACAATCTTAAATAAAATGGAAGTTGTGAGATCCGAGCACAGAATGTTACAAACCAGTGAATTGTCAACAATAAATACACAATAATCACCAAGAATCGTTCAATTCAGCTAACAGGCGTTCATTTATAAAATGTATTCATTCATAAATAATTCTGAAATCATTCCATAAATGAACACATTCAAATAGCAAACGACATCTAACACGGAGATCTAATCTATTAAACAGCAAACACTATGTACAAAGTGTGTGTGTGTGTGTGTGTGTGTGTGTGTGTGTGTGTGTGTGTGTGTGTGTGTGTGTGTGTGTGTGTGTGTGTGTGTGTGTGTGGGTGTATGGGTGTATAGATGTGTGTGTGGTCTGGAGTGATGAGTGTGAGTAGGTGGCGCGCAGAGGGAGAGCGCAATAACCTGATGTGTCCACCCGGTGGATGTCAAGAGGGATTGCGATGACCCACGCGACCACTAGAGGTGTTTGACTCGCTCTTTCTGGGAACGCGGCGGTTGCTTAGCGGCCAGATAAACAAGACGTCCGTCGAGGCGGGTCTCAGAGCGAGGCAGTCTCCCGAGTCTACCAACATCAACATGGAACGTACCATGATGACATTCATCAACATGGAACGTACCATGATGACATTCATCAACATGGAACGTACCATAATGACATTCATCTTTCTATTTGGGCTGGATCTCACTTTCTAAGACACTTGAAGAACATACTAGAGTTTTCCCAGAAGACCCTCATGAATTTGGACGGACACAGGCTCAGCAGGACAATTCAGCAGCTGAAAAGGAAGTGAACTTAACATTGGAAGTTGAACGGAGCCACAAGTTAACCTGCTTTGGACTGAGACCAACCTTTCCTGCATCTTATTGAACTTAGTGGGATCAGAACTGAAGCAGTTTGGTCTGCAGTGAAGTGATCCTGGTCTGAACTGAAGCAGTTTGGTCTGCAGTGAAGTGATCCTGGTCTGAACTGAAGCAGTTTGGTCTGCAGGGAAGTGATCCTGGTCTGAACTGAAGCAGTTCAGTCATTCTGTGGGGCTCCACACAACAATGCTTTGTATTTCACGTTGTCGCTGCTCAATCAAAATCACATATTTTCACAATGTCTACTTTCATTTTACCTTTATTTTTTGACACTGAAGTCTTGAGGTGATTAGGGTTAGTCGGCTTAGTAGGTTGAACCTTAGTTTTAGTCCTCAAAAGTAGTTTATTTTTCCAAGAAAATGTAAAAGCCCATTCTCAGGATCCTTGGTTCTTGTTAGACAGCGATCGTTATTGTGTCCAGGCTCCTCCCTTTTAACATGCTGCATTTAGATTTACATTATGAAACACGACACATTTCTCCCTAAAGTGTTAATCTACCTTTTAATGGAGCTTTATTGAGTCTTAAGTATAGATATATATTTTATTTTATGTTTTCTAATATTCCAAGGCAATTCTGTTACACTCTTCTTTGGAAAATTGTGCATAAGGTCAAACACCTGTTTTTTCTGTTATAAATTACATGTTTGGTTCTTTCAAATGTGTGTGTTAAGATTTTATTACATTTGAATAAAAAAAAAACTGAGCCAGGTATGATACACACTGTAATACACACTGAGTCAATTCAACTTTATATAGGTGCTCAGAGCAGGTGAGCGGTGCTCAGGTAGCCGGAGAGCGCAGAGCAGCTAAAACCAACTACTGGACGTAAAGAACCAGATCCCTAAACCCAAAAGGTGACTGCCTTCCAGTTTCTCTCTGTTTTAGCTCCTATTAGCTCCTGTCTCGTCATGGCTTCCCCCTCCTCTCCTCCTATCTTTTCCAATATGTTTGCCCCACTCAGCAGCACGCTGGCTGAGAAGGACACGCTGGTTATTGGCTCCTCTATAGTGAGACACGTTAACCTAGGACAACCAGCGGCCACAGTTAGCTGCCTGCCCGGGGCCAGAGCAGGCGACATAGAGTCCCAGCTAAAGCTAATGACCAAGAGTAAACAGAGATTTAAAGGGATTATAATCCACTGCGTTGGAAATGACGTTCGCCTGAAGAAGTCTGAGGTCCTCAAAGCTAACGTAGAGTCAGTGTGCATATACGCGCGGACCATTTCAGACGAAGTAGTTTTCTCTGGCCCCCTCCCAAACCTCATCAGTGACCAGATATTTAGCCGCACCTCATCTTTTAACCGCTGGCTGTCAGGGTGGTGTCCCAGTAACTCGGTAGGCTTCTTTAATAATTGGAAGTCCTTCTGGGGCAAGCCTGGTCTCATCAGGAGGGATGGCATCCATCCCACGTTGGATGGAGCATACCTCTTATCTAGAAACAGAGTTAAAAGCTTAGCTCCTCCGTCCTGACGTAGCAGAGTGGGGATCAGGCAACAGAGTCCTACACGCCTCTCTGAGTTTCCCTCTGGGCAGTCACCAACCATAGCTAACTTAGTTAAACATCCCATAGAGACTGTGTCTCTCCCTCGGACCACCACAAGTATAAAACTATCTAAACCTAGGAAAACAACTTCTAATGACTACAAAAACTTCATCCGTATCAAGTGTGAAACTAGACAAAATCAAGACAAACAAATGAAATGTGGTTTCCTAAACATTAGATCTTTATCATCCAAAGCTCTTCTAGTCAATGATCTGATAAGCGAACACAACATTGATCTCTTTGGATGAATAGAAACCTGGCTACGTAAAGATGAGTATGTTAGTCTATGGAATAATTCTACGGAAAGTTATCACATTCACTGTACCAACAGTCTTTTAATGAATTGCAGAAGTACTGTGTGACTTATGTTTCCCCACTGTGACCTCGGAATGAGATAATAAAAGGAGAGGAGACGCAGAGGGTTTTCAGAGCGGGTTGGAGATTGTAACTGAAACACTCTCTGTCCGTTCTCCTCGCGGTGTTTATTCTTTCTTGCAGATTTAATAAATGTCCAGAGGTTGAACCTGACATTTAACTTGGTCCTTCGAGCCGGATGCCAACAACGCCTGAGGATTCCGGCAGACGCGGAGATCAGCAGAAAGACCACGGCCGTGGCAGGCTCACTAGGTGAGACCTAAGCTCCTTTTCCGGGACTGGTGGTCTCCCCAACTGTCGGAATTCGACGGCTGACGGCATCCAGAAGCGAGACAGAACCGCACCAAGGGTAAGTTGATTGTTTTTAAAAGACTGGCTGACCTGAGAGGGTTGCAGTGCAGTAGTAAAACCCTATAATCCTAGGCACTTATCAGTAAAACTAAGAAAAGACACTGAGGTTAACGGGGCCTGGAAAATACTCATTGTTAAAGGACGGCAGGGTCCGCGGTTGTTGTGTCTTCGAAAATCCTGCACCCAAAAATAAGAAAAGACACTGAGGTTAACGAGGCCTGGAAAATACTCGTTGTTATAAAAGACGGCAGGGTCCGCGGTTCTTGTGTCTCCGGAAATCCTGCGCCAAAAGTGTGAATGTTGATGAATGTGTGGAAGTACTGAGAACCACTAGGTTTCGGGCATCATTTAAAGCAACAGGAAAGTAAGTAGTGGGCTGACGTGGATGCACAGGCAAGAATTCTCCACCTGAGAGGGTTGAAGCGAGAATTACCGCATTCAGTTACAGATTAACCACTACCCTGTTGAAGAAGCGATAAAGCGGAACCACAGACTACCCTATGTAGTACGGTCCATCCAAATTTAATTCAAAATGGGACAGGGACGTTCAAAACCACGTGAAACATTAACATGTAAAGATTGGAAATTTGTTTAAAATCAGGATACGGACCTGACAAAACATTTAGACAGCTGGATAACTAAACATGGATTCAACGGGAGCCTCAATACTCAGAAAATAACCCAGCTCAGAGATTCGATAATAAAATATACCAAGGGAAACGAAAAGAAAAAACAGAAACAAGGGTTCGATCACACAACAAAATGGCTAGAAATAGCAAACAAGAGGAAGCAGGGGGAAAGGAGAGGAAAAGAGGAGAGAGAGAAACAAGCAAAACAAGGTTACAGCAACTTGGTTATGAACCTGTTCCATTGTATGCAGGGGCAGAATATGAAGGAGATTTCTATGATGTCATAAGCGCAGAGAACATAAACACTGAGGTACAATTAAATTTTGAAGAAATAATGTATTCTGCCCACCAATTACCTGAGGTAACGTTAATTTGTAATGGAAAACAAATTACTTTTCTCTGTTAAAAGATTCAGTACCCGGCCTTGTACAAACAAATGAAACAGTGAAACAGTTCCTCATACAAATCAGGAGATTTTTTTAAAGAAAAGTTCGAGAAATGACACCAAATGTTGAACAATGTATGAGCCCGGATGAGCTCCATGTAACAATGTGGTACAAAACAACTCCAGGGCCAGACGGAGATTATGAAAACAAACTGAACAGACTTACTCCTGAAAAGATAACATGCAGTTATGTGTACAGCGATGGCCACAGCCGTGCAGCGGCTGCTGTGACACTCCCAGCCTCCTTAAACCAGATATATGGAGGCCAGTACCCAGCACATGTGTCACTATGCAAGAAGGCATTAGATCAATGAAAAGATCTTTTTGACCAACCTTTAAATGAAGGAGAGACACTTTTTGTTGACGGTTCATCTCGGAAAAATGAGTTTGGGAAAACTGAGACAGGTTATGCTGTAGTGACGGCAGACAAAGTCTTAAAAGCGGAAGCGTTGCCATCTCATTATTCTGCACAGGCAGCCGAACTAGTTGCATTAATCGAAGCTTGTAAACTAATGGTAGGAAAACCAGTAACAATACATACTGATAGTCAATATGCTTATGCTACTGCTCATACCATTGTCACATACTGGCATAACAGAGGAATGGTTACATCAACAGGAAAACCGGTCACACATGCAACATTGCTAAAAGAGCTATTGGAAGCTATCCAGTTTCCCTCAAAATTAGCAATATGCAAATGTCAAGCCCACACTAACGGCACTGACAGCGTTAGCAAAGGAAATGCTTTCGCTGATAAAACAGCAAAAGATGCAGCAACAGGGAGAATTCTTGCTGCATCAATACAAAAACATGACCACTTAGATCAAGACTTACTTAGAACTATGCAAAAACAAAGTCCACCAATAGAACAAGATTATTGGAAAAAACAAGGCGCTAAACTAAAAGATAGCATCTATTTCTGACCAGAAAACAAACCAATCCTACCAAAAAACCTATATAAATGGGCAGCAATATTGAGCCATGGTGTCTCACATGCCCTACCCATAAACATCTACACACCCTAGACCTTATTCTAACTTATGGTTTGAATATAGAGCATCTGACCATCTCTCCTCACTATGATTTCCTGTCAGATCACTTCTTAATAACCTTTGACTTTGTTCTAAATAGTTATAACCCTCCGGCTAAAGCCGTGTTAACCAGGTCTCTCTCTGATAACATAGTAACTAAATTCAAGGAAAAAATTCCCTCTGCTATAGAATCAGTAGTGAATCTTCCTGACCCGTATACTGTTGCTAGCTCAGACATTGAATACCTAACAAACAGTCTGACAGATATGCTAAAAACAACGCTAGACGACATAGCTCCTCAAAAAATGAAAATGAAAAAACATGAAAAGTCCTCCCCATGGTTTAACTCATCAACCCGCCAGCTTAAACAACGCTCCCGTAGATTAGAAAGAACTTGGCGTTCAACAAAAACAGACCTAGATTATATAGCCTGGAAGGATAGCTTCAAAACTTATAAGAAAGCTCTGAGTAGAAGTAGAACTAATTACTATTCATCCTTAATAGAGGAAAACAAAAACAAGCCTCGGTTTCTTTTCAGTACTGTAGCCAAAATGACCAAGAACCAAAATAGCATTGAGCCCACCATTGCTATCAATATATGTAGTGAGGACTTCATGAAGTTCTTTCAAAATAAAATGACAAGGCTTAGGGATAACATCCATCAAACCCTACCGTCCGTTAGCCCCATAACAGAGGAACTGTTTAAACCTAACAGTCATCTGGAATGCTTTTAGCAAATACAACTAACCCAACTAAATTCCCTTATTTCTTTTGCTAAACCAACTACTAGCCTGTTGGACCCAATTCCTACTAGAATTCTGAAAGAGGCACTGCCACTAATCAATAATTCTATACTCTCAATTATTAACCAGTCTCTAACAATAGGCTATGTGCCCCAATCCTTTAAACTAGCAGTTATTAAACCTGTCATTAAGAAGCCAAACTTAGACACAAGCCTTCTCTCAAACTACAGGCCGATCTCCAACCTTCCTTTCCTGTCAAAGGTTCTGGAGCAAGTAGTCGCTAAACAACTCCAGGATTATCTGCAGGAGAATAATCTGTTAGAGGACCTTCAGTCCGGCTTCAGAATGAACCACAGTACAGAGACCGCACTGCTAAAAGTTACTAATGACCTTATAATGGCCTCAGAGCTCTTCTATCTGTTTTACTTCTTCTGGACCTTAGTATTTGATACTGTCCATCATAATATACTTTTAAGGAGATTAGAAGATGCCGTCGGCATTAAAAACTTAGCCTTAAACTGGTTTAAATCATATTTATCTGACCGGTTTCAATTTGTTCACGTAAATAACAAATCTTCAATGCATGAACGGGTCCTGTGTGGAGTACCACAAAGCTCCGTCCTCGGACCCATATTGTTTAATCTCTAGATGTTACCACTCGGAAATAGTATTAGGAAACACAACATTAACTTTCATTGTTATGCAGATGATACTCAGCTAAAGTATATTTATCAGTTATAGCCAATCAGGCCGACCAACTTGTTAAACTAGAATCCTGCCTCAGGGACGTTAAGTCCTGGATGTCTATCAACTTCTTAATGCTCAACACATCCAAGACTGAGGTTATAATCTTAGGTCCTAAAAAGCTCAGGGATAACTTTTCAGATAGTCTGATTACCTTAGATAATATTACCTTAACCTCTAACAGTGATATTAGGAACCTGGGTGTTATTTCTGATCAGGATCTGTCCTTTATGTCCCATGTTAAACATGTCTCCAGGACAGCCTTCTTCCATCTAAGGAATATTGCAAAAATGAGAAACTTCTTGTCCTTCAAAGCTGCAGAAAAAATGATTCCTGCCTTTGTGACTTCAAGATGAGATGATTGTAACTCCCTAATGTCAGGATGTCCAAACTCCTCTGTTAGGATCTTCCAGCTAGAGCAGAACGCTGCTGCAGGTTTACTAACCAGAACTGGAAGAAGAGCGCACATCTCCCCAGTCTTAGCATCCTTACACTGGCTTCACATCAAATCTAGAATAGAATTCCAGATCCTTCTGATCACATATAAAACTCTTCATCACCAGGCTCCGTCCTATATGGAGAAACTTCTAGAAGTGTCTCACCCTCCACGAGCCCTTGGCTCTGAAGATGCAGGACTGTTGGTAATCCCTAAAGTCCTTCAAAGTAAAACAGGAGGCAGGAGTTTCAGCCATATGGCTCCTTTACTCTGGAATCAACTAGCAGCCTCGGTCCGAAGGGCCCACACCATTAGTTTATTTAAGAGGAGACTAAAAACCTTCCTCTTTGATAAAGCTTCTCATTAGGAATAAAATAGGAGCACTAAGTTGAGCTGCTCTAGGCCTAGACTGCTGAGGGGATTTTCTCTCTCCCGTTAAAGGGAGGAACTCTACATTTGGAGCTTCTGTTTCTTGTCTTTCTTTCTTTCTCTCTGTGCAACAACATTACTGGAGCCACCAGATCCTGACAGGAGGGGAGCAGGATCCAGGGGATCAGACCCAAGACTCCCAGAGTGGAGTTACCACGGTCCTACTACCCGACCCCACCACAGCACCGGGACCCCACCGCAACGGCACGGCCCTTAAACTCCAGACTGAGATTGGTTCATCATCAGACCAACGCTCATCATAGTCTTTTCTTAGTATTTGTACTTATCTGGCCTGTCTGCCACTCTCTCTCTCCCTCTTCTATTCCTCTCTCTCCCTGTCCTATCCATGTACTTCTCCCCCCAACCGGTCAAGGCGGATGGCCGCCCTTCCAGAGTCTAGGGTCTGCCCCATGCTTTCTTCCTGAATAGGGAGTTCTTAGGAACTGTTCTTCCTGCGAGGGAGTTTTACCTGGCCATTGAGATAGATATAACTCAAACCTAACCCTAACCCTAACAGTCTTAACAATATATACTGTAGAAAATATAAGGCACAGCCTGCAGCTTGAAATATTACTTTACATACCACGGACATTTGAGGTCCATGTAGAGTCGAGTGGTATTCAGGAAAGTACCACAAACACCATTTAAACAGTCTGTAATTAAAGTTGTTTGTTTAATGCTAGGCTAAGCCAGGCTAGCCATCCGCTGGCACTTGTTGATAGTGGGGTAAAAATATCTATTGCTTCTTCAGCACTGTATTAGGACTGTCTGTGTTTTACACCTGTTAAGCTGAGCTTTAAAATAACAGTTGCCAACAATGAAGGAATGTCTTTTACGACATCTGATCCAGAGACCAGTTTAGCATGTAACCAAACTAGACAAGCATAAATGAGATAGTTGAGTAAAAAGAACTGCTGATATATGTACTCTGTGTGAACTCTGTGCAACCAAACATATTATGCATGCTGACTATATCAAAACAATGTATTAAAACTTGTATGTGTTTTTTAAAACTTGGGAAGCACCCTTGACGGATTATAACTGTGTCCTCTGCAGGGGGAGGGAAAACCCAGAATAGACCCAGAAGGAGGACACCAGTAGAACACCATAGTTTTGGGGTTCTACTGTAGGGATAAATTGTGATAGGAGGGGCTTCCCAACCAGACTACATAAGAACCCGGTTATTTCCAGACTATTGTTGATTGTTCAAAAATAAAATGGGACGTGCTTGAGAGCCGAAAGGAGGACTCTCAGAATGGCATATAAGCATTGGAACAAGAGCGAGTGTCTTAGTGTGCTGATCGATCTGGGCACCGGGTTTTAGCAATAAAACTCTACTTTGCATCCTGATGCCATCTCCCTGTCTGTTTTGTACTTCAGAACTAGCTGAGTACCAGTATAGTTAGAACATTAGAACCATATGCTTGTGAAATTTACAGACGACGCACCGGGCCCAAGGCTGCATTCCGATAAAATTTCACAACATTAATTGGCGAGCCAGCCAGGAGGAAAGAAGAAACCAGTGTTATCTTATCTGTGGGGAAGGGCCGACTTAGCGCATTGTGGCCACAGCGATTGGAAGGTAAGCAGAAGAAATTTATTCTGCAAAATATGTGTGCCTGATGTCTGGTCTCCACCAAGGTAGGATCCAGCCGGTTCAAATTGAATCCAAAAGAACCTAAATAAAAGTAAAACTATTGATAACTAATAGATAGGGAAGTTGGAAGTGGATGCAAACTACTAAGTGTATGTGCCTCACAGACCATGGAGTGGAATGAATGAGTGATGTGTAGCCCAGCTATTCCTATTCTCTATTGGAAAGGGCTCTGAGTTCTGTGACACATAACTCTGGTATTTTGATAAGTCTCATGTGACTATCTTTTGTGTCTTTCTGTGCTTGGGCTTCTGATATTGTTTACACTAACGGCACAACTACTTATTTGAAATGAATACTTCCTGGAAAACAGTTAACTAAAATCATTCCCATTTTAATAAACAAACAAACTCCATTAAACAGGTGCGTAAACAAAAGATACTGGCAACAATTCACACTACCTCAAAATTATCCAATTGATATAATCAGGTTAAAAAAAATGTATTTTCTATCACAGTGTGCACACTGGTAATTAGTTCATAATCATTTTAACCCAAAAAACTCAAAGCGCAGGCCTGCTTCGTTGCCCGGGATTCCACACAGCAAAATAAGGAATATCCTCAGTCCTTTCCTCACTGAGGAGGAGAAAAAACAAAACAAAGTGGTACCTGGTCCCACGGAACTGGAAGGATTCACTCCTACCAGTCTGACAGGCTCAGTCCGGGAACAGCTGATCGACAACAGCGGGAAACAGCTGATCGGCGCCACTGCAGCACCAGCGGAGCGTCCGTCCCGTTGCCAGAGGAACTCTGAGTTTTCCGGTCACTCAGAGCGCTATCTGGTTTCGTCTTGCTGTCTCCAGGTGGGAAACAGTAGGGTGAGCTACCTGCTCAGCTGTGGTGGCTGCCCCTGAAGCCGCTGGCCGGTGGTGAGGTGAATCAATCACTCACTGAACTAGTGAGTGATCCTCCAGCTGTCAAAGCCACAGATCCCAACTTCGGGTGGAAGTTATCTGTTGCACTGTCCTTTCACAGTCCTCTCCCAGATCGTCTCACCGACAGATCTGTCCACCGCGGCACGCAAAACACCCGCTTCGCTCCCTGTGTGCGGACCGGTGTGTCTCAATCACCAACGCGCATCCTCGAGTCTCCTGCTGACCTCCTAATTAAATCAACCACTCCCTTCACCTGATCTCTGATGCTCCTTTCCCCGTCACAGGTGAAGGTTCACACAACAAATCAAAACAGAACAACCTGAAGCATTGCTGCGATTGAAATAAAAAGGAACTAAAAAATCACAGACTCGAAATTGACATTTTAACTTAAATGAAATACATGAAAAAAAACATTCTTTTACACAATTTTCAACCTGGCTACAGATGTGTTAATCATCTGTTGACCGCCGTGTTGCTTTGAGGAAGAGTCTGGTCGTGTTATAGAAGCAACATAGTCCCGTGAGTCAAGTGATGCAGGATCTTAATGTAGAAAGGCCAAAAGAGGCATTTGAGCGAGATAAAGGAGTCCATGGTTTGTTGTGTGTTGTCCTTATGTGTGTTTGTCCAAAGTTAGCAGTTGTAAATGAGTCCATACGGCTCCCGCTGGCAGTCTGTCGGACAAATACAGCTAGGACGCAGTGTTTGGGTGACTGAAGGTCTGGTCTGAACGGGTAGGGCCACTACAAGCTTGTAAATTAGCCGCTATGGATACAGCTGACCGTTGGTTAATCAAATACAGTTAAGGTGCTGTGTGTGAGTAACTTAACACCAGGTCTGAACGGGTAGATGTGCTAAAGATTCTTCCCAAGATGGGAAAAGGTGTACACAAAGGTCCTAAGACAAGACCTGGACAGGAGATTCTGTCCAACTGACGGTTGGTCCTTGAGTAGGAGCAGAAAAAGAAAGGTGAGGGTTGTTGATAATGAGCGCTGATGTACCAGAGTCAGAGAGTCAGAAGGGAGGAGAGCAGAGGAAGTTCAAATGTAGGTCAGGCACCAGGGGGGAAGTCCCGACTGAAACCGTCTGGTGAACCAAACTCACAGGCAGGCCTGTATGACCATGATGACACAGCAACACCAGAGCAGAATAATAAATCTGTACCGGCGAAGGACAAGAGATACATTTGGCTGAATGCAAAGATGTGTGGACTCTGACAAGGTCATGACGGTGGTCTGATCTGAGTAATGGAGGCTGACTCCGCGGCGCAAGATGCACAGGGGGAGCAACGGCGGCCGAAAGCTGAAAAATGTAGTAATCTCCGTCTACTGGCTGGGTGGAGCTGGGTGGAGCTGCTAACAGCTGCACGTTGTACAACAGGCCCACGCTGGACCTGAAGGAGTTCGACGCTCTGCTGGCACAGATGTGAAAGGGGGGCGAAGGGGGATAGACAGCATATATAAGGGCCATATTTCCTGTGCTTGTCAGTCGTCGGAGCGACCGGCGGCTCAGAGTCTTTGTTCTGGACAATAAAGACTCTTTTAGTCCCACTTCTCATCTGTTTTTTGCTTCAAGAGTGAAGTTTTTTACCATTAGAGTTGGAGGATTAGAGAAAATGGTGCTGGCCCTGTGGCCGATGGAGTGAGCCTCCCTTAGACTTAATGTGAGCCCGTGGGAGGGGTTGAGCCTCCCTTAGACTTAATGTGAGCTCGTGGGGGGTGTTGAGCCTCCCTTACACTTAATGTGAGCCCATGGGTGGGGGGTTGAGCCTCCCTTGGACTTAACGTGAGCCTGTGGGGGTGGTTGAGCCTCCCTTGGACTAAATGTGAGCCCGTGGGGGGTGTTGAGCCTCCCTTGGACTTAATGTGAGCTCGTGGGGGGTGTTGAGCCTCCCTTAGACTTAATGTGAGCCCATGGGGGTGTTGAGCCTCCCTTGGACTTAACATTAGCCCGTGGGGGTGTTGAGCCTCCCTTGGACTTAATGTGAGCCCGTGGGGGGTGTTGAGCCTCCCTTAGACTTAACGTGAGCCCGTGGGGGGTGTTGAGCCTCCCTTGAACTCAATGTGAGCCCGTGGGGGGGTTGAGCCTCCCTTGGACTTAACGCGAGCCTGTGGGGGGTGTTGAGCCTCCCTTAGACTTAATGTGAGCCCGGGGGGGGTGTTGAGCCTCCCTTGGACTTAACGTGAGCCCGTGGGGGGGTTGAGCCTCCCTTGGACTTAACGTGAGCCTGTGGAGGGGGTTGGCCCCACCTGGAGGGGCCGTCAGTGGCGCTCCATCTACAATGATATTTTCAGACTCCATTCTGAAATACTTTCAATGGCTTACCTCACCAGAAATGCACCGGCACCCTTCCCTTCCTCATCTCTCCTTCCTCCTACTTGTTTCTTTCTACTTCTTGCTCTCTACTGCAACTACTTCTTCTCTTCTTCCTCCCTACTGTATCCTCTACTTCTTCCTCCCTACTTGTTCATTTCTACTTACTCCTGTTGGGGCCAGAGCTCCATGAACTCCTCCAGAGGTTTTTCCCCCGAAAGGAAAACACCAGCCACAATGGATAGGCCATAAAACAGCAGGGGAGCGAGCCAGACCCCGGAAGTGGCCAATGAGGACGCTTGAATCCGACCCGAACACAGCAGGGGTCCAAACCCAAGTTGATGAGACTCACGTTCTATCAAAGCTCTCGGCTATTCTCAACTACCCATGGAGGGAGAGACATCTTTTTCCCTCATCAGGATGGTAAAGAGAGCACCAAGCAGAAACAAAGAGACAGAACCAACGCCTGCCCGCTGGACGAGCAGGACCCAGTTTGGACTACATCTTCTGTTTTCCGCTATTTTTCCTGTTTTTGGGAGATTCTGGAGACCAGAGCCATCGTCTCCTCCCAAGATCATCCTCTCAGTTGCACTCCTGCAGCTGGAGCCAGGCCTCTGAATTTCAGGACGCTGAAATTAAGACCCGGTAACAACCAGTTACCACCGCCTCCCAGAACCAACAGCACCATGGACGGTGCTGTCCAGAACCGGAGGGTGAGAGCTTTTGTCTGGGCATAGAATAGTTAGAATGATGTTCTGTTGAAAATGCAATATGTTTCCCTGTGCCGCTCAGAAGGCCGCAGTATCTCATATGTTTATGTAGGCGCGTTCACGCGCACCAACCAAGTCCCTGACTCTGGTTTTCCACCTCAGAACCAGAGGTCCGAGTGAGCTCCAGGCCCACTGGGAACTCTGTGTGGAGGAACCAGGGTTCAGAACCGAGCCTCACAGAATTCTCTGTCTTTCTCTTGTCTTCATTCTCTCTCATCTCTCCCCCTCTTTCACTAACCGCAGATATGCGCCCCCCTTACCTGATCAAGATAAGCTCACACACACTGCTGCATGTAACACCAATCTGTTAGCTGCTGCAAGAGCAGATCTGCCGTGATCACAAGAGCCCTGACTGCCGGTCCCGACCTCCACTTAGGTGCTCAGAACCGGGCCAATGGAACCGCCCATTCGCTACACCCTCGGTAGACTAACTCGCTCCGAGACCGCCCTCGCTCGACGGACGTCTTGTTTATCTGGCCGCTGAGCAACCGCCGCGTCCCCAGAAAGAGCGAGTCAAACGCCCCTAGTGGTCGCGTGGGTCATCGCAATCCCTCTTGACATCCACCGGGTGGACACATCAGGTTATTGCGCTCTCCCTCTGCGCGCCGCCGCACGCCCCTAGTGGTCGTCACAGTCACCGCATTGACCCGCCGACGTCTGCCTCCACCTGGTGGACGTTCGAGGCCATTACACCCCCTCACTCCAGACCGCACGCACGCACGCACGCACACACACACACTCTTTGTACATAGTGTTTGCTGTTTAATAGATTAGATCTCCGTGTTAGATGTTGTTTGCTATTTGAATGTGTTGATTTATGAGATCATTTCCGAATTATTTATGAATTAATACATTTTTATTAATAAACGCCTGTTAGCTGAATTGTACGCTTCTTGGTGATTATTGTGTATTTATTGTTGACAATTCACTGGTTTGTAACAGTCTGTGCTCGGATCTCACACCTTCCAATCTATTTAAGATGGTTATATTTTATGCAGAAATATTAACTAACTTAAATAAACTTTTTACAAACGAGACTGATATTTTGGTATTAGCTATTTCCAGTTTATCTGGTGGTGCCCCGATTTATTATTAATACATAAATAACAAATTTATGCAAATTAATAATTTTTTTTATTAAAAATTATTTTCGATAATTTTTCTTTTTTTGTTTTTAAAGTAATTATTCAATTACTTTAGGAGTTGTTAATGAGTAAATGACCGTTTACTTCCATTAATAATTTCAATTTTTCATAAATTACTTCCAGTGATTTATTACTTTTAGTAATCTATTACTTACAGTAATTATATGCTAATAACCAACCATAAACCCCAACACTCCTCTCTACTGCATCTACTTCTTCTCTTCTTCCTCCCTACTGCATCCTCTATTTCTTCCTCCCTACTGCATCCCCTACTTCTTCCTCTCTACTTGTTCCTTTCTACTTCTTCCTCTCTAAGGCATCCTCTACTTCTTCCTTTCTACTTCTTCTCTACTTGTTAATTTCTATTTCCTCCTCTCTACTGCATCCTCTACTTGTTCCTTTCTACTTCCTCCTCTCTACTTCTTCTCTACTTGTTCATTTCTACTTGTTCCTCTCTACTGCATCCCCTACTTCTTCCTCCCAAGTTGTTCCTTTCTACATCATCTTCTCTACTTCCTCATCACTACTTCCTTTCTAATTGTTCCTCTCTTCCTCTCTGCATCTTCTACTTCTTTGTCCCTACTTATTATTCCCCAATTTTTCCTCTCTACTTCTTCCTCTAAGACCACTACTATTGCTACAACTACAACTATTAATGCTACTAGCACACATTACATTGTAAACACGACCCAGAAACATCCGAATTTGCATTTTTATTTTCTTTGTTTTTTATTATATTTTTCGGATATCTTCCATGTTTTTGTCCCTTTTTATTTCCTCCTGCTCGCTAATCCAAGTTGGCTAGCTGAGCCCGGCGCTGCATCCTGACACGTTTGCTCAGTTGGTCGTCATGTTGGCAAAAAACAAAACAAACATACACGGCGGATAAAAATAAAGGCGGACGTTTATTTTTCCTTTCGTCCACGTTACGTCAAACCTTTTTTTTCACGTTAAAAATAAAAACACGACTAATATCTGTTTGTTTCCCTGAAAAAACGGGAGATTAAAAAGATCCTTTTGACGCTTTGCCGTGAGATCAGAGGCGGCGACACGCTAAAAGATGAAAACGTAAAAACTGTACAAGAAAGTCTTTAAAACACGCAAACTACTCGACAGTAGCGTCACTTCTTCTGTTGGACAAAGTTCACGTGACGTAGGACGTGAGGCAGCAGCGGCACCACGGAGCCTGGAATAACAAACAAACATGTAAACAAACATTACACAAGTAGTTAGCATGCTAGCTGGAATTAGTGCATTAGCATGATAGCCAGGATGACTTGTCGTCAGCATGCTCGCAGTTGAGAAAGTAGCTGCTACCATGGCGCTTAATGTATAGCGTTAGCAACTATTGCATTAGCATGTTACTCAGGATTAGCACATTAATACTTTCGTAGTTGTTACTGCGTTAGCTTAAGTTAGTACATGGTCATCCTAGAGCACATTAGCTTGCTAGTACCTTGTCACTTGCGTGTTAGTAGTTGTTTGCATGTTAGCATATTAGCAGTTGACTGCGTCTTAAGTTCTTAGCATGTTAGCCATGGTGAGCACATTAGCTTGTTTGTAGTTGTTAGCATGCAAGCTGTGGTTAGAAAGTAAGCATTTTAGTTTGTAAGCAATTAGCATTTTCATAATAGCATGTAAATAGTTAGCGTGTTAGCAGTTGATTGTTAGCTGTGGTTAGCAAATCAGCAGTTGTTAGCATGTTGTCCTAACCTGGACCCAGAAAGCCGTTGCCCGGCTGGTAGTTGCCCCCCCCATTGCCCTGGGGCAGGAAGCCGTTGCCCTGGTAGTTACCTCCGGCGGGGAAGGCAGGTGGTGGGCGGGGCATCCTGTAGCTCCGCCCCCCGCCCGCCGGCTGGGCAAAGATGATGCTGGGGTCGTTAAGGGGCCATGAGGGGGAAGAGAGGGAGGGCAGGCCCGGGAACTGACCTGGGAAGCCCAGCAGGGATGACAGGGGCAACTGTGGGGGTGGGTACTGTGGTGGAGGCAACTGAGGGGGCGGCTGCGGGGAGCATGGCAGTGTCTCCGACTAGAAAAAAACACAAGAGTTCAATAGTGAAATAGTGCTACTGTCATGCTACGATTGGTTTCACTTGTTGAAAACTAAAAGCTAAAATTGCTCCAGATGTTTCGCCGCTACTCACGCATTCTGAGTTGCTCCGCGTCCTTCCAGGTCGCTCCGGGTCAGACAGCACGCTGCTAGCTCCGGATCGCACGATGTGACCACCTGTAGGGTGGGCGGTTTATTTAGATTAGTAAGCTAACGTTAAAGGAGAAGGTGCGTCTAGCGGTGTTGGGTACCTGGCGCGGCGGCTGCATTGCGATGTTTGAGGTGTCGGTATTCCGGACAGTCCCTCCGGACGTGTCCCGCATCGCCACACTGGAAGCAGCGGCGGTCGCGTGGTTCGTCCTCCTTCAGGTCCTCATCTCGCTCGCTCTCCTTCTTTTTCATCCTGAACGCACACAGCTAGCAAGAGGTTAGCTAACAGGCTATGTGCTCACACACTAGCTTGTTCACAGTTGTCATGTTAGCCCGTACAAAAGTATGAATTCTAAAGTTAGCATCTTAGCTTGTTAAAATATCATGATAGCTCATAAACAAGTTAAAAAACGTTAGCATGTCAAAATAAAAGCTCATAATTTGTTAGCATGTTAGCTCGTTAAAAAGTCTTGTTAAAATCATAACTTTAACATGTTAGCTTGTTAGCTAATTTACCAGTTTCATGTCAGCATGTTGTTATGTTAATGTTAGCATGTCAGCTCATTAAAACGGTTAGCTCGCGGAGGAGTCTCGTAAGCATTTTAGCTTGTTACTCATTGAAACACATTAGCTTATAAATAAAGTCGTGTTAGAAGATTGGCTAATAAATTTTTTTTAAAGTTTATAAAAAGTTTAGTGGCTTCGTAAGGCGTCGTGCAGACAGGTGTACTGTTAGCAAATAGCTGACCTGTGTCTGCGCGGACAGTCCTTCATGTAGTGTTAGAATGTTAGCTGACCTGCGTCTGTGCGGACAGTCCTTTATGTATTTTTAGAACGTTAGCTGACCTGCGTCTGCGCGGACAATCCTTCATGTAGTGTTAGCATGTTAGCTGACCTGCGTCTGCGCGGACAGTCCTTCATGTAGTGTCCGATCTTTCCACACACGCGGCAACAGCGGTCGTTTGGTGCGAGCTCTCCATCGGTGAGAACCTTCGAGTCAAAGAAGTAATCCTGAAGAGACAAAGCCTAAGTTAGTAGCTGGAGGCTAGCAGGTAGCTGCTAGGGGCTATTAGCTAGGGACTACTAGCTGGTGGCTAATGGTTAGGGTCTACTGATTAGCAGGTAGCTGTTAGGGGCTATTAGCTAGGGACTACCAGCAGTTGGCTAATGGTTAGGGGCTAGTGATTAGCAAGTAGCTGCTAGGGGCTATTAGCTAGGGAGTACTAGCTGGTGGCTAATGGTTAGGGGCTAGTGATTAGCAGGTAGCTGCTAGGGGCTATTAGCTAGGGAGTACTAGCTGGTGGCTAATGGTTAGGGGCTAGTAATTAGCAGATAGCTGCTAGGGGCTATTAGCTAGGGAGTACTAGCTGGTGGCTAATGGTTGTGTTCAGTGGAAAACAGGTCAGACCCTTGGTGCTAGTGGCAAGCAGCATTTAGCTCGGGGGTAGTGGCTAACAGCTGCGAGGGGCCAGTGGCTTCAAACTACTGCCTAGCTGACCGTGGTTTGGAAATAGCAGCTAGCTGCTATTGGCTAATGGTTACGGACTAGGGGCTAGCAGATACGGGCTAATGACCATTTACTAAGGGTTAGCAGATGATGGCTAATGGCTATTGCCTAGAAGCTAGCAGATATTGGCTAATGGCTATTGACAAGGGGCGAGCAGCCAGCCACTAGCAAGATATGGGTTGACGTTACCACTTCGGTTCCCGGGATCGGGAAGAACGGCGTTCCGAACAACTTGCGTCCGTTGACGAATGCCTTCATGATGAAATTCGTCACTGGAACGGAAACAATTAGCTGAGCGACACTAACACTCGAGAAGGTAACGTAGCTAACTTAGCATAAATCATTAAATAATGCTAATTAATTAGAGGTGTATGTTGCATGATTAGCTCCCAAATGAAACACTTGTTAGCATCAAAACTGCTGCAGCAAATTAGCTAACTGAGCTATCGGAAATGCTATCTGTCGCTAACTTTTCTGGATACACTACAATTAGTTGAGTTAGGTAAGGTTAGCCTTTTCATTAGCATATTTTACTAATTGATAGCTAAACATGCTATTTGTAGCTACATGTAGCATCTTTGAAAGCTGACTCTAGCGAACGGCTAGCAGTTAGCTACAATGAGCTTGATTTAGTTAAGCTTGCAAAGTTCAGCATTTTCATTAGCTTCTTCTAACAGATAGCTACGTTTGCTATTTGTAGCTAATAGTACCAACTTGCTACTACAACTAGCTCCAATTAGCACCAAGCAAACATAGTTAACAAGGATGCTATTTTTAGCTAATTGTAGCTAACAAGCATGCTAATTAAAGCTAGCTGTGCTCAAACCAACTTTTCAGAATGCAAACATTAGCCAAACTTTAATAATGCTAACTGTGGCTAAATGCATTTCAGTGAGGGAAGCAGCAAAGCTATGTTGAACTAACTAGCGTACGTACTCTTGCGGGAGACGCCGGCTCCGAGGTTGTGGTTCAGGTCGAAGGGATCTGCGGAAGAGACAACAGTTAGCCTCTGTTTGGGCGCATTAGCTCGTTTAGCATTAGCGCTAGCTTACCCTCAATAGCGATGCACTTGCTGGTCCACTGCTTCTCGAAGGTGGTTAGCCTGCGACGCTGGCGGATGCTAACTACGTGCTCCTTGAAGTCGAAGTCTTCGGTGTAGAATCGCAGCAGGCCGAGCCACAGTTCACCCACTGACTCAGAATTCCCCAGCGACTCCGACAGCCGGCGGCGCTAATGAGGGGAACGAGCCAGAGTCAAATTACGTCACAAACAAGTAAAATTTATGGGACTTTGTCCAGGAATTTTTTCCAGTTGGTAAATTCAGGAGTCCGTTCAAGAGTTTGTGAGTTTTGTACAAGACTTACAAGAGGACGAACTTGGATGGGAGTTCATACGAGAGTTCGTGGATTAGTTTGTGCGAGTTCGTGAGAGTATTGTGAGAGCTCATACCAGTTGTCCGTGAGTGCATATGAGCGTTTGTGTGCGTTTCAATGAAAGTTGTACACAAGTTCATACGAGTTTGTATGAAAGTCTGTATGAGAGTTCATACGAGTGTTTGTACGAGAGGGTGTACATGAGTTTGTATGACTGATTGTGCGAGAGGGTGTACATGAGTTTGTACTGAGACAGTGACTCCTGGCTGATGATTGGACAAATGGAGAGCACAGTCACAACCACTCAGTGTGTCACACAACCACTCAGTGTGTCACCATCATAACCAGTCAGTGTCACCGTCACAACCACTCAGTGTCACTGTCACAATCACTCAGTGTGTCACACAACCACTCAGTGTGTCACCGTCACATCAACTCAGTGGTCACTATCACAACTATCACAACCACTCAGTGTGTCACCGTCACATCAACTCAGTGTGTCACCGTCACAAATATCAAAACCACTCAGTGTGTCACCATCACAACCACTCAGTGTGTCACCATCATAACCAGTCAGTGTCACCGTCACAACCACTCAGTGTCACCGTCACAACCACTCAGTGTCACTGTCACAATCACTCAGTGTGTCACACAACCACTCAGTGTGTCACCGTCACATCAACTCAGTGGTCACTATCACAACTATCACAACCACTCAGTGTGTCACCGTCACATCAACTCAGTGTGTCACCGTCACAAACACTCAGTGTGTCACCATCACAACCACTCAGTATGTCACAAAATCACTTAGTGTGTCACCGTTACAACTCACTGTCACCGTCAAAACCACTGTGTATCATTGTCACAACCACTCAGTGTGTCACCACCACAACCACTTAGTGTGTAACCGTCATATCAACTCAGCGTGTCACCGTCACAACCACTCAGTGTGTCACTGTATCTTCAACTGAGTGTGTCTCTGTCACAACCACTCAGTGTCCCACCGTCACAACCACTCACTGTGTCACCGTCACAAACACTCAGTGTGTCACCGTCACAACCACTTAGTGTGTAACCGTCATATCAACTCAGCGTGTCACGCCACAACCACTCAGTGTGTCACTGTATCTTCAACTGAGTGTGTCTGTCACAACCACTCAGTGTCCCACCGTCACAACCACTCACTGTGTCACCGTCACAAACACTCAGTGTGTCACCGTCACAACCACTTAGTGTGTAACCGTCATATCAACTCAGCGTGTCACCGCCACAACCACTCAGTGTGTCACTGTATCTTCAACTGAGTGTGTCTCCGTCACAACCACTCAGTGTCCCACCGTCACAACCACTCACTGTGTCACCGTCACAAACACTCAGTGTGTCACCATCACAACCACTCAGTGTGTCAACGCCACAACCACTCAGTGTGTCACAAAACCACTCAGTGTGTCACTGTCACATCAACTCAGTGCGTCATCGTCACAACCACTCAGTGTGCCACACAACCCCTCAGTGTGTCACCGTCACAAACACTCAGTGTGTCACCATCACAACCACTCAGTGTGTTACCGTCACACAACCACTCAGTGTGTCAACGTCACAACCACTCAGTGTGTCACAAAACCACTCAGTCTGTCATCTTCACAACCACTCAGTGTGTCACTGTCACAATCCCCCAGTGTGCCAAACAACTGTTGGGGCTGAAGATACCAGTGAACTCCTCCAGAAATTTCTCCCCCGAAGGAGACTCACCAGGGACAATGAACAGGCCATAAAACAGCAGGGGAGCGAGCCAGACCCTGGAAGTGGC
The DNA here is from genome assembly GCF_963383615.2 of Lipophrys pholis. NCBI lineage: Eukaryota > Metazoa > Chordata > Actinopteri > Blenniiformes > Blenniidae > Lipophrys > Lipophrys pholis. The sequence continues at coordinate 32,214,695 of NC_137640.1, read as the reverse complement.
CAAAGAGGATGCTCGAATCCGACCCGAACAACACAGGGGTCCGAAATTCTAGCCTGGGTGAAACTTCTCCTACCAAATCTCTCTGCTTCTCATCTGACCATCGAGGGAGACACATGTCTCTCCTGCCTCAAGATGGTATAGAGAGCACCCAAGAGGAATAAAAGAAACAAGACAAGAAAAAAAGAAAAATAAAAAAAAGCCTTTTTGGGGGATTCTGGAGACCAAAGCCAGCGTCTCCTCTTCTCCAAAATCATCCTCTCAGCTGTCCACTCCTGCAGCTGAAGCCAGGCCTCTGAATTCAGGATGCTGAATTCAGACCCGGTAACAACCAGTTACCACCGCCTCCCAGAACCAACAGAACCACGGATGGTGCTTTTCAACCGAACCATGGAGGGTGAGAGCTTTGGCTGGGCAGAGAATAGTTAGATTGATGTTCTGTTGAAAATGCAATGTGTTTCAAAGTGCCGCTCAGAAGGCCACAGCATCTCATATGTTTGTGTATGCGCGTTCACGTGCACAAACCAAGTCCAGGACTCTGGTTTTCCACCTCAGAACCAGAGGTCCAAGTGAGCTTCAGGCCCACTGGGAGCTCTGTGTGGAGGAACCAGGGTTCAGAACCGAGCCTCGCAAGAATTCTCTGTCTTTCTCTTGTCTTCATCCTCTCTCATCTCTCCCCCTCTTTCACTAACCCGCAGCTACGCACCCCCCGTTATCTGATCAAGATAAACACACACACTACTGCATGTAGCACCTATGTGTTATCTGCTGCAAGGGCAGAGCTGCCTTGATCACAAGAGTTCTAACTGCAGGTCCCGACCTCCACTTAGGACTCCGGTGCTCAGAACCGGGCCAACGGAACCGCCCGTTCGTTACGCCCTCGGTAGACTGCCTCGCTCCGAGACCGGCCTCGCGCATGCGCGCTCGACGGACGTCTTGTTTATCTGGTCGCTAAGCAACCGCCGGGTCCCCAGAAAGAGTGAGTCAAATACCACTAGCGGTCACGTGGGTCATCGCAATCCCTCTTGACATCCACCTGGTGGACACATCAAGTCATTGCGCTCTCCCTCTGCGTGCCGCCGCACGCCCCTAGTGGTCATCACAGTCACCGCATTGACCCGCCGACGTCTGCCTCCACCTGGTGGACGTTCGAGGTCATTACACCCACTCACTCCAGACCGTCCACACACACACACACACACACACACACACACACACACACACACACACACACACACACACACACACACACACACACACACACACACACACACACACACACACACACACACACACACACACACACACACGCTCTTTGTACATGGTGTTTGCTGTTTAATAGATTAAATCTCCATGTTCGATGTCGTTTGCTATTTGAATGTGTTGATTTATGAGATGATTTCAGAATTATTTATGAATTAATACATTTTATTAATAAACGCCTGTTAGCTGAATTGAACGCTTCTTGGTGATTATTGTGTATTTATTGTTGACAATTCACTGGTTTGTAACAGTCTCTGCTCGGATCTCACACCTTCCATTCGTTATATTTTATGCAGAAATATTAACTTAAACAAACTTTTTACAAACGAGACTGATATTTTGGTATTAGCTATTTCCAGTTTATCTGGTGGTGCCCCGATTTATTATTAATACATAAATAACACATTTATGCAAATTAATATTTTTTTTATAAATAATTTTTTTTTGATAATTTATTCATTTTCCCCCCTTTTTTAAATAATTACTCAATTACTTTAGGAGTTGTTAATGAGTAAATGACCGTTTACTTCCATTAATAATTTCAATTTTTCATAAATTACTTCCAGTGATTTATTACTTTCAGTAATCTATTACTTACAGTAATTTAATGCTAATAACCAACCATAAATCCCAACACAACCAACCAGTGTGTCACACAACCACTCAAGTGTGTCACCGTCACAAACACTGTGTGTCACCGTCACACAAGGACTCAGTGTGTCACAAACACTCAGTGTGTCACCCCAACAACCACTCAGTGTGTCACCGCTACAACCGCTAAGCGTGTCACCGCCACAACCACTGAATGTGTCACCGTCACAAACCACTCAGTGTGTCACCGTCACAAACCCTCAGTGCGTCACCGTCACATCAACTCAGTGTGTCACCGTCACAACCACTCAGTGTGTCACTGTCACAACCACTCAGTGTGTCACCGTCACAACCACTCAGTGTGTCACTGTCACAACCACTCAGTGTGTCACCGTCACAACCACTCAGTGTGTCACTGTCACAACCACTCAGTGTGCCACACAACCAATCAGTGTGCCACACAACCACTCAGTGTGTCACACAACCAATCAGTGTGTCACACAACCACTCAGTGTGTCACACAACCAATCAGTGTGCCACACAACCACTCAGTGTGTCACCGTCACAAACCCTCAGTGCGTCAACCTCATAACCACTCAGTGTGTCACAAAACCACTGTGTGTCACAAAACCACTCAGTGTGTCATCTTCACAACCACTCACTGTGTCACCGCCACAACCACTCAGTGTGTCACCGTCACAAACATTTAGTGTGTCACCGTCACATCAACTCAGTGTGTCACCGTCACAACCACTCAGTGTGTCACTGTCACAACCACTCAGTGTGTCACCGTCACAACCACTCAGTGTGTCACTGTCACAACCACTCAGTGTGCCACACAACCAATCAGTGTGCCACACAACCACTCAGTGTGTCACACAACCAATCAGTGTGTCACACAACCACTCAGTGTGTCACACAACCAATCAGTGTGCCACACAACCACTCAGTGTGTCACACAACCACTCAGTGTGTCACACAACCAATCGGTGTGTCACACAACCACTCAGTGTGTCACCGTCACAAACACTCGGTGTGTCAACGTCACAACCACTCAGTGTGTCCCCGCCACAAACACTCAGTGTATCACCGTCACATCAAGTCAGTGTGTCACTGTCACAACCCCCCAGTGTGCCAAACAACCAATCAGTGTGTCACACAACCACTCAAGTGTGTCACCGTCACAAACACTCAGTGTGTCACCGTCACAAACACTCAGTGTGTCACCATCACACAACCACTCGGTGTGTCACAAACACTCAGTGTGTCAACGTCACAGCCACTCAGTGTATCACCCCAACAACCACTCAGTGTGTCACCGCTGCAACCACTAACTGTGTCACCGCCACAAACACTCAGTGTGTCAACGTCACAGCCACTTAGTGTGTCACCCCAACAACCACTCAGTGTGTCACCGCTGCAACCACTCAGTGTGTCACCGCTGCAACCACTCTGTGTGTCACTGTCACGTCAACTGAGTGTGTCACCGTCACACAACCACTCAGTGTGTCACCGTCACAAACACTCAGTGTGTCACCATCACACAACCACTCAGTGTGTCACAAACACTCAGTGTGTCACTGTCACACCCAATCAGTGTGTCAACGTCACAACCACTCAGGGTGTCACCGTCACAAACATTTAGTGTGTCGCCGTCACATCAACTCAGTGTGTCACCATCACAACCACTCAGTGTGTCACCGTCACAACCACTCAGTGTGTCACCGTCACAAACATTTAGTGTGTCACACAACCACTCAGTGTGTCACTGTCACAACCACTCAGTGTGCCACACAACCACTCAGTGTGTCACCATCACAACCACTCAGTGTGTCACCGTCACAACCTCTCAGTGTGTCTTTTATGATGTCGTTACCAGCTGCATCAGGTCGTCATAGAAGAAGGCGTTCCACCCGTCCACCATTCGCTGCGGAGCCGCCTCCCCGTCAAAGATCTGCACACACACATGCAGCGTTAGCACCGTGGCTAGCTTCAGTATTAGCGTGGCTAGTGGCGCACGGGCACTACCTCCTGCAGGACGGGGATGACAGGCGGCATGCGCTGCTGCAGGAAGTAAAGAACCATCAGGATGTATGCGTACGACGACAGGCTCCCCCGCGAGGCGTCGCCGATGTCGCAACGCTAACAGGAAGCACGCAGGAGGGTTAGCGCCGTTACAACAAACAACAACAGTAAAAACTGCTGACATGCTGTCCAATGTCCAAAAAACTCGCTATTAGCTAAATTGGCTAAAACCGCTAAAATAGTTAATACACAAAAAAAAAATCAGCTTAAAATATGTAAAACATCGAAATCAGGTAAAATGCGAAAAACACTCAAATGCAAAAACATTTACTACGTATAAACATTAGGAGGATTCATGAAAGGTTTATGCTCACGCAGTTAATACGCAAAAAATATTAACTAAGAAACATAAAGCATTAAAACCAGCGAAAATGCTAAATGCTAAATGTGGCTGAGATAAGTAAAATAGCTAAAACAGTTCATTTGTAACAAATGCGAAAATGCGGCGCTAACCTTAACGACTACACTAAAAACTGCTAACATGCTAACAATCTCTCTTCTGTAAATGACTACTTGGATGCTAACGACTGCTAACATGCTGATTACCTGCTAACACGAAAAAAGAGCTAAAAAAGTGATCATATCTGTAATATTTTAAATAGTTAACGCAGCCACTTTCAATTTTAACAAATTTAGCGAAGGAGTAAAATCGCTGATCTAAGTAAAATTACTGCATTAGCTAATGTAGCTAACAAGTTCAATTGCTGATGTAGCCAAAACGGCATAGCTAATTACAAAAAAGGCTAATGCTCGAACAAAATATAACTGATTTAGCTAAAGAGTTAAATAGCTAATGTAGCTAAAATTACAGATTTAGCCAGAATGAAATCGTTATCAAAGCTAAAATTATTAATTTAGCTCGAATGAAATTGGTAAAATAGCTAAACATGGTAATAGAACAAAACAATATTGGCTAAATTGATCATGTAGCTAATTTGGTTAACATCTTAAAATCACTAATGTAGCTAGCTGCTAAAATGCTAAAATGGCTAATGCTAATAGAGTTAAAATAGGCTTAATTAATAACGTAGCAAATTTAGCTAACATGTTTAAATCGCTAACAGTACATTTAACATGTTTAACCATAACGCTAATGGCTAATGCTAATAGGGCAAAGCAGAGGCCTCTACTACAACCCTGATAATCATTTCCAGGATCTCTCCGGTCAGTTACCATGGTGATTTATCCTGGGAAGATTTGAACCAGCGTTATAGTATGAAAAACGAGTTAATCCTGAAGTTACCTGGATAAGAGAAAACCAGAGTTAATCCTAACTTTAGGATTAACCTGGATAAGAGAAAACCAGAGTTAATCCTGAAGTTACCTCCATAAGAGAAAACCAGAGTTAATCCTAAAGTTATCTAGATCAGAGAAAACCAGAGTTAATCCTGAAGTTATCTAGATAAGAGAAAACCAGTTAATCCTGAAGTTACCTAGATAAGAGAAAACCAGTTAATCCTGAAGTTACCTCCATAAGAGTAAACCAGAGTTAATCCTGAAGTTACCGCCATAAGAGAAAACCAGTTAAATCTGAAGTTACCTCCATAAGAGAAAACCAGAGTTAATCCTGAAGTTACCTAGATAAGAGGAAATCTGGCGTCGTACTACAGGCTTCTGGTAAATCACTAACAGAACTGAAATTGAGTAACATAGCTAACAAAGTTAAAACAGGTTAAATGGTTAAAAAAATGCTAACGAGGCTCAACGAGCGTCAGCATGTACCTTAGCAAAGACCTTCATGGTGTAGCCCAGCAGCTGCACGCGAGGGTCCAGCGCGGCGTATGTAGCTAACATCCGGGTGTTGTGTTGAGCCTGCGGTAGGTGATTTATGCTCGTTAGCTTCAAGGAATTAAATGCACTAAATTAGCTGAAGAAGCAGCGCTAAAAGTGCTAAAACATCTGAAGTGGTGCAAAATACTAAAGGTGGTTCAATACGATAAAATCGTTAAGATGACTAAAATCGCGAAATCAGTCAATACGGAATGAAAGCTAAAAAACTTCAAAGATCCTAATCCTCTAAAACGGCAGAAATTCTGAATAAAACCACGAAGACGGCTAAAATGCTATTATTATAGGTTATTACGCAAAAAATCATTAAAACACAAAAAACATCCAAATCTACCTGGTTAATATGCAAAAAAAAAGCCAAACCATAATCCGCTAAAACCGATAAAATGACCATAAAAATAATCTGGAAAATCCTAAAACGTTTAAATTGGCTAAAATAGCAAACATTTTGAAAACGGTTAATACGGACTAAAAGCAAAAACACAAACACAGGATGCTACATGTAGCGCTAACAGAGCGGTGTGATGTTAACCTAGCGGCTAACCAGCGTGTTGTAGAGGCTAACGTCGCCCTCCAGGCCGCTCTGGCGGTGCTCGAACTTCACAATGGGAACTTTGGCCGTCGTGATTGGAAGAATGTTCCGGAGTCCTGCGGACACAGAACAAGGAGGCGGGGTCAGGACCCGCTGAGTCATTCCCACAAAGTTCCCGACTTACAAAACCTTTGTCCTCACCCGCGTGCTTCTTCAGTACTTTGGCTAGCCCCTCGATGATTTCCTTACAGTTCAGCTTCTGTCGGAACATCACGGTTAGTTCACACCAAACTTCGTATGCAAGTCGCTGCATAAATTAGCTTGAAACTTAATTAGTGCAATGTGTATTTGGAATGCTTTCAGCTAATTATGGTGTTTTTAACTGATTACTATACTTTTAATCAACAGTAATATTTTTAGCTAATTACGCAAGATTGTAGGTGAGTTTGTGTGAGACCTTGTATGTGTTGTTTTTTATGTAAGAGTGTACGTGAGTTTGTTCCAGACTTTGTACGCGGGTTTATACATGCTAGCGTGCTCACCTCCGCGTTGTCGTGGCCCTCCAGCGTCATGCAGATGTCGAGGTCGCTGTCACGGAAACCAAATCCGTTTTTTGAAGATCCAAACAAACAGAGCCGAGCTTTATCTGCAGAGACAGAACAAGCCAGCATGCTAACTCGCATACAGAGGGGACAATGCAGAGAGGCGGAGCTTAGACAGAACCAGAAAGGGACGGCGCTTACCATTGAACTCCTTCCTGATGAAACGTTCCAGTCCAGAGAGAATTAATTCTCGTCTCTGTTGTTCAAGCGGAGAAAGACACAACTCAACTACACACACACACACACACACACACACACACACACACACACACACACACACACACACACACACACACACACACACACACACACACACACACACACACACACACACACACACACACACACACACACACACACACACAGGTAAGTGTGTGTTTATAGTTCCAGTTGGAACTGGAATTTGTATGATTTTTTGTGACTTTGGACGAGAGTTTGTACGATAACTTTGCAGGGGATTTTGTTTGATGACTTTGTAGGTGAGTTTTTATAAGTTTGTGACATTGTACGAGGGATCGTTCAATATTTTGTATGAGAGTTTTTACGAGAGTTTTTCAGTGAGTTCATATGTTAGTTCGTACGTTAGTTTGCACAAGGGTGTGTACTGGAGTTCACAAGTGAGTTTGTATAAGACTGTACAAGTTTGTGTGTATTAGTGTGCGTTCACAGTGGCAGGCAGAAACACAGTGTGTGTGTGTGTGTGTGTGTGTGTGTGTTTACAGTAGCACGTGGAACACAGCGAGTCAAGGATCTTGAAGAACTTGGGGTTTGGTTCTGGAAGCTTCTGCAGTTCCGTTTTCTTGAAGTCTTCAGGACATTCGTCCTTCAGGTGTCCGTCACGCTTGCACACACTGCACACCACGGTGGGGGGCTACACACACACACGCGCACACACACACACACACACACACACACACACACACACACACACACACACACACACACACACACACACACACACACACACACACACACACACACACACACACACACACACACACACACACACACACACACACACACACACACACACATAAGCAGTTACAGTGACAAAAGGACGCAGGTTGAATAGAGAAGCTACGCTAACGGCGGCTAACCTTTCCTCCAGTGAGGATCAGCTTGTCGAAGACGTACTTCACTTCCTGGTTCTTGGTCGGCATCACTTCCTGGTTCCCAGAGGGCCTGACTTCCTGGTTCTCTGATGACACTTCCTGGTTCCACAGTGATTTAGCAGATCGCATTTCCTGCTTATCTGATGTTTCGGGGACTCTTACTTCCTGCTTCACCTCCTTGTTCTTTGACGACTTTGAAGGTCTTACTTCCTGGTTGTGGTTGAGTCCTACTTGCTGGTTCTCTGATGACGTGGAGGCTCTGGTGTCCTGGTTCTTGAAAGATTTGGGAGGGCTCACTTCCTGGTTCTCATTGAGTCCGAATTCCTGGTTACTTGACAACTTGCAAAGTCTCACTTCCTGGTTCACTCCCTGATTCCCCAATGACTCAGCAGGGCCTACTTCCTGTTTCGCCTTAACTGTAACTTCCAGGTCGACTTCCTGGTTCCCCAGTGACTCTGTAGATTTAACTTCCTGGTTGTCATTGAGTTCGACGTCCAGGTTCTCTGCGGGTCTCTGTGGGTGTGCAAAGTATCGGTACGCGGCCCGGAGGCGGTCCTGCAGGTACTCGAAGACCATCTGACTATTGAGGCTCCGTGCCACATTCCTCTTCAGGGCAAACGGGTCTGAAAGGGAGACAGCAGGGTCACAACCAGGACCAGAAGTAGAACCTGAACAAGGACCAGGACTAGAACCGAGACCGGGACCAGAACTAGAACCGGGCTCAGGACCAGGACCGGGAACAAGACAAGGACCGGGAGCAGACACGGGACTGGAACCAGAACTGGAACCGGAATCAGGCCTGGGACTGGGACCAGGACCGGGACTGGGACAAGGAACAGGTCCAGAACTGGACTTGGACCAGAACTATAACCGGGATCAGGACTGTGACCAGGACCAGGATTAGGACCGGGAGCAGGATAAGGACCGGGACCAGCACCGGGACATAAACTAGGAGTTTGACCAGGGGCCACATATAAGTTAAAACAGGCTGGCGTGACTCAGAGAAGCTAAACCCTAACGCAAGTCCTAGCGTGGCTAAAATAGGCTAACGTGCCTTAAAGAAGCTAAAACAGTACCTGATCACACTTTATGTCCCCGATACCGATCCGATTTTTCAGAATTGAGTACCGGGCGATACCGATACTTTCCCGATCCGATACTTACATTGCTATTGCAAATATACTCAATACTGTATTTTTGGAGCAACTAAGATGTCTGAAGCTAAAAGCACTATTGGTAGAAGCTTTGTTTACCTAGAAATTATTGTAAAACTCACTTATTGAATCAAAATTCTTCTCAGAATGACTTAAGAACTTATTTAAACTTTATTCAGTCAGAACAACAAAAACCCAATTACACTCTGCAGTCTTGTTTCTCTTATTTATCTTATCTTAAACAACTTCCCCTGGATTTTGTGGCAAATTAAAATAAATAAAAAATGAAACCCAGTGAATCAGTTTGACTCGTCGGGACGGCAGGGCATGCCGTGGCTCCAAAGGCTGTAAGAGACGGGACAATCCAGCACTCTCTGCCAAGGACATGGACTGGTTGTCCAGAGCCACAGATTCAATCACATTCTGGGTCATTAGTTTCTCCATATCGCTCCCCTGAGGGGACATGTCATTTTGTTTACAGTGGAGAGTTTGCTGCTTCGCTGCGGCTTTTTCTTTACTTCTTTAGTTTCTTTACTTCTTTAGTTTCTTTACTCCTTTAGTTTCTTTACTCCTTTACTTTCTTTACTTCTTTAGTTTCTTTAATTCGCTGACATTTTATCCACTCAACTGCATCAGGCTGCTAACGGCGAGGTTGCTATTTCTCAGTTTACGGCAGGTCGCAAACGGGGCTGACGTGAAATTTTATTTTATTTCTTTAAGATCGGCGGGGTTATCGGCTGGACTTGGCGATGCCCGATTACTCACAAATCACCAATATTGGCCCCGATCCGATATCTACTGATCGGATCGGGACATCCCTTTAATCCTTTATACGTGGCTAACATAAGCTAAAAGCGGCCAACGTGGCTAAAAGAGGCTAAAAGTGGCTAAAAGTAGAAAAGGCTAAAAAAGCTAATGGAGGCTAAAGTAGCTGGAGTGATCAGAATTGGCGACAGGATGCTAATGAGGTTAGAAGTGGTGAAATGAAGGTAAAAGACTAACGTTGCTAAGGAGTCTAAATAAAGCTAAATTAAGATAGAAGTGGCAGAAAGAAAGGCTAGAGTGGCTAACAGGCGTGAACAGTGGCTAACAAGGTGTAAAGTCGCTAAGAGAAAGGGCTAGAAAATGGTTCAGGGTCCAGCAGTCTCCGGGGACAGGACTTACCTTTGATAGCTAGCTGTATCCGGGGGCGGGGCTTACCTTCGATAGCTAGCCGTCTCCGGGGCCAGTTCTTGGCCTCGCGGGGAAGCGACTCCTTGAGGCGGACGCTGATCACCGAGTCTTCGAGAGGAAACTCCAGGGAGAAGAACTGGAGCAGCTCCAGCCAGAGGAGACCCACTGAGGCCGGGACGGGGCGGGGCCAGACGAGGGTGGCCTGGAAGACCACAACCAGAGAACCGGAGATTAGGGGGGGGGGGGGGGGGACGCAGCCCAGAGGACCATCTGGACCAGGACAGAGCGGCCTGGAAGACCACAACCAGAGAACCAGAGATTGTGGGGGGGGGGGCACGCAGCCAAGAGGACCATCTGGACCAGGACAGAGCGGCCTGGAAGACCACAGCCAGAAGAAAAGCCTAAAAGCTAAATAGGCTAAATTAAGCGAAAACCCCAAAAGAGGTCTAAGTGAAGCTAAAAAGGGCTAAAAGAGAATCAAATGGCTAACAATGCTAAATGATGCTAAAGTGGCTAAATGATGCTAAAGTGGCTACATAATGCTAAATGCTGCTGCGATAGGCTAACAATACTAGCAAAGCTAAATGATGCTAAAGATTCTAAAGTGGCAAAATGACACTAAAAGAGGTTCAAATAGGCTAACAATGCTAATGAAGCTAAAGATGCCAAAGAAGAAGAAGAATGGTACTTTATTGTACCACCTAGGGAAATTTAACCAAATTGGTATCGCCATCAGTAAGCAGCCACATGGCATAGCCCTCGGGGGAGGGGAGACTTACTCAGGGTCCCCGGTACGGTTCTTTGAATGGTGGGGGAAACCGGAGTATAAGGAGGAAACCCATGCACACTTGGGGAGAACATGCAAACCCCACACATAAAGCCTCATGACCTTCTCCATGTGAGGCAAGAGCACTAACCACTGCACCTGCACCACCACGCGGCTAAAGTGGCTAAAGGAAGATAAAAAGGGCTAAAAGAGACTCAAAATGGCTGACAATGCTAACAAGGCTAAAAATGGTAAAGTGGCTAAATAAAAGTAAAGATGGTAAAGTACGGGTACCGGAAACAGTACTGACTAGACCTCTGGTACACGCCCCCACCTGTCTTCCTCACTCACCACAACACGTATCTGTTGGCAAGAGCACCCCTACTGCTCTCTTCATCAACTCTCCACTACTCACAACAACACATTCACTGCCATCACCACAATCCTCCACAACCACCTCCTCCACATCCTCTCAGCTCCACCCTGACTAAACACAAACATACACAGAGCAGCAAAATGGCTCTCTATAACATTCCAGCTCCTGCCAGGAAATCTTGGATTAGAAATGATCTCATGTCAGATCAGAAACTGGACTGCCTGTGTGAAGGGAAAGGTTCTGACGCTCCAGCTGTTCTCACACAGGCTCCCCACACAATGTTAACGTTCTATTTTCAGTGAGGGGACGGAGGAAAGGTGGCGGCACTGCCTCAATTACCTGCGGCACTTTTTAAAAGAGGACATGTCTTTGGCAGTTCACCACCTTTGAACACGCCTTTGTTTTTAGCAGCCCTCAGATTCTATGTGTATCTATATATATATAAATTATTATATTTATTATATTTATATCTACAGCCCCCCAGTGTGCCTCTTCTTTTATCAGTGAATTTTCACACTCGCTATCAATCATACAGACCAAATACAATCAGATTTTAAGAAACAGTGATTTGAACTTACACATAGAAAACAAGTCTGACCGTGCTGCCAGTGATTTTATTCTTCTTTTAAACAGCTCGTCCCACAGCCCACTCACAACAGAGGACACACCCTGGACCTGCTCATCTCCTACGGCCTGACCCCTGCTGTGTCCTCTGGTGTTGACCTGACCACTGCTGTGTCCACTGGTTATGACCTTCCTAGTGTCAGGACCAGGACCTGGACCTGCTGGGTTGGGGCCCCTGAGGTCCTCTGGCTCCGGCCTTTTAAGGGTTCCTAGTGTCAGGACCAGGACCAGGACCTGCTGGGTCGGGGCCCCTGAGGTCCTCTAGCTCCGGCCGTTTAAGGGTTCCTAGTGTCAGGACCAGGACCTGCTGGGTTGGGGCCCCTGAGGTCCTCTGGCTCCGGCCTGTTAAGGGTTCCTAGTGTCAGGACCAGGACCAGGACCAGGACCAGGACCTGCTGGGTCGGGGCCCCTGAGGTCCTCTGGCGCCGGCCTTTTAAGGGTTCCTAGTGTCAGGACCAGGACCTGCTGGGTCGGGGCCCCTGAGGTCCTCTGGCTCCGGCCTTTTAAGGGTTCCTAGTGTCAGGACCAGGACCTGCTGGGTTGAGGCCCCTGACGTCCTCTGGCTCCGGCCTGTTAAGGGTTCCTAGTGTCAGGACCAGGACCTGCTGGGTCGACGGGCCCTGAGGTCCTCTGGCTCCAGTCTGTTAAGGGTTCCTAGTGTCAGGACCAGGACCTGCTGGGTCGATGGGCCCTGTGGTCCTCTGGCTCCAGTCTGTTAAGGGTTCCTAGTGTCAGGACCAGTACCTGCTGGGTCAGGTCCCTGAGGTCCTCTGGCTCCGGCCTGTTAAGGGTTCCTAATGTCAGGACCAGGACCAGGACCAGGACCTGCTGGGTCTGTAGGCTGTGGCTCCTCTCAGGGTGGACGGCCCCCTGGAGGGTGTTTGTCTCCTGGATCCTCAGGACCCGGGAAGCATATTAATCACTATGAATCGGGATCTAGATACAAACGTGCGGGATGCAAGTGTGTCCATCCCTTCAGTGTGCATCGGTGCAATTTACGGGTGAAATCGAGACGCATCGGTCACCGTGGGCCTACATAGGGAAAATCCAAGGTTGCGTAGATTTTTTCACGTTGTATAAATTTGTTTTGCACGTTGTATTTATTACCTTGTATTTAATTCTAGCCTGTGTTTCCGCGGCACACTGAATGCACCATCAGCCTGGACGCACATTTCTACCACAAGCCAGTGCCACGGCATGGAGGTCCGCCAGAGCAGCAGTGAGCAGGCAGAGGAGAAACACTTAGAATCAGGCCTTAGGAGGACTTTGGCTTTTACAAGAAGATGGTCAAGTTGACAAGACGCAGGCCGTTTGTAAAGAACGCCATGCTGCTGAACGGTACTCTGGAGGGACAAGTGTTCAGCACAGCAGGTGAGTCAGGCTGCTTCTTCCTCAACATGTGGACCAACTAATCTTCCCAGAAATAAACCACCAGGTTAGGTGTGTTAGCAGTGAGAGTGGCATTTACACACAGATCTGTTTTCTAACGTCTATATTATTTTTATTAATTTATCTTGTGTTATTTACATTGAATTTGACTCAGTGAGTCAGACACCCAGTGAGTCAGACACCCAGTGAGTCAGTCTGTTTACAGCAGCTGCTACTGACAAATGACAGTTGTGAAAGACCTTCCCTAATTATGAACGGTTATTATTATTTTTATCATTTATATGTGAAATCTTAGTTTAGTATCTGACTGGCAGACAGGAATATTGAAAGTGTCACTTGAAGTTACTCATTGATAGTGATTGTTGTTGTTGTCTTACTGTTGAAGTCGTGACGGTGGGATAAAACTAGTTCCACATGTGAGGAACCGATTCCTGTTCCTTATGTTGAATCTGTTTCCAAAAGCCAACTCTGTGAAAAGGCCTGTGTTTTGTGTCGTGCTTTTTCAGAGGCCAAAAAGAAGATGCATGAAGTGATGCATAGTTCTAGTAGATTATAAGCAAAATGAATATTTTGTTAAATTTGCTGCTTATGAGGATTGGAATAAAGAATAAATCCTTTGCCTCTGGAACCACACGGAATTGCAGCTTCTAATTTTTTTAAAACTGGATAACATTATAAGAAAATGTAAAATGAACTCCCAGAGTGCCAAAATGTGCTCTCTAGCGCCACCTACAAACACTACAACGGCCACCATAAACACTTAAACGGCGACCACGGCCCGTAGGAATGTCGTAGAGAGATCAAACCAAACTCAATTGTTCGTCTCATCGAGCCCTACAAATCACACACTGGGACCCCTGAACTAAATCCAACAGGAAGTCCACAATTCAAAATAAGATTTTCACCCACAAAAAGCTCTCTCCTCTGAGGGTGAATATCGTATCGGCTTCAAAACATTATTATTATTATTATTATTATTATTATTATTATTATTATTATTATTAATGAGACTCTCCTGCTCAATAATCTAGATCACTTTGACTAGTGGAGCGCTTTAATTTTTATTATCCGTCAAGTTGTGAAACTAAATCCTGCTGCCTCCCTCCTCCTCCCTCCTCCCTCTTCCACCCTCCTCCTCCCTCCTCCTCCACCCTCCTCTCATTCAAATACATAAGAAAACCAAGAGGTCTCCTCAGGAACAGTGGTGACAGAACCCCCTGAACAAGAGGTGACTGTGGCTAAACCGTCACTCTGAGCCACAGAACCAGCAGAACAGAAGCACGAGGAGAACCAGCAGATCAGAAGCACGAGGAGAACCAGACGATGTCACACATGAGGGGAACATTCCATAAAACAGGAGCTTTTGGACCAGAGAGAACAATGCTGTCGTTTTGTTTTCACCCACGATTTCAAACCACATATATCATTGAGTCAGATGGAGCAAAATCATGTGTCTGCGTCAAACTGCGCCTCCTAGTGTCTAAAGTTTACATCTGACTGCTTCCAAACCCACACAGACTGAAAGACGACACATTTTACTCTCAAGAAAGGAGAATTTTATCAAAATATTTGCCAGAAAACTGGATTCAGAGGAGTTGCTTCCAAAAGCTTTGGATAAAAGCCGTCCTCTCTCCCACTCTGATGACATCACTACCTGCAGCTGCTCATCAAACTGCTGTGTAATTCGACACCAGGATCGAGTCGGACCTTGAAAGTCCTTGTTTATGGGCTGAGCTGCTAGCATGTGCTACATAAACAAGCTACCATGCTAATGTGTGCTTTGTGGACCAGCTAACATGCCAATACGCGGTTTAAGGACTAGCTAACATGGTAACTGTGACATTAACAAGCTAACATGCTAATGTGTGCTTTGTGGACCAGCTAACATGCCAATATGCGGTTTAAGGACTAGCTACCTTGCTAATGTGTGCTTTGTGGACCAGCTAACATGCTATCGTGTGCGACATAAACAAGCTAACATGCTAATGTGTGCTTTGTGGACCAGCTAACATGCCAATACGCGGTTTAAGGACTAGCTACCATGCTAATGTGTGCTTTGTGGACCAGCTAACATGCCAATACGTGGTTTAAGGACTAGCTAACATGCTAATGTGCTCTTTGTGCACTAGCGAACATGCTAAGGTGCACTGTGACATAATGTTCATGCTTTCAATGCTTTTTAATGCTAAAGCTAGGCTTAGCACATTAGCATGTGAGATAAAACCAGATTCCCGGTCAGGGACACTTGGGGAGTAACCTGTGTCATTTTCAGGAGGATAATAGGTATTAGCTTATCATGCTAGTTAGCATGCTAACAAAGTTTGCTCCCCACCATCCACGCCCACTAAAATAGATCCTTATCTCTGGAAACCAGAAAAATTAGTGATAGGGTTGGGCTTAGGTGGTGGCCTATATACCACATTAAGAGTCTTATGTGAACCCACATTTTTCTAAATAAAATACATTTTTGTTAAAACTTTCACAATTTATATTTCTTGAATATTTAAAGGGGCCAGAGGCCGTGATTGGGCCAAAGACCATGATTGGACCCACCCCGACGGGCCAGGGTCCGAGATCCTGACCAACGCTGCTTGCAGCTTTTGATAAGGGCAGTTGGGGTTGGTGGTGTGTGTGTGTGTGTGTATGTGTATGTGGTCGTGTGTATGCATATGTGTGTGTTTTATTTCTCTTTTTAAAGTATGAGAAGCACTTTGTGCTGCAATTGTATGAAAAGTGGTATATGAATAAAGTTTTATTTGATTTGATTTGACTTGAAAGTGGCTACATAAAGGAAGAAAGGCTTAAAAGGAGGCTCAAATAGGCTAACAAGCAAGAAACAGGAAGTGGAGAGGCAGGGCTGAACATGAACCAGGAAGTGGAGAGGTGAAACTTAACATGGACCAGGAATTGGAAAGGTGAAGCTGACCATCAACCAGGAAGTGGAGAGGCAGGGCTGAACATGAACCAGGAAGTGGAGAGGTGAAGCTGAACATGAACAAGGAAGTGGAGAGCTGAAGCTGAACATGAACCAGGAAGTGGAGAGGCAGGGCTAAACATGAACCAGGAAGTGGAAAGGTGAAGCTGAACATGAACCAGGAAGTGGAGAGGCAGGGCTGAACATGAACCAGGAAGTGGAGAGGTGAAGCTTAACATGAACCAGGGTGCTTTGGAATTGTCCCTCCTATCTCCTTTTCTATCCACTGAGGTGTTAGGAGATTTCTGAAACGAGTTAGGAAAGGCGATCATGTTCGATGGCGACAATGGTTAGTGACGTCTGCCGTGGTGAAAAAACTAAAAATATGTGAGAATGGAGTAGATGAAGGTGATTTCTACCACTTTCCCCTGTTAGTGCTACAAATAGGTGAAATGTTTTGAAGAATTGTGGGTTTGGTGAAACAAGCACGAAACTTGGCAGACGGTTACAAAATGTGCTTGGGAAGATATTTGGCCATAGGGCCATACCATGAGTGGAGTGCCTGCCACTTTACAAAATGGCTGCCACTGTTCACCCTGGCAAAGAAGATCCAATGGAACTGGCCTACAAGTTATGGCGAAGATCGATTTATGGTGGCCTACAAATCGAGATGGCACGCACAAGATGGGCTCACCAAGTCACAGCCAGTAGCCTGTATCTACTTCAGCAAAGTGCCTATATAGTACTGATCTTGAAAATGGCCGCCATTTTTGTCACAGGTTCAATCTGAGATGGCCCTATATCTAAAAATCACCACTGAGGCACAGTCTACCTGTGGACCAAATTCCATGCTTGTGTCTTCAAACTCACAATACTTTTACTTATCTGCAGTCCTAACAGGGAGTATATCCAGACCCTGGAAGACGCAAGTGACATGGTGCCATTTGAAGACTGGTGTGATGCAAGGTCTGATGCATGTCCTCAATTCCAATTGGGGTACTTGATCCTGCAGGTGGAACTGGCTGTGATGGTCTCCATGAGATGGATGCGTGAGGCCGACTTCCTGCTCTACATAGAGGACCATAAACACTACTCAAGATGGGTTAGGGTTATGGGTGCTGATCCCCCTACGAGACATGGTGTCACTGAAGCAGCTCCAGCCCCATGTCTACGCTGAGTTTGTGAAGGGGAACTTTGTCATCAAGACGTCAAAGCGTGCATTCTCTGCTGTTGCTATTGACCAGGCCCATGAGTAGAACAAGGGAGACAGTGGTGCTGTGGGTCTTACAGAGAACCTCGCAGCTCTTTGTCGCTGGATGGTATGTGGGCCCGAGATGGCTCGTTTAATTCAGGAATTCAAGGGATCAATAGAGAAGAGGCAGGACACAGATGGACGTCACCATGAACAGAAGAGACATGCACAGATGGCATTTGCACAAGATGAGCGATCACTGAGCCAAGCCATAGAAGAGATGGAGATCTCCTTATCCTGAACAGCAGAGACGTTGTGGACACAGCAGTGGCAGACACAGTGCAGCAGATGCAGAAACTTGGATTCAAGGAATATGAGACATGTTGAAGAGAGGGTTGTGAACCAGACAGTGCCTACCTCCGTTCCTATCAAGCGGAACAACCTCCATCTTTTCAGCCGCCCACCACTCAGTGGGGAAGTCAAGGAAACAGCTACAGATGTCATCCCTAAAGAACGACTGTTCGCTCTTCTCCAGGCTGGACATTGCCTCCCAGAAACGCCATGGTGATTTGGACAAGTTCTTTCTGCATAAACACCAGGCCTGTCCCGCATCTCTGTCTCAGACGGGCAGCCTGAGAACTGGAACCAAGTCGGACTTGAAGCCCAAAACTTTGTTCCAGTGAAAATAGGATCTGTCCAACCCCAGAGTACAGGTCAACATGCTGCGACCAGAGACTGCAAAGACATTCCAAGGATATGCCACTGATGTCTTTGTTTCGTATGTCACATCCCAGCTTCAGCATGTAGACAGACTAAATACTGTCTGGGATCTGTACCTGGCAGACAGCTGGAAGGTGGACACTCGCAGGAGACAAGTTGAGCCATCACGTGCAGTTCCTGGAAACGGGCAAGAGTTTCTCTGCAGTGACGACAACAAGACAGAGCTGCTCTCCCTCCTGGCTTCTGATGTAGCAGAAAAGCAACACCAACACCAACAAACATCTCATCACCACACAAGGCATTGGCATTCTTTGCGTCAATCGAGACGACATGTCTGCACTAGTGCCATGCAGGCATGAGGAGGCCGACACTCATATCCTCCTGCACCTACAAGATGCCATACCAACAGGATGCCATACCTACAGAATGCCATACAACAGGATGCCATATCAACAGGATGCCATACCAACAGGATGCCATACCTACAGGATGCCACACCAACCGGATGCCATACCTACAGGATGCCATACCTACAGGATGCTATACAACAGGATGCCATACCTACAGGATGCCATACAACAGGATGCCATACCAACAGGATGCCATACCAACAGGATGCCATACCAACAGGATGCCATACAACAGGATGTCATACCAACAGGATGCCATACCTACAGGATGCCATACCAACAGGATGCTATACAACAGGATGCCATACCTACAGGATGCCATACAACAGGATGCCATACCAACAGGATGCCATACCAACAGGATGCCATACCTACAGGATGCCATACCTACAGGATGCCATACCAACAGGATGCTATACAACAGGATGCCATACCTACAGGATGCCATACAACAGGATGCCATACCAACAGGATGCCATACCTACAGGATGCCATACAACAGGATGTCATACCAACAGGATGCCATACCTACAGGATGCCATACCAACAGGATGCCATACAACAGGATGCCATACCTACAGGATGCCATACAACAGGATGCCATACAACAGGGGGACATTCGATACTTTTCCAAATAAACAGAGAAGACAAAAAAAGACATTAGATCCAGCCTGTCTTACGTAGGACCAATGTCTTCAAATGGTATGGTACTATGCAGTAATCTTTATAACATTAAATGGCTAAAATAAAATGTTTTCATATTATATTCTTTTATATTATTTATTATACACTGCTCAAAAAAATTAAAGGAACAGTTTTTTATCAGGGTATGGCATGAATTCAATTGCACTTTTCTGATAAGGTTTTGGTCAGGTACGTGGCAGAGGGGGTTGTTAATCAGTTTCAGCTACATTGGTGTTGATGGAATTAACAACAGGTGCACTAGAGGGGCAACAACGAGATGGCCCCCAAAACAGGACTGGTTTTGCAGGTGGAGGCCATTTCAAGTTCCTCCCTCTTGATCTTTTTCAACTGTTTTTCCACAAGTGTTGGCTTTAGCTAGAGTCATTATCACGACTGGGAGCATGAGGCGATTTCTTAACCCTCCTGAAGTTGCGCAGATTGTCCAACTCCTCCAGGATGGCACATCCATGCGTGCTGTTGCAAGAAGATTTGATGTGTCTCCCAGTACAATCTCCAGAGCATGGAGGAGATTCCAGGAGACAGGCAGTTACTCTAGGAGAGCTGGACAGGGCCGTAGACGGTCCTCATCCCATCAGCAGGACCGATATCTGCTGCTTTGTGCAAGGAGGAACAGGTGGAGCACTGCCCGAGCCCTACAGAATGACCTCCAGCAGGCTACTGGTGTGAATGTCTCTGCCCAAACAGTCAGAAACAGACTTCACGAGGGTGGCCTCAGGGCACGACGTCCTGTAGTGTGCCCTGTGCTCACTGCTCAGCACCGTGGAGCTCGATTGGCATTTGCCATAGAACACCAGAATTGGCAAGTCCGCCACTGGCGCCCTGTGCTTTTCACAGATGAGAGCAGGTTTACCCTGAGCACCTGTGATAGACGTGAAAGGGTCTGGAGAAGCCAAGGAGAGCGCTATGCTGCCTGCAACATCATTCAGCATGACCCGTTCGGTGGTGGGTCAGTGATGGTCTGGGGAGGCATTTCCATGGAGGGACGAACAGACCTCTACAGGCTAGTGAACGGCAGTCTGACTGCCATTAGGTATCGGGATGAAATCCTTGCACCCATGGTCAGACTGCTGGTGCAGTAGGTCCTGGGTTCCTCCTGGTCCACGACAATGCCCGGCCCGGCCTCATGTGGCAAGAGCATGCAGACAGTATCTGGAGGATGAAGGAATTGACACAATTGAATGGCCCTCACGATCACCTGATCTAAACCCGATAGAACACCTCTGGGACATAATGTTTCGGTCCATCAGACGCCGCCAGGTTGCTCTTCAGACTTTACAGGAGCTCACTGATGCCCTTAGACAGATCTGGGAGGACATCCCACAAGACACCATCCGTCGTCTCATTAGGAGCATGCCGCGACGTTGTCAAGCATGCATACAAGCACATGGGGGCCACACAAGATATTGAAAAGAATTTTGAGTTGCAGAAGTTGACTTTAGGCAAAATGGACGAGCCTGCCACATCATTTTTTCACTTAGATTCTTGGGGTGTCTATATACTGAGCCCTCTGTAGGCTGAAAACTTTTATTTCCATCAAAAGATGTGGCATCCTTTTGTTCCTGAGACATTAAACTGTCTATATCAGTATAGATATCCAACATTCTTTTTTCACCATTGAAATCTGATGTGTTTTCAAAGTGTTCCTTTAATTTTTTTGAGCAGTGTATTATATTTATAATACTAATATTTATAATAGCTTACATTTTTTCCAAGAGCAATTTTTTCATGGGTATATAAGTTACTAGCTGTGGTTCTTTGAACTCCTTCTGCAGGTCTGGGTGTTTGTCCTTCAGGAGTGTTGGGGCCTGAGGATTCCATGATCTCCTCCGTAGATTCAGTGAACTGTTTCTCCAGGTTACTCCCCCGAAAGAAAACACCACAACAATGGATAGGCCATAAAACAGCAGGGGAGCGAGCCAGACCCCGGAAGTGGCCAATGAGGACGCTTGAATCCGACCCGAACACACCACAGGGGTCCAAACCCAAGTTACTGAGACTCACGTTCTATCAAAGCTCTCGGCTGTTCAATCCGACCATGGAGGGAGAAACGTCTCTCCCTCCTCAGGATGGTAAAGAGGGCAAAAGAACAGAAGAACCACCAACGCCAGCCCGCTGGACGAGCAGGACCCAGTTTGGACTACATCTTCTGTTTTCCGCTATTTTTCCTGTTTTTGGGAGATTCTGGAGACCAGAGCCAGTGTCGTCTCCTCCCAAGATCATCCTCTCAGTTGCACTCCTGCAGCTGGAGCCAGGCCTCTGAATTTCAGGACGCTGAAATTAAGACCCGGTAACAACCAGTTACCACCGCCTCCCAGAACCAACAGCACCATGGACGGTGCTGTCCAGAACCAAAGAACTATCAGGGTGAGAGCGTTTGTCTGGGCAGAGAATAGTTAGAATGATGTTCTGTTGAAAATGCAATGTGTTTCCATGTGCCGCTCAGAAGGCAGCAGCCTTTCACGTTGTTTGTGTATGCGCATTCACGCGCACTAAGTCCAGAACGCTGGTTTTCCACCTCAGAACCAGAGGTCCAAGTGAGCTCCAGGCCCACTGGGAGCTCTGTGTGGAGGAACCAGGGTTCAGAACCGAGCCTCACAGAATTCTCTGTCTTTCTCTTGTCTTCATCCTCTCTCATCTCTCCCTCCTCTTTCACTAACCCGCAGCACCCCACTTATCTGATCAAGATAAGCTCACACTACTGCATGTCAGCTGCTGCAGAGCAGATCTGTTTTGATCACAGGAGTTCTAACTGCAGGACCCGACCTCCCCTTAGGACTCTGGTGATCAGAACCGGGCCAACGGAACCGCCCGTTCGTTACGCCCTCGGTAGACTAACTCGCTCCGAGACCGCCCTCGCGCACGCGCGCTCGACGGACGTCTTGTTTATCTGGCCGCTAAGCAACCGCCGCGTCCCCAGAAAGAGCGAGTCATCACACACCATCGTCACGCACGCACACACGCACACACGCACACACACACACACACTCTTTGTACATAGTGTTTGCTGTTTAATAGATTAGATCTCCGTGTTAGATGTCGTTTGCTATTTGAATGTGTTGATTTATGAGATGATTTCCGAATTATTTATGAATTAATACATTTTTATTAATAAACGCCTGTTAGCTGAATTGTACGCTTCTTGGTGATTATTGTGTATTTATTGTTGACAATTCACTGGTTTGTAACAGTCTGTGCTCGGATCTCACACCTTCCAATCTATTTAAGATTGTTATATTTTATGCAGAAATATTAACTAACTTAAATAAACTTTTTACAAACGAGACTGATATTTTGGTGTTAGCTATTTCCAGTTTATCTGGTGGCGCCCCGATTTATTATTAATACATAAATAAGAAATTTATGCAAATTAATAATTTTTTTTATGAAAAATTATTTTCGATAATGTTTCATTTTTTTTGTTTTTAAAGTAATTATTCAATTACTTTAGGAGTTGTTAATGAGTAAATGACCATTTACTTCCATTAATAATTTCAATTTTTCATAAATTACTTCCAGTGATTTATTACTTTTAGTAATCTATTACTTACAGTAATTATATGCTAATAACCAATCATAAACCCCAACAGGAGTTTAGCAGGTTAGTAGTGTAGCAGGTTAGTAGGTTAGTAGTGTTTCCTCTCTGGACCAGACGTGTTCTCTAACACTGTTTACTCAGTGGAGCTTCATTTTGATGGAGACACCGGGCTCTTTTGTTTTGAAGACAAGTACTTCATATAGTACTTCTAGTACCTGTCTTTTAAGTTATGGCCTTGTGGATGCAGCAGCATCCCCCCCCTCCATTAGTGATGTACTCCATTCTTTTTACAGAGTTTCGACAGGTCGTTTCAGTCAGGTAACCATGCTCACTCTCACATGGACCAAACGCCATGACATTTACACATGCACATCCGGTTTTCTTTTCAAAGTACAAGCTCGGTTGGGAGAAGATTGTTTTGAAAATATGTTACTTTGACTTTCATTTTGAAGTTGTGTCCAGGAATGTTGTTGGTAAATAAGGTCGAGTATGAAGCGCTATTCAGTTGCGGATCTCGGGTCGCAGCGCGGGAGGGCGGGCACGACGTCCCGGAGAAACCGGAGTGCAAAAAAAAAAAGAAAAAGAAAAAAGAAAAAAGAAACAGCAACAGACAAAGGAGGAGGCTGCAGTAAAATGGACTGACTGCTCAGGACTCCCAGATGAGGACTTTATTCTTATGATGGAGACAATAGATAAGAAACTGACTGTTCCAAAAAAACCTAAATTAAGTAATCTGATTGACAAACTTTATGAAGCTGAATTACAAAAGTTCAAAAGGAGACTGGCTGCTGTGCGGAAGGTATCAATTGGAACTGATCTGTGGACAAAGAAAGGACAGACAGCTTCCTTCCTGGCTGTAAGTTCAGGCTAAACACCACAACACCTATTGCTGGCCCTGGAACAGGGAGCCTGTCCTCACACTGCACAGACTGTCAAAGCATGTGTGGACCAATGTATGCTAGAGTCGGGCCTATCACATGACTGGATCCTCACAGTAATAACAGACACTGGCAGGATTATGGTGGCAGCTTTTAAACACACCACACCACCTCTGAGGATTCAGAACCAGAACACCTCCCAGGATTGGAAGTGACTCTGATGCTGAAGATGAGGACTCATTCAGATTTAATAGAAATTCCCATTATTAAGATTATGCCTGTTGAAGAGAGCTTTTTTATGTAATCCTACTTATTTGTGTGCATTCTTTTTAGACGCTCACAGTGAGGTGGATAGAAACTCCTTCCAGCTGGTGGTCCACAAGATGCAGGAGGAGACAGGTGTCCAGAGAGTCCTTGATGAAGCAAGGTCAGTTGTAAAGCTTTTTCACAAGTTGCACCACAAAGGATACTGGATGAGTGTGGCCTTACTGTTGTCAATGACTGCCCCACACG
Organism: Lipophrys pholis; assembly: GCF_963383615.2. Lineage (NCBI taxonomy): Eukaryota > Metazoa > Chordata > Actinopteri > Blenniiformes > Blenniidae > Lipophrys > Lipophrys pholis. The sequence goes on along the minus strand of NC_137640.1, from coordinate 32,190,376 downwards.
CTGCTCAAGCACATTCACCATGGTTGCACGACTCAGTTTGCCAAGTCTCCACCAACATGGGACGGGACAGCTTGCTCCATAGTGAACGGCAAAAGCTGAAGTCATTGGATGAACTCCTGCTGCCTTTAACCCTTCAGAGAGACACCATGTCCATGTCCTTGGGGATCCCTGCCATCTTGGATCAGCTCAGCCACCTTGCTGACTTTGAAGACAACACAAGCCATCGAGATCTTCATGTTCTTGTGCAGAAAAGGAAAAGGAGTGTGAACCAGCGTTTTGTTGGGTCTTGGACCCAACCCATGAAAAGTTCTCACCACTTGTGGCGGCTGCCTGCTTTGTCAACCCTGCTGTGTGTGAAACCCTGCTGGATGAGGACAATATTCAGGAACTGCTGAGATGGGCCGAGGACTATTTGGTCCAATCCACTCAGTCACACGCACAACATGAGGACCAGCCTGAAGACGGTGGAGAGGAGAAGGAAGAAACCAGAGGAACTAGAACCAGCACAGTCCTCATCAACTGGTATGAAACCTAAACAGGGGACCAGGCCTGTCACCATAACACATTCTGCTTGACAAGAAATTGTCCCAGAAATGATTGCCATAAATGACAATATTGTCGTTTTGATACCATTTTTCAACTAATATATTAATAATGGTGTAATAATGCAAGTATTCCTTTTTAAATATAAATAAACTTTTATTTCTTAAGAATATTTAAAATTGAAATTGTATTATGAAAAAAAGAGATCGTAAATCTCCGAAATAAAGAATCAAAACCACCTCATGTCCCCCTCTCCTCCTCACAGGGTCTCATGCTGCTCTCAGGTGTGTCAGGTCCCCCCCCCCTCCCCACACTAGAGTGATTGACAGGCAGTGTTGGGAAAGTTCAGTTTCTACATGAACCAGTTCAAAGTTCAGTTCACAAATTTTAATATGAACTAGTTCAGTTCATAGTTCTACATTCATAGTTCCAAAAATAAACTAGTTTTTCAATATGTTGCTGCGAGCTTTGGAGTTACGTGATGCACCTGAACGCATCACCCAGTATCAGCAGCATGAAGCTCGTTAACCCTTAAAAAGCCAAGTCGTCCTCCGCAGGGTTCAAAAAGAAATAGCAGCTCTCACCAGAGCTGACCTCATCAGAGCTGACCTCACCAGAGCTGACCTCACCAGAGGCCGGCGCACCAGAGCTGACCTCACCAGAGGTGACCTCACCAGAGCCCCAGAGCAAGGGCCATGTTGGCACCAAGTGCTTTCCTAAAAATGAATCCAGCCAAATCAATCTGTTGTCTCCACTGGCAACACTTATGCACATCTTATGGTTCAGATTGTTTTCTGTTATCGATGCTATAGCTCCATATATATTAAAGAGACGATGACCTCATTGTTTTTATTTTGAAGTTGAAAATGGTTGCAGTTCCTGCCCCTGATGGCCTTTATGAATGTGCAGCCCACCTATTCCTATGTTCTATTGGAAAGGGCTCTGAGCTCTGTGACCCATAACTCTGGTATTCTGATATGTCTCACTGGACTATCTTTGTGTCTTTCCTGATTCCATTTGAAGTGATATCATAGAGAATTTCAGCTGACTAGTTAACAGTGAACTGAAGCAATGTGTTTTTTAATACTAGAGTTACACTGATTCAGAGAGAGCAGTCCGATGGTATTATTGCCTATTCACTTTTTCTCTTCCGTTTTTAATTTTCACTAATGGCGCTGCTGATTTTACAGTATTACAGTCAATAAACGTTGGTTGCAAATAAGTTAATCTGTGTCTGTGTGTGAATTGCACAGTCATACCTGAACATTCCTGAACACATTCAGAGAGGTTTCATTTCATCTAGGTGGACATGACTTTCAGAAACTGAAGTTTACATTTTACCATTTACACACTTTCTAGTCGACTAAATCTACTGTCGTTTTCGTCGATTATAATCTTATGATATTTAGTCAACTAAAACTAGACTAAAACTAAATGACATTTTGCTGTCCAAATGAACACGGCTCTAAAGGAAGCATTGAGCCTCCTTTCTTCAGCTTAGTGAGAATTCCAACGCTCCTTATCATCTTAAACACTTCAGGGGTTAAGGAGAAGTGGATAGGAAAGGAGACAGGAGGGACTAATAGGAGATAGGAGGGACTATTAGGACACACCCAGAAAAGAACATGAACCAGGATGTGGAGAGGCGGAGCTTACCAGACCCTCCGAGCTCTCGGGGTCTTTGTAGTTCTCCGTCCGGTTCTCTCGGTTCTCAGAAGGAGGACGTCGTTCCCAGCGGACAGAGTACTCTGAGCAGATTCCCGTCAGGTGGAACTCGTCTGCTCGCTTCACGCTGAAATCTGGAACCTGCAACCGAGTCAATGAACCAAGTCAATAAGTCAACAGTCAAAGCATCAACAAGTTGACAAGTTAATGAGTCTGAATTGAGTTAATGAGTTAACAAACCAACATGTTTACAAGTTAATGAGTCTGTGAATTGACTTAATGAGTCATCGAACCAACCACTTGATGAGTTAATGAGTCTGAATTGAGTTAATGAGTCAATGAATCAACAAGTTGACGAGTTAATGAGTCTGTGAATTCAGCTAATTGGGTTAACTCAATTTTGGGTTAGGGCAGGGGTCGGCAACCCGTGGCTCCGGAGCCTCATGCGGCTCTTTCGTCCCTCTGCTGCGGCTTGGTGAGCCTCGGTCCCTCTTCAGTTCACCTCTGAGTGGAGCGGTACGGTACGGTAAGGCAAAGCGCAGCCAGACCAACTGTGTTGCGCGGTCCTACTCCAGAGGTACGGTAAAATGTAGGCGGCTTTGTGAACGACGCGGGGATGTAACATCATTACGCAACAATAATCACAGCTCCCAGCAGCTGCAGTTGTGCAGCCGTCGGAAGCTGTCAGCTCATTGGCCATCTGAAGCTGTCAGCTCATTGACCGTCTGAAGCTGTCAGCTCCCAGCAGCTCATTGGCCGTCTGAAACTGTCAGCTCCCAGCAGCTCAATGGCCGTCTGAAGCTGTCAGCTCCCAGCAGCTCATTGGCCATCTGAAGCTGTCAGCTCATTGGCCGTCTGAAGCTGTCAGCTCATTGGGCATCGGAAGCTGTCAGCTCATTGGCCGTCTGAAGCTGTCAGCTCCCAGCAGCTCATTGGCCGTCTGAAGCTGTCAGCTCATTGGCCGTCTGAAGCTGTCAGCTCATTGGCCGTCTGAAACTGTCAGCTCCCAGCAGCTCATTGGCCGTCTGAAGCTGTCAGCTCCCAGCAGCTCATTGGCCGTCTGAAGCTGTCAGCTCATTGGCCGTCTGAAGCTGTCAGCTCCCAGCAGCTCATTTGCCGTCTGAAGCTGTCAGCTCATTGGCCGTCTGAAACTGTCAGCTCCCAGCAGCTCATTGGCCGTCTGAAACTGTCAGCTCCCAGCAGCTCATTGGCCGTCGGAAGCTGTCAGCTCATTGGCCGTCTGAAGTTGTCAGCTCCCAGCAGCTTATTGGCCGTCTGAAACTGTCAGCTCCCAGCAGCTCATTGGCCGTCTGAAGCTGTCAGCTCCCAGCAGCTCATTGGCCGTCTGAAGCTGTCAGCTCCCAGCAGCTCATTGGCCGTCTGAAGCTGTCAGCAGTTCCTTTATATGTGACACAGTGAAAAACTTTCTCAATCCAAACTGCAGCGTCCATCTCCTGCTGGATCTCCTCTCCTTTTACTGAGAGGAGCGTCTGAACCTCGACGTTTCAATAAACCCACTCAACAAAACCACCAGTGTGCAAAGCAGCGTATGTGAACAATGACAGGAGGGTTTACGACAGATGAGACAGTTTACTATTGCAGACTTGTTGAGAGTGACGGTCGTCACTACCAGTCAGCAGACGTGTGGAGGAACGACGCTTCATGCTCACTGCCACGGAGAGAACAGTTATTCACCCGACAGTAAGTAATACACAACTGAATGACATTGAAAGCCACACCCCTCAGTCATGGTTCAAAAAACCCTGATCTCCCGCATATATGTGCTGATTTAATATTATTATAGCGACGACGAGGGGGGGGGGGGGGGCTTCCAGTGTGTTCTGTTCAGTGGGAAATGAGTCCAAATGGCTCTGGAGTGTTGAAGGTTGCCGACCCCTGGCTTAGGGTTATTGAATCAATGAATGAATTAGAGTAGTTAATGAGTCAACAAACAAGTTGACGAGTTAAAAAGTTAAGGAGTCCAAGAGTCAACAGGAATCTGGACTGAAAAATCTTCATTCAAGATTCAAGACCTTGACCAACACGTGGGTCTCAGGTCTCATGTCTAAAGAAATCAGGGAGAATCAACACCCGGGATTCAAGATTCAAGAATCAAAACCCGGGAATCAAGATTCAAGAATCAACACCCGGGACTCAAGATTCAGGATTCAAAACCCGGGACTAAAGATTCAAGAATCAAAACCCGGGACTCAAGATTCAAGAATAAAGATCAGGGACTCAAGATTAGAAAAATTAAGATCAGGGACAAAAGATTTAAAAACTAAGACCCAAGATTCAAGATTAAAGAATTAAGACTCTGGAATCAATTTTCAAGAATCAAGACAAGAGACTCAAGATTCAAGAATTAATAACTGGGTTGCTGACTGTGGTTGCCGTTGTTGCTGACTGTGTGGTTGGGGTGGATACTGACTGTGTGCTTGGGGTGGTTACTGACTGTGTGCTTGGGGTGGTTACTGACTGTGTGCTTGGAGTGGTTGCTGACTGTGTGGTTGCGGTGGTTACTGACTGTGTGGTTGGGGTGGTTACTGACTGTGTGGTTAGGGTGGTTACTGACAGTGTGGTTGCGGTGCTTACTGACTGTGTGGTTGCAGTGCTTACTGACTGTGTGGTTGGGGTGGTTACTGACAGTGTGGTTGCCGTTGTTACTGACTGTGTGGCTGCGGTGGTTTCCTGACTGTGGTTGCCATTGTTACTGACTGTGTGGTTGCCTTTGTTACCGTGTAGTTAACATTGTTGCTGACTGTGTGGTTGCGGTGATTACTGACTGTGTGGTTGCTGTTGTCACTGACTGTGTGGTTGCCTTTGTTACCGTATGGTTAACGTTGTTGCTGACTGTGTGGTTGCAGTGGGTACTGACTGTGTGGTTGGGGTCGCTACTGACTGTGTGCTTGGGGTGGTTACTGACTGTGTGGTTGCCTTTGTTACCGTGTGGTTAACGTTGTTGCTGACTGTGTGGTTGCCGTTGTTACTGACTGTGTGGTTGTCGTTGTTACTGACTGTGTGGTTGTCGTTTATGAGTGTAGGAGTGCGGTGGTTACTGACTGTGTGGTTGCCGTTGTTACAGTGTGGTTGCCGTTGTTACTGACTGTGTGGTTGCGGTGGGTACTGACTGTGTGGTTGCGGTGGGTACTGACTGTGTGGTTGGGGTGGTTACTGACTGTGTGGTTGCCATTGTTACTGACTGTGTGGTTGGGGTGGTTACTGACTGTGTGGTTGCCGTTGTTACTGACTGTGTGGTTGCCGTTGTTACTGACTGTGTGGTTGCCGTTGTTACTGACTGTGTGGCTGCGGTGGTTTCCTGACTGTGTGGTTGCCTTTGTTACCGTGTGGTTAATGTTGTTGCTGACTGTGTGGTTGCGGTGGTTACTGACTGTGTGGTTGCCGTTGTTACAGACTGTATGGTTGGGGTGGTGACTGACTGTGTGGTTGCCGTTGTTACTGATTGTGTGGCTGCGGTGGTTTCCTGACTTTGTGGTTGTCGTTGTTACTGACTGTGTGGTTGCCTTTGTTACCGTGTGGTTAACGTTGTTGCTGACTGTGTGATTGCGGTGGTTACTGACTGTGTGCTTGGGGGGGTTACTGACTGTGTGGTTGCGGTAGCTACTGACTGTGTGGTTGCCGTTGTTACTGACTGTGTGGCTGCGGTGGTTTCCTGACTGTGGTTGCCGTTGTTACTGACTGTGTGGTTGCCGTTGTTACTGACTGTGTGGCTGCGGTGGTTTCCTGACTGTGTGGTTGCCTTTGTTACCGTGTGGTTAACGTTGTTGCTGACTGTGTGGTTGCCGTTGTTACTGACTGTGTGGTTGTCGTTGTTACTGACTGTGTGGTTGTCGTTTAAGAGTGTAGGAGTGCGGTGGTTACTGACTGTGTGGTTGCCGTTGTTACAGTGTGGTTGCCGTTGTTACTGACTGTGTGGTTGCGGTGGGTACTGACTGTGTGGTTGGGGTGGGTACTGACTGTGTGGTTGGGGTGGTTACTGACTGTGTGGTTGCCATTGTTACTGACTGTGTGGTTGGGGTGGTTACTGACTGTGTGGTTGCCGTTGTTACTGACTGTGTGGTTGCCGTTGTTACTGACTGTGTGGTTGCCGTTGTTACTGACTGTGTGGCTGCGGTGGTTTCCTGACTGTGTGGTTGCCTTTGTTACCGTGTGGTTAATGTTGTTGCTGACTGTGTGGTTGCGGTGGTTACTGACTGTGTGGTTGCCGTTGTTACAGACTGTATGGTTGGGGTGGTGACTGACTGTGTGGTTGCCGTTGTTACTGATTGTGTGGCTGCGGTGGTTTCCTGACTTTGTGGTTGTCGTTGTTACTGACTGTGTGGTTGCCTTTGTTACCGTGTGGTTAACGTTGTTGCTGACTGTGTGATTGCGGTGGTTACTGACTGTGTGCTTGGGGGGGTTACTGACTGTGTGGTTGCGGTGCTTACTGACTGTGTGCTTGGGGTGGCTACTGACTGTGTGGTTGCCGTTGTTACTGACTGTGTGGCTGCGGTGGTTTCCTGACTGTGGTTGCCGTTGTTACTGACTGTGTGGTTGCCGTTGTTACTGACTGTGTGGCTGCGGTGGTTTCCTGACTGTGTGGTTGCCTTTGGTACCTTGTGGTTAACGTAGTTGCTGACTGTGTGGTTGCGGTGGTTACTGACTGTGTGCTTGGGGTGGTTACTGACTGTGTGGTTGCCGTTGTTACTGACTGTGTGGTTGCCGTTGTTACTGACTGTATGGTTGGGGTGGTTACTGACTGTGTGGTTGCCGATGTAACTGACTGTGTGGCTGCGGTGGTTTCCTGACTTTGTGGTGAAAGTTGTTTACTGACTGTGTGGTTGTCGTTGTTACTGACTGTGTGGTTGCCGTTGTTGCAGTGTGGTTAACGTTGTTGCTGACTGTGTGGTTGCCGTTGTTACTGACTGTGTAGTTGGGGTGGTTGCTGACTGTGTGGTTGGGGTGGTTGCTGACTGTGTGGTTGCGGTGGTTACTGACTGTGTGGTTGCGGTGGTTACTGACTGTGTAGTTGCGGTGGTTACTGACTGTGTGGTTGGGGTGCTTACTGACTGTGTGGCTGCGGTGGTTTCCTGACTGTGGTTGCCGTTGTTACTGACTGTGTGGTTGCTGTTGTTACTGACTGTGTGGTTGGGGTGGTTACTGACTGTGTGGTTGCCGATGTAACTGATTGTGTGGATGCGGTGGTTTCCTATTACCGTGTGGTTAAAGTTGTTACTGACTGTGTGGTTGCGGTGATTACTGACTGTATGGTTAAAGTTGTTTACTGACTGTGTGGTTGCGGTGGTTACTGACTGTGTGGTTGGGGTGGTTACTGACTGTGTGGCTGCGGTGGTTTCCTGACTGTGGTTGCCGTTGTTACTGACTGTGTGGTTGCCGTTGTTACTGACTGTGTGGTTGGGGTGGTTACTGACTGTGTGGTTGCCGATGTAACTGACTGTGTGGCTGCGGTGGTTTCCTGACTTTGTGGTGAAAGTTGTTTACTGACTGTGTGGTTGTCGTTGTTACTGACTGTGTGGTTGTAGTTCTTAATGAGTGTGTGATTGCGGTGGTTACTGACTGTGTGGTTGCCGTTGTTGCAGTGTGGTTAACGTTGTTACTGACTGTGTGGTTGCCGTTGTTACTGACTGTGTGGTTGGGGTGGTTACTGACTGTGTGGTTGGTGTGCTTACTGACTGTGTGGCTGCGGTGGTTTCCTGACTGTGTTTGCCGTTGTTGCAGTGTGGTTAATGTTGTTACTGACTGTGTGGTTGCCGTTGTTACCGACTGTGTGGTTGGGGTGGTTACTGACTGTGTGGTTGGGGTGGTTACTGACTGTGTGGTTGGTGTGCTTACTGACTGTGTGGCTGCGGTGGTTTCCTGACTGTGGTTGCCGTTGTTACTGACTGTGTGCTTGGGGTGGTTACTGACTGTATGGTTGGGGTGGTTACTGACTGTGTGGTTGGGGTGCTTACTGACTGTGTGGCTGCGGTGGTTTCCTGACTGTGGTTGCCGTTGTTACTGACTGTGTGGTTGCCGTTGTTACTGACTGTGTGGCTGCGGTGGTTTCCTGACTGTGTGGTTGCCGTTGTTACTGACTGTGTGGTTGCCTTTGTTACCGTGCGGGTAACGTTGTTGCTGACTGTGTGGTTGCGGTGGTTACTGACTGTGTGCTTGGGGTGGTTACTGACTGTGTGGTTGCCGTTATTACTGACTGTATGGTTGGGGTGGTTACTGACTGTGTGGTTGCCGTTGTTACTGACTGTGTGGTTGCTTTTGTTACCGTGTGGTTAAAGTTGTTACTGACTGTGTGGTTGCGGTGATTACTGACTGTGTGGTTAAAGTTGTTTAATGACTGTGTGGTTGTAGTTCTTACTGAGTGTGTGATTGCGGTGGTTACTGACTGTGTGGTTGCCGTTTTTGCAGTGTGGTTAACGTTGTTACTGACTGTGTGGTTGCCGTTGTTACTGACTGTGTGGTTGCATTTGTTACCGTGTGGTTAACGATGTTGCTGACTGTGTGGTTGCCTTTGTTACCGTGTGGGTAACGTTGTTGCTGACTGTGTGGTTGCCGTTGTTACTGACTGTGTGGTTGGGGTGGTTACTGACTGTGTGGTTGCTGTTGTTACTGACTGTGTGGTTGGGGTGGTTACTGACTGTGTGGCTGCGGTGGTTTCCTGACTGTGGTTGCCGTTGTTACTGACTGTGTGGTTGCCGTTGTTACTGACTGTGTGGTTGGGGTGGTTACTGACTGTGTGGTTGCCGTTGTTACTGACTGTATGGTTGGGGGGGTTACTGACTGTGTGGTTGCCGATGTAACTGACTGTGTGGCTGCGGTGGTTTCCTGACTTTGTGGTGAAAGTTGTTTACTGACTGTGTGGTTGTCGTTGTTACTGACTGTGTGGTTGTAGTTCTTACTGAGTGTGTGATTGCGGTGGTTACTGACTGTGTGGTTGCCGTTGTTGCAGTGTGGTTAACGTTGTTACTGACTGTGTGGTTGCCGTTGTTACTGACTGTGTGGTTGGGGTGGTTACTGACTGTGTGGTTGGGGTGCTTACTGACTGTGTAGCTGCGGTGGTTTCCTGACTGTGGTTGCCGTTGTTACTGACTGTGTGGTTGCCTTTGTTACCGTGTGGTTAACGTTGTTGCTGACTGTGTGGTTGCGGTGGTTACTGACTGTGTGCTTGGGGTGGTTACTGACTGTGTGCTTGGGGTGGTTACTGACTGTGTGCTTGGGGTGGTTACTGACTGTATGGTTGGGGTGGCTACTGACTGTGTGGTTGCCGTTGTTACTGACTGTGTGGCTGCGGTGGTTTCCTGACTGTGGTTGCCGTTGTTACTGACTGTGTGCTTGGGGTGGTTACTGACTGTGTGGTTGCCGTTGTTACTGACTGTATGGTTGGGGTGGTTACTGACTGTGTGGTTGCCGTTGTTACTGACTGTGTGGCTGCGGTGGTTTCCTGACTGTGTGGTTGCGGTGGTTACTGACTGTGCGGTTGGGGTGGTTACTGACTGTGTGGTTGGGGTGCTTACTGACTGTGTGGCTGCGGTGGTTTCCTGACTGTGGTTGCCGTTGTTACTGACTGTGTGGTTGCCGTTGTTACTGACTGTGTGGTTGGGGTGCTTACTGACTGTGTGGCTGCGGTGGTTTCCTGACTGTGGTTGCCGTTGTTACTGACTGTGTGGTTGCCGTTGTTACTGACTGTGTGGCTGCGGTGGTTTCCTGACTGTGTGGTTGCCGTTGTTACTGACTGTGTGGTTGCCTTTGTTACCGTGCGGGTAACGTTGTTGCTGACTGTGTGGTTGCGGTGGTTACTGACTGTGTGCTTGGGGTGGTTACTGACTGTGTGGTTGCCGTTATTACTGACTGTATGGTTGGGGTGGTTACTGACTGTGTGGTTGCCGTTGTTACTGACTGTGTGGTTGCTTTTGTTACCGTGTGGTTAAAGTTGTTACTGACTGTGTGGTTGCGGTGATTACTGACTGTGTGGTTAAAGTTGTTTACTGACTGTGTGGTTGTAGTTCTTACTGAGTGTGTGATTGCGGTGGTTACTGACTGTGTGGTTGCCGTTTTTGCAGTGTGGTTAACGTTGTTACTGACTGTGTGGTTGCCGTTGTTACTGACTGTGTGGTTGGGGTGGTTACTGACTGTGTGGTTGGTGTGCTTACTGACTGTGTGGCTGCGGTGGTTTCCTGACTGTGGTTGCCGTTGTTGCAGTGTGGTTAACGTTGTTACTGACTGTGTGGTTGCCGTTGTTACTGACTGTGTGGTTGGGGTGGTTACTGACTGTGTGGTTGGGGTGGTTACTGACTGTGTGGTTGGTGTGCTTACTGACTGTGTGGCTGCGGTGGTTTCCTGACTGTGGTTGCCGTTGTTACTGACTGTGTGCTTGGGGTGGTTACTGACTGTATGGTTGGGGTGGTTACTGACTGTGTGGTTGCCGTTGTTACTGACTGTGTGGTTGGGGTGGTCACTGACTGTGTGGTTGCCGTTGTTACTGACTTTGTGGTTGCCGTTGTTACTGACTGTGTGGCTGCGGTGGTTTCCTGACTGTGTGGTTGCCGTTGTTACTGACTGTGTGGTTGCCTTTGTTACCGTGCGGGTAACGTTGTTGCTGACTGTATGGTTGGGGTGGTTACTGACTGTGTGGTTGCCGTTGTTACTGACTGTGTGGCTGCGGTGGTTTCCTGACTTTGTGGTTGCCGTTGTTACTGACTGTGTGGTTGCTTTTGTTACCGTGTGGTTAAAGTTGTTACTGACTGTGTGGTTGCGGTGATTACTGACTGTGTGGTTAAAGTTGTTTACTGACTGTGTGGTTGTAGTTATTACTGAGTGTGTGATTGCGGTGGTTACTGACTGTGTGGTTGCCATTTTTGCAGTGTGGTTAACGTTGTTACTGACTGTGTGGTTGCCGTTGTTACTGACTGTGTGGTTGCATTTGTTACCGTGTGGTTAACGATGTTGCTGACTGTGTGGTTGCCTTTGTTACCGTGTGGGTAACGTTGTTGCTGACTGTGTGGTTGCCGTTGTTACTGACTGTGTGGTTGGGGTGGTTACTGACTGTGTGGTTGCCGTTGTTACTGACTGTGTGGTTGCCGTTGTTACTGACTGTATGGTTGGGGTGGTTACTGACTGTGTGGTTGCCGTTGTTACTGACTGTGTGGTTGGGGTGGTTACTGACTGTGTGGTTGCCGTTGTTACTGACTGTATGGTTGGGGTGGTTACTGACTGTGTGGTTGCCGTTGTTACTGACTGTGTGGCTGCGGTGGTTTCCTGACTGTGTGGTTGCGGTGGTTACTGACTGTGCGGTTGGGGTGGTTACTGACTGTGTGGTTGGGGTGCTTACTGACTGTGTGGCTGCGGTGGTTTCCTGACTGTGGTTGCCGTTGTTACTGACTGTGTGGTTGCCGTTGTTACTGACTGTGTGGTTGGGGTGGTTACTGACTGTGTGGTTGCCGTTGTTACTGACTGTATGGTTGTAGTTCTTACTGAGTGTGTGATTGCGGTGGTTACTGACTGTGTGGTTGCCGTTGTTGCAGTGTGGTTAACGTTGTTACTGACTGTGTGGTTGCCGTTGTTACTGACTGTGTGGTTGCCGTTGTTACTGACTGTGTGGTTGGGGTGGTTACTGACTGTGTGGTTGGGGTGCTTACTGACTGTGTAGCTGCGGTGGTTTCCTGACTGTGGTTGCCGTTGTTACTGACTGTGTGGTTGCCTTTGTTACCGTGTGGTTAACGTTGTTGCTGACTGTGTGGTTGCGGTGGTTACTGACTGTGTGCTTGGGGTGGTTACTGACTGTGTGCTTGGGGTGGTTACTGACTGTGTGCTTGGGGTGGTTACTGACTGTATGGTTGGGGTGGCTACTGACTGTGTGGTTGCCGTTGTTACTGACTGTGTGGCTGCGGTGGTTTCCTGACTGTGGTTGCCGTTGTTACTGACTGTGTGCTTGGGGTGGTTACTGACTGTGTGGTTGCCGTTGTTACTGACTGTATGGTTGGGGTGGTTACTGACTGTGTGGTTGCCGTTGTTACTGACTGTGTGGCTGCGGTGGTTTCCTGACTGTGTGGTTGCGGTGGTTACTGACTGTGCGGTTGGGGTGGTTACTGACTGTGTGGTTTGGGTGCTTACTGACTGTGTGGCTGCGGTGGTTTCCTGACTGTGGTTGCCGTTGTTACTGACTGTGTGGTTGTCGTTGTTACTGACTGTGTGGTTGGGGTGCTTACTGACTGTGTGGCTGCGGTGGTTTCCTAACTGTGGTTGCCGTTGTTACTGACTGTGTGGTTGCCGTTGTTACTGACTGTGTGGCTGCGGTGGTTTCCTGACTGTGTGGTTGCCGTTGTTACTGACTGTGTGGTTGCCTTTGTTACCGTGCGGGTAACGTTGTTGCTGACTGTGTGGTTGCGGTGGTTACTGACTGTGTGCTTGGGGTGGTTACTGACAGTGTGGTTGCCGTTATTACTGACTGTATGGTTGGCGTGGTTACTGACTGTGTGGTTGCCGTTGTTACTGACTGTGTGGTTGCTTTTGTTACCGTGTGGTTAAAGTTGTTACTGACTGTGTGGTTGCGGTGATTACTGACTGTGTGGTTAAAGTTGTTTACTGACTGTGTGGTTGTAGTTCTTACTGAGTGTGTGATTGCGGTGGTTACTGACTGTGTGGTTGCCGTTTTTGCAGTGTGGTTAACGTTGTTACTGACTGTGTGGTTGCCGTTGTTACTGACTGTGTGGTTGCATTTGTTACCGTGTGGTTAACGATGTTGCTGACTGTGTGGTTGCCTTTGTTACCGTGTGGGTAACGTTGTTGCTGACTGTGTGGTTGCCGTTGTTACTGACTGTGTGGTTGGGGTGGTTACTGACTGTGTGGTTGCTGTTGTTACTGACTGTGTGGTTGGGGTGGTTACTGACTGTGTGGTTGCCGTTGTTACTGACTGTATGGTTGGGGTGGTTACTGACTGTGTGTTTGCCGTTGTTACTGACTGTGTGGCTGCGGTGGTTTCCTGACTGTGTGGTTGCGGTGGTTACTGACTGTGCGGTTGGGGTGGTTACTGACTGTGTGGTTGGGGTGCTTACTGACTGTGTGGCTGCGGTGGTTTCCCGACTGTGGTTGCCGTTGTTACTGACTGTGTGGTTGCCGTTGTTACTGACTGTGTGGTTGGGGTGGTTACTGACTGTGTGGTTGCCGTTGTTACTGACTGTATGGTTGGGGGGGTTACTGACTGTGTGGTTGCCGATGTTGCTGACTGTGTGGTTGCCTTTGTTACCGTGTGGGTAACGTTGTTGCTGACTGTGTGGTTGTAGTTCTTACTGAGTGTGTGATTGCGGTGGTTACTGACTGTGTGGTTGCCGTTGTTGCAGTGTGGTTAACGTTGTTACTGACTGTGTGGTTGCCGTTGTTACTGACTGTGTGGTTGGGGTGGTTACTGACTGTGTGGTTGGTGTGCTTACTGACTGTGTGGCTGCGGTGGTTTCCTGACTGTGTGGCTGCGGTGGTTTCCTGACTGTGGTTGCCGTTGTTACTGACTGTGTGCTTGGGGTGGTTACTGACTGTATGGTTGGGGTGGTTACTGACTGTGTGGTTGCCGTTGTTACTGACTGTGTGGTTGGGGTGGTCACTGACTGTGTGGTTGCCGTTGTTACTGACTTTGTGGTTGCCGTTGTTACTGACTGTGTGGCTGCCTTTGTTACCGTGCGGGTAACGTTGTTGCTGACTGTATGGTTGGGGTGGTTACTGACTGTGTGGTTGCCGTTGTTACTGACTGTGTGGCTGCGGTGGTTTCCTGACTTTGTGGTTGCCGTTGTTACTGACTGTGTGGTTGCTTTTGTTACCGTGTGGTTAAAGTTGTTACTGACTGTGTGGTTGCGGTGATTACTGACTGTGTGGTTAAAGTTGTTTACTGACTGTGTGGTTGTAGTTATTACTGAGTGTGTGATTGCGGTGGTTACTGACTGTGTGGTTGCCATTTTTGCAGTGTGGTTAACGTTGTTACTGACTGTGTGGTTGCCGTTGTTACTGACTGTGTGGTTGCATTTGTTACCGTGTGGTTAACGATGTTGCTGACTGTGTGGTTGCCTTTGTTACCGTGTGGGTAACGTTGTTGCTGACTGTGTGGTTGCCGTTGTTACTGACTGTGTGGTTGGGGTGGTTACTGACTGTGTGGTTGCCGTTGTTACTGACTGTGTGGTTGCCGTTGTTACTGACTGTATGGTTGGGGTGGTTACTGACTGTGTGGTTGCCGTTGTTACTGACTGTGTGGTTGGGGTGGTTACTGACTGTGTGGTTGCCGTTGTTACTGACTGTATGGTTGGGGTGGTTACTGACTGTGTGGTTGCCGTTGTTACTGACTGTGTGGCTGCGGTGGTTTCCTGACTGTGTGGTTGCGGTGGTTACTGACTGTGCGGTTGGGGTGGTTACTGACTGTGTGGTTGGGGTGCTTACTGACTGTGTGGCTGCGGTGGTTTCCTGACTGTGGTTGCCGTTGTTACTGACTGTGTGGTTGCCGTTGTTACTGACTGTGTGGTTGGGGTGGTTACTGACTGTGTGGTTGCCGTTGTTACTGACTGTATGGTTGGGGGGGTTACTGACTGTGTGGTTGCCGATGTAACTGACTGTGTGGCTGCGGTGGTTTCCTGACTTTGTGGTGAAAGTTGTTTACTGACTGTGTGGTTGTCGTTGTTACTGACTGTGTGGTTGTAGTTATTACTAAGTGTGTGATTGCGGTGGTTACTGACTGTGTGGTTGCCGTTGTTGCAGTGTGGTTAACGTTGTTACTGACTGTGTGGTTGCCGTTGTTACTGACTGTGTGGTTGGGGTGGTTACTGACTGTGTGGTTGGGGTGCTTACTGACTGTGTAGCTGCGGTGGTTTCCTGACTGTGGTTGCCGTTGTTACTGACTGTGTGGTTGCCTTTGTTACCGTGTGGTTAACGTTGTTGCTGACTGTGTGGTTGCGGTGGTTACTGACTGTGTGCTTGGGGTGGTTACTGACTGTGCGGTTGGGGTGGTTACTGACTGTGTGGTTGGGGTGCTTACTGACTGTGTGGCTGCGGTGGTTTCCTGACTGTGGTTGCCGTTGTTACTGACTGTGTGGTTGCCGTTGTTACTGACTGTGTGGTTGGGGTGCTTACTGACTGTGTGGCTGCGGTGGTTTCCTGACTGTGGTTGCCGTTGTTACTGACTGTGTGGTTGCCGTTGTTACTGACTGTGTGGCTGCGGTGGTTTCCTGACTGTGTGGTTGCCGTTGTTACTGACTGTGTGGTTGCCTTTGTTACCGTGCGGGTAACGTTGTTGTTGACTGTGTGGTTGCGGTGGTTACTGACTGTGTGCTTGGGGTGGTTACTGACTGTGTGGTTGCCGTTATTACTGACTGTATGGTTGGGGTGGTTACTGACTGTGTGGTTGCCGTTGTTACTGACTGTGTGGTTGCTTTTGTTACCGTGTGGTTAAAGTTGTTACTGACTGTGTGGTTGCGGTGATTACTGACTGTGTGGTTAAAGTTGTTTACTGACTGTGTGGTTGTAGTTCTTACTGAGTGTGTGATTGCGGTGGTTACTGACTGTGTGGTTGCCGTTTTTGCAGTGTGGTTAACGTTGTTACTGACTGTGTGGTTGCCGTTGTTACTGACTGTGTGGTTGCATTTGTTACCGTGTGGTTAACGATGTTGCTGACTGTGTGGTTGCCTTTGTTACCGTGTGGGTAACGTTGTTGCTGACTGTGTGGTTGCCGTTGTTACTGACTGTGTGGTTGGGGTGGTTACTGACTGTGTGGTTGCTGTTGTTACTGACTGTGTGGTTGGGGTGGTTACTGACTGTGTGGTTGCCGTTGTTACTGACTGTATGGTTGGGGTGGTTACTGACTGTGTGGTTGCCGTTGTTACTGACTGTGTGGCTGCGGTGGTTTCCTGACTGTGTGGTTGCGGTGGTTAATGACTGTGCGGTTGGGGTGGTTACTGACTGTGTGGTTGGGGTGCTTACTGACTGTGTGGCTGCGGTGGTTTCCTGACTGTGGTTGCCGTTGTTACTGACTGTGTGGTTGCCGTTGTTACTGACTGTGTGGTTGGGGTGGTTACTGACTGTGTGGTTGCCGTTGTTACTGACTGTATGGTTGGGGGGGTTACTGACTGTGTGGTTGCCGATGTAACTGACTGTGTGGCTGCGGTGGTTTCCTGACTTTGTGGTGAAAGTTGTTTACTGACTGTGTGGTTGTCGTTGTTACTGACTGTGTGGTTGTAGTTCTTACTGAGTGTGTGATTGCGGTGGTTACTGACTGTGTGGTTGCCGTTGTTGCAGTGTGGTTAACGTTGTTACTGACTGTGTGGTTGCCGTTGTTACTGACTGTGTGGTTGGGGTGGTTACTGACTGTGTGGTTGGTGTGCTTACTGACTGTGTGGCTGCGGTGGTTTCCTGACTGTGGTTGCCGTTGTTGCAGTGTGGTTAACGTTGTTACTGACTGTGTGGTTGCCGTTGTTACTGACTGTGTGGTTGGGGTGGTTACTGACTGTGTGGTTGGGGTGGTTACTGACTGTGTGGTTGGTGTGCTTACTGACTGTGTGGCTGCGGTGGTTTCCTGACTGTGGTTGCCGTTGTTACTGACTGTGTGCTTGGGGTGGTTACTGACTGTATGGTTGGGGTGGTTACTGACTGTGTGGTTGCCGTTGTTACTGACTGTGTGGTTGGGGTGGTCACTGACTGTGTGGTTGCCGTTGTTACTGACTTTGTGGTTGCCGTTGTTACTGACTGTGTGGCTGCGGTGGTTTCCTGACTGTGTGGTTGCCGTTGTTACTGACTGTGTGGTTGCCTTTGTTACCGTGCGGGTAACGTTGTTGCTGACTGTATGGTTGGGGTGGTTACTGACTGTGTGGTTGCCGTTGTTACTGACTGTGTGGCTGCGGTGGTTTCCTGACTTTGTGGTTGCCGTTGTTACTGACTGTGTGGTTGCTTTTGTTACCGTGTGGTTAAAGTTGTTACTGACTGTGTGGTTGCGGTGATTACTGACTGTGTGGTTAAAGTTGTTTACTGACTGTGTGGTTGTAGTTCTTACTGAGTGTGTGATTGCGGTGGTTACTGACTGTGTGGTTGCCATTTTTGCAGTGTGGTTAACGTTGTTACTGACTGTGTGGTTGCATTTGTTACCGTGTGGTTAACGATGTTGCTGACTGTGTGGTTGCCTTTGTTACCGTGTGGGTAACGTTGTTGCTGACTGTGTGGTTGCCGTTGTTACTGACTGTGTGGTTGGGGTGGTTACTGACTGTGTGGTTGCCGTTGTTACTGACTGTATGGTTGGGGTGGTTACTGACTGTGTGGTTGCCGTTGTTACTGACTGTGTGGTTGGGGTGGTTACTGACTGTGTGGTTGCCGTTGTTACTGACTGTATGGTTGGGGTGGTTACTGACTGTGTGGTTGCCGTTGTTACTGACTGTGTGGCTGCGGTGGTTTCCTGACTGTGTGGTTGCGGTGGTTACTGACTGTGCGGTTGGGGTGGTTACTGACTGTGTGGTTGGGGTGCTTACTGACTGTGTGGCTGCGGTGGTTTCCTGACTGTGGTTGGCGTTGTTACTGACTGTGTGGTTGCCGTTGTTACTGACTGTGTGGTTGGGGTGGTTACTGACTGTGTGGTTGCCGTTGTTACTGACTGTATGGTTGGGGTGGTTACTGACTGTGTGGTTGCCGTTGTTACTGACTGTGTGGCTGCGGTGGTTTCCTGACTGTGTGGTTGCGGTGGTTACTGACTGTGCGGTTGGGGTGGTTACTGACTGTGTGGTTGGGGTGCTTACTGACTGTGTGGCTGCGGTGGTTTCCTGACTGTGGTTGCCGTTGTTACTGACTGTGTGGTTGCCGTTGTTACTGACTGTGTGGTTGGGGTGGTTACTGACTGTGTGGTTGCCGTTGTTACTGACTGTATGGTTGGGGGGGTTACTGACTGTGTGGTTGCCGATGTAACTGACTGTGTGGCTGCGGTGGTTTCCTGACTTTGTGGTGAAAGTTGTTTACTGACTGTGTGGTTGTCGTTGTTACTGACTGTGTGGTTGTAGTTCTTACTGAGTGTGTGATTGCGGTGGTTACTGACTGTGTGGTTGCCGTTGTTGCAGTGTGGTTAACGTTGTTAATGACTGTGTGGTTGCCGTTGTTACTGACTGTGTGGTTGGGGTGGTTACTGACTGTGTGGTTGGGGTGCTTACTGACTGTGTAGCTGCGGTGGTTTCCTGACTGTGGTTGCCGTTGTTACTGACTGTGTGGTTGCCTTTGTTACCGTGTGGTTAACGTTGTTGCTGACTGTGTGGTTGCGGTGGTTACTGACTGTGTGCTTGGGGTGGTTACTGACTGTGTGCTTGGGGTGGTTACTGACTGTGTGCTTGGGGTGGTTACTGACTGTATGGTTGGGGTGGCTACAAACTGTGTGGTTGCCGTTGTTACTGACTGTGTGGCTGCGGTGGTTTCCTGACTGTGGTTGCCGTTGTTACTGACTGTGTGCTTGGGGTGGTTACTGACTGTGTGGTTGGCGTTGTTACTGACTGTATGGTTGGGGTGGTTACTGACTGTGTGGTTGCCGTTGTTACTGACTGTGTGGCTGCGGTGGTTTCCTGACTGTGTGGTTGCGGTGGTTACTGACTGTGCGGTTGGGGTGGTTACTGACTGTGTGGTTGGGGTGCTTACTGACTGTGTGGCTGCGGTGGTTTCCTGACTGTGGTTGCCGTTGTTACTGACTGTGTGGTTGCCGTTGTTACTGACTGTGTGGTTGGGGTGGTTACTGACTGTGTGGTTGCCGTTGTTACTGACTGTATGGTTGGGGGGGTTACTGACTGTGTGGTTGCCGATGTAACTGACTGTGTGGCTGCGGTGGTTTCCTGACTTTGTGGTGAAAGTTGTTTACTGACTGTGTGGTTGTCGTTGTTACTGACTGTGTGGTTGTAGTTCTTACTGAGTGTGTGATTGCGGTGGTTACTGACTGTGTGGTTGCCGTTGTTGCAGTGTGGTTAACGTTGTTACTGACTGTGTGGTTGCCGTTGTTACTGACTGTGTGGTTGGGGTGGTTACTGACTGTGTGGTTGGTGTGCTTACTGACTGTGTGGCTGCGGTGGTTTCCTGACTGTTGTTGCCGTTGTTGCAGTGTGGTTAACGTTGTTACTGACTGTGTGGTTGCCGTTGTTACTGACTGTGTGGTTGGGGTGGTTACTGACTGTGTGGTTGGGGTGGTTACTGACTGTGTGGTTGGTGTGCTTACTGACTGTGTGGCTGCGGTGGTTTCCTGACTGTGGTTGCCGTTGTTACTGACTGTGTGCTTGGGGTGGTTACTGACTGTATGGTTGGGGTGGTTACTGACTGTGTGGTTGCCGTTGTTACTGACTGTGTGGTTGGGGTGGTCACTGACTGTGTGGTTGCCGTTGTTACTGACTTTGTGGTTGCCGTTGTTACTGACTGTGTGGCTGCGGTGGTTTCCTGACTGTGTGGTTGCCGTTGTTACTGACTGTGTGGTTGCCTTTGTTACCGTGCGGGTAACGTTGTTGCTGACTGTATGGTTGGGGTGGTTACTGACTGTGTGGTTGCCGTTGTTACTGACTGTGTGGCTGCGGTGGTTTCCTGACTTTGTGGTTGCCGTTGTTACTGACTGTGTGGTTGCTTTTGTTACCGTGTGGTTAAAGTTGTTACTGACTGTGTGGTTGCGGTGATTACTGACTGTGTGGTTAAAGTTGTTTACTGACTGTGTGGTTGTAGTTCTTACTGAGTGTGTGATTGCGGTGGTTACTGACTGTGTGGTTGCCGTTTTTGCAGTGTGGTTAACGTTGTTACTGACTGTGTGGTTGCCGTTGTTACTGACTGTGTGGTTGCATTTGTTACCGTGTGGTTAACGATGTTGCTGACTGTGTGGTTGCCTTTGTTACCGTGTGGGTAACGTTGTTGCTGACTGTGTGGTTGCCGTTGTTACTGACTGTGTGGTTGGGGTGGTTACTGACTGTGTGGTTGCCGTTGTTACTGACTGTATGGTTGGGGTGGTTACTGACTGTGTGGTTGCCGTTGTTACTGACTGTGTGGCTGCGGTGGTTTCCTGACTTTGTGGTTGCCGTTGTTACTGACTGTGTGGTTGCCGTTGTTACTGACTGTGTGGTTGCATTTGTTACCGTGTGGTTAACGATGTTGCTGACTGTGTGGTTGCCTTTGTTACCGTGTGGGTAACGTTGTTGCTGACTGTGTGGTTGCCGTTGTTACTGACTGTGTGGTTGGGGTGGTTACTGACTGTGTGGTTGCCGTTGTTACTGACTGTATGGTTGGGGTGGTTACTGACTGTGTGGTTGCCGTTGTTACTGACTGTGTGGCTGCGGTGGTTTCCTGACTTTGTGGTTGCCGTTGTGACTGACTGTGTGGTTGCTTTTGTTACCGTGTGGTTAAAGTTGTTACTGACTGTGTGGTTGCGGTGGTTACTGACTGTGCGGTTGGGGTGGTTACTGACTGTGTGGTTGGGGTGCTTACTGACTGTGTGGCTGCCGTTGTTACTGACTGTATGGTTGGGGTGGTTACTGACTGTGTGGTTGCCGATGTAACTGACTGTGTGGCTGCGGTGGTTTCCTGACTTTGTGGTGAAAGTTGTTTACTGACTGTGTGGTTGTCGTTGTTACTGACTGTGTGGTTGTAGTTCTTACTGAGTGTGTGATTGCGGTGGTTACTGACTGTGTGGTTGCCGTTGTTGCAGTGTGGTTAACGTTGTTACTGACTGTGTGGTTGCCGTTGTTACTGACTGTGTGGTTGGGGTGGTTACTGACTGTGTGGTTGGGGTGCTTACTGACTGTGTGGCTGCGGTGGTTTCCTGACTGTGGTTGCCGTTGTTACTGACTGTGTGGTTGCCTTTGTTACCGTGTGGTTAACGTTGTTGCTGACTGTGTGGTTGGGGTGGTTACTGACTGTATGGTTGGGGTGGTTACTGACTGTGTGCTTGGGGTGGTTACTGACTGTGTGCTTGGGGTGGTTACTGACTGTATGGCTGGGGTGGTTACTGACTGTGTGGTTGCCGTTGTTACTGTGTGGTTGGGGTGGTCACTGACTGTGTGGTTGCCGTTGTTACTGACTGTGTGGTTGGGGTGGTCACTGACTGTGTGGACTGTGTGGTTGCCGTTGTTACTGACTTTGTGGTTGCCGTTGTTACTGACTGTGTGGCTGCGGTGGTTTCCTAACTGTGTGGTTGCCGTTGTTACTGACTGTGTGGTTGCCTTTGTTACCGTGTGGGTAACGTTGTAGCTGACTGTGTGGTTGCCGTTGTTACTGACTTTGTGGTTGCCGTTGTTACTGACTGTGTGGCTGCGGTGGTTTCCTAACTGTGTGGTTGCCGTTGTTACTGACTGTGTGGTTGCCTTTGTTACCGTGTGGGTAACGTTGTAGCTGACTGTGTGGTTGCGGTGGTTACTGACTGTGTGCTTGGGGTGGTTACTGACTGTGTGGTTGCCGTTGTTACTGACTGTATGGTTGGGGTGGTTACTGACTGTGTGGTTGCCGTTGTTACTGACTGTGTGGCTGCGGTGGTTTCCTGACTTTGTGGTTGCCGTTGTTACTGACTGTGTGGTTGCTTTTGTTAACGTGTGGTTAAAGTTGTTACTGACTGTGTGGTTGCGGTGATTACTGACTGTGTGGTTAAAGTTGTTTACTGACTGTGTGGTTGTAGTTCTTACTGAGTGTGTGATTGCGGTGGTTACTGACTGTGTGGCTGCGGTGGTTTCCTGACTTTGTGGTTGCCGTTGTTACTGACTGTGTGGTTGCTTTTGTTACCGTGTGGTTAAAGTTATTACTGACTGTGTGGTTGCGGTGATTACTGACTGTGTGGTTAAAGTTGTTTACTGACTGTGTGGTTGTAGTTCTTACTGAGTGTGTGATTGCGGTGGTTACTGACTGTGTGGTTGCCGTTTTTGCAGTGTGGTTAACGTTGTTACTGACTGTGTGGTTGCCGTTGTTACTGACTGTGTGGTTGCATTTGTTACCGTGTGGTTAACGATGTTGCTGACTGTGTGGTTGCCTTTGTTACCGTGTGGGTAACGTTGTTGCTGACTGTGTGGTTGCCGTTGTTACTGACTGTGTGGTTGGGGTGGTTACTGACTGTGTGGTTGCCGTTGTTACTGACTGTATGGTTGGGGTGGTTACTGACTGTGTGGTTGCCGTTGTTACTGACTGTGTGGCTGCGGTGGTTTCCTGACTTTGTGGTTGCCGTTGTGACTGACTGTGTGGTTGCTTTTGTTACTGACTGTGTGGTTAAAGTTGTTACTGACTGTGTGGTTGCGGTGGTTACTGACTGTGCGGTTGGGGTGGTTACTGACTGTGTGCTTGGGGTGGTTACTGACTGTGTGCTTGGGGTGGTTACTGACTGTATGGTTGGGGTGGTTACTGACTGTGTGGTTGCCGTTGTTACTGACTGTGTGGTTGGGGTGGTCACTGACTGTGTGGTTGCCGTTGTTACTGACTTTGTGGTTGCTGTTGTTACTGACTGTGTGGCTGCGGTGGTTTCCTGACTGTGTGGTTGCCGTTGTTACTGACTGTGTGGTTGCCTTTGTTACCGTGTGGGTAACGTTGTTGCTGACTGTGTGGTTGCGGTGGTTACTGACTGTGTGCTTGGGGTGGTTACTGACTGTGTGGTTGCCGTTGTTACTGACTGTATGGTTGGGGTGGTTACTGACTGTGTGGTTGCCGTTGTTACTGACTGTGTGGCTGCGGTTGTTTCCTGACTTCGTGGTTGCCGTTGTTACTGACTGTGTGGTTGCTTTTGTTACCGTGTGGTTAAAGTTGTTTACTGACTGTGTGGCTGCGGTGGTTTCCTGACTTTGTGGTGAAAGTTGTTTACTGACTGTGTGGTTGTCGTTGTTACTGACAGTGTGGTTGCCTTTGTTACTGACTGTGTGGTTGTCGTTGTTACTGACTGTGTGGTTGTAGTTCTTACTGAGTGTGTGATTGAGGTGGTTACTGACTGTGTGCTTGGGGGGGTTACTGACTGTGTGGTTGCGGTGCTTACTGACTGTGTGCTTGGGGTGGCTACTGACTGTGTGGTTGCCGTTGTTACTGACTGTGTGGCTGCGGTGGTTTCCTGACTGTGGTTGCCGTTGTTACTGACTGTGTGGTTGCCGTTGTTACTGACTGTGTGGCTGCGGTGGTTTCCTGACTGTGTGGTTGCCTTTGGTACCTTGTGGTTAACGTAGTTGCTGAATGTGTGGTTGCGGTGGTTACTGACTGTGTGCTTGGGGTGGTTACTGACTGTGTGGTTGCCGTTGTTACTGACTGTGTGGTTGCGGTGGTTACTGACTGTGTGGTTGGGGTGGTTACTGACTGTGTGGTTGCCGTTGTTACTGACTGTATGGTTGGGGTGGTTACTGACTGTGTGGTTGCCGATGTAACTGACTGTGTGGCTGCGGTGGTTTCCTGACTTTGTGGTGAAAGTTGTTTACTGACTGTGTGGTTGTCGTTGTTACTGACTGTGTGGTTGCCGTTGTTGCAGTGTGGTTAACGTTGTTGCTGACTGTGTAGTTGGGGTGGTTGCTGACTGTGTGGTTGGGGTGCTTACTGACTGTGTGGCTGCGGTGGTTTCCTGACTGTTGTTGCCGTTGTTACTGACTGTGTGGTTGCCTTTGTTACCGTGTGGTTAACGTTGTTGCTGACTGTGTGGTGGCGGTGGTAACTGACTGTGTGGTTGCGGTGGTTACTGAGTGTGTGGTTGGCTTTGTTACCATGTGGTTGACGTTGTTGCTGACTGTGTGGTTGCGGTGGAAACTGACTGTGTGGTTGGGGTGGTTACTGACTGTGTGGTTGCCGTTGTTACTGACTGTGTGGTTGCCTTTGTTACCGTATGGTTAAAGATGTTGCTGACTGTGTGGTTGCGGTGGATACTGACTGTGTGCTTGGGGTGGTTACTGACTGTGTGCTCGGGGTGGTTACTGACTGTGTGGTTGCCTTTGTTACCGTGTGATTAACGTTGTTGCTGACTGTGTGGTTGCGGTGGTAACTGACTGTGTGGTTGCGGTGGTTACTGACTGTGTGGCTGCGGTGGTTTCCTGACTGTGTGGTTGCCGTTGTTACCGACTGTGTGGTTGCCTTTGTTACCGTGTGGTTAAAGTTGTTGCTGACTGTGTGGTTGCGGTGGTGACTGACTGTGTGCTTGGGGTGGTTACTGACTGTGTGGTTGCGGTGCTTACTGACTGTGTGGCTGCGGTGGTTTCCTGACTGTGGTTGCCGTTGTTACTGACTGTGTGGTTGCCGTTGTTACTGACTGTGTGGTTGGGGTGGTTACTGACTGTGTGGTTGCCGTTGTTACTGACTGTATGGTTGGGGTGGTTACTGACTGTGTGGTTGCCGATGTAACTGACTGTGTGGCTGCGGTGGTTTCCTGACTTTGTGGTGAAAGTTGTTTACTGACTGTGTGGTTGTCGTTGTTACTGACTGTGTGGTTGTAGTTCTTACTGAGTGTGTGATTGCGGTGGTTACTGACTGTGTGGTTGCCGTTGTTGCAGTGTGGTTAACGTTGTTACTGACTGTGTGGTTGCCGTTGTTACTGACTATGTGGTTGGGGTGGTAGCTGACTGTGTGGTTGGGGAGGTTGCTGACTGTGTGGTTGCGGTGGTTACTGACTGTGTGGTTGGGGTGGTTACTGACTGTGTGGTTGGGGTGCTTACTGACTGTGTGGCTGCGGTGGTTTCCTGACTGTGGTTGCCGTTGTTACTGACTGTGTGGTTGCCTTTGTTACCGTGTGGTTAACGTTGTTGCTGACTGTGTGGTTGCGGGTGGTAACTGACTGTGTGCTTGGGGTGGTTACTGACTGTGTGCTTGGGGTGGTTACTGACTGTGTGCTTGGGCTTGTTACTGACTGTGTGGTTGCCGTTGTTACTGACTGTATGGTTGGGGTGGATACTGACTGTGTGGTTGCCGTTGTTACTGACTGTGTGGTTGGGGTGGTTACTGACTGTGTGGTTGCCGTTGTTACTGACTGTGTGGTTGCCGTTGTTACTGACTGTGTAGCTGCGGTGGTTTCCTGACTGTGTGGTTGCCGTTGGTACTGACTGTGTGGTTGCCTTTGTTACCGTGTGGTTAAAGTTGTTACTGACTGTGTGGTTGCGGTGATTACTTACTGTGTGGTTAAAGTTGTTTACTGACTGTGTGGTTGTAGTTCTTACTGAGTGTGTGATTGCGGTGGTTACTGACTGTGTGGTTGCCGTTGTTGCAGTGTGGTTAACGTTGTTACTGACTGTGTGGTTGCGGTGGTTACTGACTGTGTGGTTGGGGTGGTTGCTGACTGTGTGGTTGCGGTGGTTACTGACTGTGTGGTTGCGGTGGTTACTGACTGTGTGGTTGCGGTGCTTACTGACTGTGTGCTTGGAGTGGTTACTGACTGTGTGGTTGGGGTGGTTACTGACTGTGCGGTTGCCGTTGCTACTGACTGTGTGGCTGCGGTGGTTTCCTGACTGTGGTTGCTGTTGTTACTGACTGTGTGGTTGCCTTTGTTACCGTGTGGTTAACGTTGTTGCTGACTGTGTGGTTGCGGTGATTACTGACTGTGTGGTTAAAGTTGTTGACTGACTGTGTGGTTAAAGTTGTTTACTGACTGTGTGGTTGTCGTTGTTACTGAGTGTGTGATTGTGGTGGTTACTGACTGTGTGGTTGCCGTTGTTACAGTGTGGTTGCCGTTGTTACCGTATGGTTAACGATGTTGCTGACTGTGTGGTTGCGGTGGATACTGACTGTGTGGTTGCGATGGTTACTGACTGTGTGGATACCTTTGTAACCGTGTGATTAACGTTGTTGCTGACTGTGTGGTTGGGGTGGTTGCTGACTGTGTGGTTGCGGTGGTTACTGACTGTGTGGTTGGGGTGGTTACTGACTGTGTGGTTGCCATTGTTACTGACTGTGTGGTTGCCTTTGTTACCGTATGGTTAACGATGTTGCCGACTGTGTGGTTGCGGTGGATACTGACTGTGTGCTTGGGGTGGTTACTGACTGTGTGCTTGGGGTGGGTACTGACTGTGTGCTTGGGGTGGTTACTGACTGTGTGGTTGGGGTGGTTACTGACTGTGTGGTTGCCGTTGTTACCGTGTGGTTAAAGTTGTTACTGACTGTGTGGTTGCGGTGATTACTTACTGTGTGGTTAAAGTTGTTTACTGACTGTGTGGTTGTAGTTCTTACTGAGTGTGTGATTGCGGTGGTTACTGACTGTGTGGTTGCCGTTGTTGCAGTGTGGTTAACGTTGTTACTGACTGTGTGGTTGCGGTGGTTACTGACTGTGTGGTTGGGGTGGTTGCTGACTGTGTGGTTGCGGTGGTTACTGACTGTGTGGTTGCGGTGGTTACTGACTGTGTGGTTGCGGTGCTTACTGACTGTGTGCTTGGAGTGGTTACTGACTGTGTGGTTGGGGTGGTTACTGACTGTGCGGTTGCCGTTGCTACTGACTGTGTGGCTGCGGTGGTTTCCTGACTGTGGTTGCTGTTGTTACTGACTGTGTGGTTGCCTTTGTTACCGTGTGGTTAACGTTGTTGCTGACTGTGTGGTTGCGGTGATTACTGACTGTGTGGTTAAAGTTGTTGACTGACTGTGTGGTTAAAGTTGTTTACTGACTGTGTGGTTGTCGTTGTTACTGAGTGTGTGATTGTGGTGGTTACTGACTGTGTGGTTGCCGTTGTTACAGTGTGGTTGCCGTCGTTACCGTATGGTTAACGATGTTGCTGACTGTGTGGTTGCGGTGGATACTGACTGTGTGCTTGGGGTGGTTACTGACTGTGTGGTTACCTTTGTTACCGTGTGATTAACGTTGTTGCTGACTGTGTGGTTGCGGTGGTAACTGACTGTGTGGCTGCGGTGGTTACCTGACTGTGTGGTTGCCGTTGTTACCGACTGTGTGGTTGCCTTTGTTACCGTGTGGTTAAAGTTGTTGCTGACTGTGTGGTTGCGGTGATTACTGACTGTATGGTTAAAGTTGTTCACTGACTGTGTGGTTGTCGTTGTTACTGACTGTGTGGTTGCGGTGGGTACTGACTGTGTGGTTGAGGTGGTTACTGACTGTGTGGTTGCGGTGGTTTCCTGACTGTGTGGTTGCCGTTGTTACTGACTGTGTGGTTGCGGTGGGTACTGACTGTGTGGTTGGGGTGGTTACTGACTGTGTGGTTGCGGTGGTTACTGACTGTGTGGTTGGGGTGGTTACTGACTGTGTGGTTGCCGTTGTTACTGACTGTGTGGTTGCCTTTGTTACCGTGTGATTAACGTTGTTGCTGACTGTGTGGTGGCGGTGGTAACTGACTGTGTGGTTGCGGTGGTTACTGAGTGTGTGGTTGGCTTTGTTACCATGTGGTTGACGTTGTTGCTGACTGTGTGGTTGCGGTGGAAACTGACTGTGTGGTTGGGGTGGTTGCTGACTGTGTGGTTGCGGTGGTTACTGACTGTGTGGTTGGGGTGGTTACTGACTGTGTGGTTGCCGTTGTTACTGACTGTGTGGTTGCCTTTGTTACCGTATGGTTAACGATGTTGCCGACTGTGTGGTTGCGGTGGATACTGACTGTGTGCTTGGGGTGGTTACTGACTGTGTGCTTGGGGTGGTTACTGACTGTGTGGTTGCCTTTGTTACCGTGTGATTAACGTTGTTGCTGACTGTGTGGTTGCGGTGGGTACTGACTGTGTGGTTGGGGTGGTTACTGACTGTGTGGTTGCGGTGGTTACTGACTGTGTGGTTGGGGTGGTTACTGACTGTGTGGTTGCCGTTGTTACTGACTGTGTGGTTGCCTTTGTTACCGTGTGATTAACGTTGTTCCTGACTTTGTGGTGGCGGTGGTAACTGACTGTGTGGTTGCGGTGGTTACTGAGTGTTTGGTTGGCTTTGTTACCATGTGGTTGACGTTGTTGCTGACTGTGTGGTTGCGGTGGAAACTGACTGTGTGGTTGGGGTGGTTGCTGACTGTGTGGTTGGGGTGGTTACTGACTGTGTGGTTGCCGTTGTTACTGACTGTGTGGTTGCCTTTGTTACCGTGTGGTTAACGTTGTTGCTGACTGTGTGGTTGCGGTGATTACTGACTGTGTGGTTGTCGTTGTTACTGACTGTGTGGTTGTCGTTGTTACTGAGTGTGTGATTGCGGTGGTTACTGACTGTGTGGTTGCCGTTGTTACAGTGTGGTTGCTGTTGTTACTGACTATGTGGCTGCGGTGGTTTCCTGACTGTGTGGTTGCCGTTGTTACTGACTGTGTGGTTGCCTTTGTAACCGTATGGTTAACGTTGTTGCTGACTGTGTGGTTGCGGTGATTACTGACTGTGTGGTTAAAGTTGTTTACTGACTGTGTGGTTGTCGTTGTTACTGACTGTGTGGTTGCCTTTGTTACCGTGTGGTTAAAGTTGTTACTGACTGTGTGGCTGCGGTGGTTTCCTGACTTTGTGGTTGCCGTTGTTACTGACTGTGTGGTGGCCTTTGTTACCGTGTGGTTCATGTTGTTACTGACTGTGTGGTTGTGGTGATTACTGACTGTGTGGTTAGTTGTTTACTGACTGTGTGGTTGTCGTTGTTACTGACTGTGTGGTTGTAGTTGTTACTGAGTGTGTGATTGCGGTGGTTACTGACTGTTTGGCTGCTGTGGTTTCCTGACTATGTGGTTGCCGTTGTTACTGACTGTGTGGTTGTCGTTGTTACTGACTGTGTGGTTGTAGTTGTTACTGAGTGTGTGATTGCGGTGGTTACTGACTGTTTGGCTGCTGTGGTTTCCTGACTATGTGGTTGCCGTTGTTACTGACTGTGTGGTTGCATTTGTTACCGTGTGGTTAACGTTGTTGCTGACTGTGTGGTTGCGGTTGTTACTGACTGTGTGGCTGCTGTGGTTTCCTGACTGTGTGGTTGCCGTTGTTACTGACTGTGTGGTTGGGGTGGTTACTGACTGTGTGGTTGCCGTTGTTACTGACTGTGTGGCTGCGGTGGTTTCCTGACTGTGTGGTTGCCGTTGTTACTGACTGTGTGGCTGCGGTGGTTTCCTGACTGTGTGGTTGCCGTTGTTACTGACTGTGTGGCTGCGGTGGTTTCCTGACTGTGTGGTTGCCGTTGTTACTGACAGTGTGGTTGCCTTTGTTACCGTGTGGTTAATGTTGTTACTGACTGTGTGGTTGCGGTGATTACTGACTGTGTGGTTAGTTGTTTACTGACTGTGTGGTTGTCGTTGTTACTGACTGTGTGGTTGTAGTTGTTACTGAGTGTGTGATTGCGGTGGTTACTGACTGTGTGGTTGCCGTTGTTGCAGTGTGGTTAACGTTGTTACTGACTGTGTGGCTGCTGTGGTTTCCTGACTGTGTGGTTGCCGTTGTTACTGACTGTGTGGTTGCATTTGTTACCGTGTGGTTAACGTTGTTGCTGACTGTGTGGTTGCGGTGGTTACTGACTGTGTGGTTGGGGTGGTTACTGACTGTGTGGCTGCTGTGGTTTCCTGATTGTGTGGTTGCCGTTGTTACTCACTGTGTGGTTGCCTTTGTTCCCGTGTGGTTAACGTTGTTGTTGACTGTGTTCTTGGGGTGGTTACTGATTGTGTGGTTGCCGTTTTTACTGACTGTGTGGTTGGGGTGGTTACTGACTGTGTGGTTGCCGTTGTTACTGACTGTGTGGCTGCAGTGGTTTCCTGACTGTGTGGTTGCTGTTGTTACTGACAGTGTGGTTGCCTTTGTTACCGTGTGGTTAAAGTTGTTGCTGACTGTGTGGTTAAAGTTGTTCACTGACTGTGTGGTTGTCGTTGTTACTGAGTGTGTGACTGCGGTGGTTTCCTGACTGTGTGGTTGCCGTTGTTACTGACTGTGTGGTTGCCTTTGTTACCGTGTGGTTAACGTTGTTGCTGAGTGTGTGATTGCGGTGGTTACTGATTGTGTGGTTGCCGTTGTTACTGACTGTGTGACTGCGGTGGTTACTGACTGTGTGGTTGCGGTGGTTTCCTGACTGTGTGGTTGCCGTTGTTACTGACTGTGTGGTTGCCTTTGTTGCCGTGTGATTAACGTTGTTGCTGACTGTGTGGTTGCTGTGGTAACTGACTGTGTGGTTGCGGTGGTTACTGACTGTGTGGTTAGCTTTGTTACCATGTGGTTAACGTTGTTGCTGACTGTGTAGTTGCGGTAGTAACTGACTGTGTGGTTAGCTTTGTTACCGTGTGGTTAACGTTGTTGCTGACTGTGTGGTTGCGGTGGTAACTGACTGTGTGGTTGTGGTGGTTACTGACTGTGTGGTTAGCTTTGTTACCATGTGGTTAACGTTGTTGCTGACTGTGTGGTTGCGGTGGTAACTGACTGTGTGGTTGCGGTGGTTACCGACTGTGTGGTTAGCTTTGTTACCGTGTGGTTTATGTTGTCACTGACTGTGTGGCTGCGGTGGTTTCCTGACTGTGTGGTGACCGTTGTTACTGACTGTGTGGTTGCCTTTGTTACCGTGTGGTTAACGTTGTTGCTGACTGTGTGGTTGCGGTGGTTACTGACTGTGTGACTGCGGTGGTTACTGACTGTGTGGTTAAAGTTGTTTACTGACTTTGTGGTTGCTGTTGCCATTGTTACTGACTGTGTGGTTGCCATGGTTACTGACCCAGTCTCCCAGGTAGACAGGCAGCAACGGCTGCTTCCTCTGTTGCAGGAAGAAAACGACCATGAGAGCCAGAGAGTATGAAGGTACGCCGCCTTCAGCCGGACAGTCCAGGTGCACCAGCTAGCGCACACACACAGACACACAGACACACAGACACACACACACAGACACACACACACACACACACACACACACACACACACACACACACACACACACACACACACACACACACACACACACACACACACACACACACACACACACACACACACACACACACACACACACACACACACACACACACAAGGTTAGCATCACTCTAACCAGCATGTTTATATATCATTGCATTGCAGCAGTATGACATAGCGAACTAGCATTAGCATTAGGCTAGGGGGTGTCACTACTTTTCACTGTATCTTTTACTTAGAATAGCTGAAGAGATCTCCAGGGCCTCCAGCCGGGCCCTGCAGGTCTTAGACTCTGCTGTCCGGCCGTTGGGTGGGGTGGGGGCTTCCTGCCAGAGTCCTCTTGTGGTGCCTTGTCGGGGGGCTGTTGTTCCCCGGGTCTCAGGCCGTTTGCTTGGGGGTGGTGAGGAGGAAGCGCGGGGGGGTCCAGCTGGGCCAAGGTCCTAGTGACGGGGGAACCTCCCTCCCTCACAACCCTCACTACCTTACCTCACTTGACTCTACAATTGGGAACAGTGGGGTGGTGCCGCTTGGTAGCGGTAGAATGCCCGGGCCCCGCTACCCCCCAACTTTAAACACCATAGACACACACACATTGTACCGACTTCTTGAAAACACAAAGACACACCCCTAAATGCATCCAACACTCCACAGGGTGGGGGGGGGGGGGAGACGGGGCTCCCCCCAGCCAGGGGTGAGTGCGGCTGGAATGTGGGGGGCGCGCTCGCTCAGGCATGGCGCTTGTGGGGGTCCGGGGTGCGATTTTACCCTCCCCATTCGCGGTTGGATTAGTGGACGATGGGCTCTTGCAGTGGCCTGGTGGGGACCCGGCTGGCGGCCTGGGGTATGATGGGGCGGGAACGTGGGTGGTGGGGTACGAGGCCCCTGCGGGTGAAGGGTTGGCTGTCCTCTGACCGGGCCCGGCCGAACCTTCGCTTTTCCTGGTCTGGGGGTCTAACCTGCTCAGGCTGGTTAATCTAGAAAATCATGTTACTGTCTCGATAGAGCTGCTCAGGCTGGTTTAATCTAGAAAATCATGTTACTGTCTCGATAGAGCTGCTCAGGCTGGTTTAATCTAGAAAATCATGTTACTGTCTAGATAGAGCTGCTCAGGCTAGGTTCCGGTTCCGCTAGCATGAGAATGAGAGCCTGAGTTGTGAGCTCCCGGCATTTATTTTTTTTAAATAACCCCCATCAGTACTCTTTTTGCCATTACTGAAGTTTGTATGTGGAGATGGGAAAGGGGGTTGTCACAAGAAGTATGAAATCTACAGTTTTGACAGAAGACGATATCGAGGACAGCCAGGAGGACCGAAGCCACGGGTCTGTGCTAACTTTAGCCTCTAAGGATACACCTGAGCCCACGCTGCTGAATATCTTAAAAGAGCTCCGAGATTTTAGAAAAGACAACAACGAGCAATACTCTGACATTAAACACGAGCTAAAGAGGGTCAATTATCGTGTAGAAGAGGCAGAATGTCAGATTGAGGAGTCGGAGACGGTGCTACAAGTAGTAACGGGGCTAATCACGAAGCTAACGGATCGTCAGGCTAACCTGGAAGAGAGGCTGGTTGAGCAGGAAGGCCGAGCGCGCAGGGACAATCTTCGGATATACGGAATAGCGCAAGATAAAGAGGGATCTAATATGGTGACATTTCTGGACAACATGTTGAAAAGGGCGCTGTTTTTTTCCGACGATGTGTCACTCGGGATTGAAAGAGCACACCACGCTCTGACTGCCAAGCCGGCTAACCAGGCGAAGCCGAGATCAATAGTGGTGAAGTTTGGGAGCTATTGGATGAAAGAAGAGGTTCTCCGGAGAGCCTGGCAAAAAAAAGAAGTCTCTTGTGATGGTGTGCGTTTTTTTGTGGACCAGGACTACCCTATTGAAGTGCTTAAAAAATGCAATGAATATAGGGAGGCCAAAAAGACACTTAAAGATAAACGCATCAAGTTTCAAACCCCGTACCCACATTAAATGCGGGTCTTCTACGACAATGTCACTCGTCTGTACAAGGATGCAGCCGAGGCAACAAGAGATATGGCGGAGCGGGGGCTTCCCGTCACAGTGGTGAAACCTGCAGCCGCCCCGGATCAAGAGGAGCTGCAGTTGTTGTCTGCCTGGCGCACGGCCCGCGGACACCACACCGAGAGGGGAGATCATCACTCCGGTATGGCTAATGATTCCATGCAAGATGGCCACCGCGCCCGTTTCAGGGAGAAGCTTCAGGTGTTTCGAAGAGACATTGTTGACTGAGGACGTTGTTTTGCTTTACTTATCGGATACTTGGGGTAAGATTGTCTGTTCCCCCTAAGAAACGTCTTGGCTGTCTCGTAAAAAAAATTATTATTATTTTTTTGTTAATATTTCATTTAAGAAGTCGGGTCTAGGTTGTGCTCTCATTCAGACTGAACCTTGCTAGTGTGTGGACATTCATTAGGGCCCTCCCTCAGCGACGAGGTGAGACATTTCTCTTTTGGGGCCTAACCAACGTAAGGCCATGTAGGGCTCCTTTTTTACGAGCCTCCACCTTGGAAGGACCTTTTTTGTTCTACTTTTTATTTCTTCTTTATCTATTTTCTGTTTACTGTTCGAGTTCTTTATTTGCTCTTTGGGAGAGAGCCTGTTTGAGCACAAGTCAGATGTGGGGGAAAAATGTATGTCTTTATTTGGTTTTTGGTTCTATTTCTACATTATTTAATTTAGGATACTATGGACATACAGGACATTAAGATAGTTTCATTTAATGTGAAAGGGATATCAAATCCTGTGAAGAGAAGTAAAATACTATCAAAAGTAAAACAGGAAGGAGCACAAATTGTTTTATTACAGGAGACACACCTCTTATTGGCCGAACATGAAAAGCTGAGAAGAATGGGATACACAAAGGCATATTTTTCATCTTATAAAAATGGTCGAAGGAGGGGAGTTATAATATTAATATCACAGAAAGTACCATTCGACTATATTTCAGAGGAGTCTGATAAAGAAGGGAGGTACTGTATATAGTAGTATCAGGTCAAATTCATGGCTTTGGCTTCGCGAACGAAGATTCATGAAGGAGGTCCACCCCGTTTTCTCCCACAAGACCTCTCGTGGCTCATAAGTCCAATGCGAGCACGGCAGGCTCGGCTGCAGTGTCGACAGATAAAGGATTGGTCATCTGGGTCTGATGGCTGTGCTATCCGGTCTTTCCGTTTGTTGTCTCTTTACAGCTAAGTTGCTCCTACGTTCACTCTCAAAGGTTGAGGCGGCTACGTTGATGGTGTGACGCCATCCAACTCGATCCTCTGCTTGTGTTTTCCACTCAGGCCAATCAGGTCAAATTAACAATGTATTAATAAACATTTGTAATGTTTACGTCCCACCAGGAAGTAATTTTGGCTTTTATCGAAAGGTCTTTGACTTAATGATTGGTGCAACTGGAATAGTAATCTGGGGAGGGGACTTAAATCTTCGTCTTAACCCCAACCTTGACACATCAAAAATTTCACCTATGACTGCAATACATAAAAAAGTGAATAGCTTAATGACTGAACTGGGGATATTGGATTTGTGGAGAGATTTTTATCCTTCAAGTCGCGATTATACTTTTTATTCACACCCACACAATACATACTCTCGGATAGATTATTTTTTTGTGTTTTCTAGGGACCGCTATAGATTTACCAGTTGTGACATTGGTTCTATTGATTTATCCGACCATGCTCCTATCTATTGTACAATACAAATGGAGGGTATTCCTCGAAATACACTTTGGAGACTCAACACAAGTGCTTTAAACAACCCCCAGTTTGTGGCTCTGATGAGAAAGGAGATCAAGCAATTTTTGGACATTAATGATACTGGTGAGATCGATTCATCAATTGTTTGGGATACTCTAAAAGCGGTGATTCGGGGAAAAATTATATCTTGGTGTGCATATAATAAGAAAGAAAAACAACAAAGACGGATTGACCTTAACAAAAAATTGAAGGATTTAGAAATGCAACATAAGAAGAAGCAATGTCCTAATTTACTTAACGAGATTAAGAGAATAAGAAATGAAATAAATTTGATGTGAACTCAGGAAATTGAACATAAATTTGTCTTTGTAAAACAAAAATATTACGAAGCTGGCCCTAAAGCGTCAAAAATTCTTGCTAGAAGACTACAAATAGAAAGAGCCGATGGTACAATTTACAAAATTAAACATCCTGATTCTGGAGTTACACTGTATAAACAAGAAGAACTACAAGAAGCATTTGAAAAGTATTATAAAAGTCTATATACTCAACCACCTTTAGAGAGTGAATCTCAAGTGGAGGAGTTTCTCAACTCGCTAGATTTGCCTACTTTGTCTGAAGAACAGAATAACATATTGAGAAATATCAAAGAAGGAACTAAATGCTGCCATTTCTAGACTGAAAGCTAATAAGACACCAGGCCCAGATGGCTTTCCTCCAGATTGGTACAAAGCATTTCCTAATGAGTTATTGCCAAGCCTTCTAAGGGCATCTAATACAGTTATTAAAAAATCAAAAATGCCACCTTCTTGGACTGAAGCAGTTATCTCTGTTATCTCTGTAAGACAAGTCAGAATGTGGTTCTTACAGGCTGAATGTTGATTATAAATTATTTACGGCTATACTTGCGAAAAGATTAGAGAAGATGCCTCCGTACCTTATACACACAGACCAAACTGGCTTTGTTTTGCAGAGACAAACCCACGATAACATTAGATGCTCTTTACACATCTTACATCATATTCAACAAAACAAACTGGAGGCTCTTTTGGTGAGCCTCGACGCCGAAAAGGCCTTTGACTCAGTAAGCTGGGCTTTTCTTTACAAAGTACTGGGAAGACTAGGGGTTCACGGTAAATTTGTGCAGGTTAGTCGTACGCTTTATACCAAGCCATCTGCAAGAATCAAGATTAATGGGCATCTCTCGGAATCGATTATGCTACAGCACGGTTCCAGACAGGGCTGTCCAATTTCGCTGCTCCTCTTCACTTTATATATAGAACCACTCGCACAATGGTTAAGACAGTCTGACAGTATTAAAGGCATCCCTATTAATGGTGAAGTCCATAAGGTTGCTTTATATGCGGATGACGTTTTGGTATTTATTTCGGAGCCCACTGTCACGTTTCCTGAGTTGATGAATATTTTGCTGAAATTTGGTCGATATTCGGGTTATAAATTAAACATACAAAAAACCCAACTTTTGAAATTTAATTACTCCCCCCCTAAACAGCTTTGTGAAACATTTCCTCTTAAATGGGACCAACAATCATTTAAGTATTTAGGCATTTCTTTACCAAAGGACATTTCCTTATTGGGAGAATTTAATTATGGCCCTTTATTAACTAAAATCAAAGCGAATATTACAAGATGGAACACGGTCCCCTATCTCACCTTGAGCCAAAGAATCAATAGTGTCAAAATGAATGTGCTTCCACGGTATCTGTTTTTGTTTCAGGTTCTCCCACTGGAAATTTCCCTGAAAGAATTCTCAGAAATTGATAAAATAATTTCTAGATTTATTTGGCAGGGTAAAAGACCCAGGGTCAAATTTAAAACATTACAGCTGTCAAAAGAAATGGGAGGCATGGCTTTACCTTATTTTAAAGGATATTTTTATGCAGCTGAGATTAAGCCACTCATTTATATGTGCTCTTCAAAATTCCATGCGAGATGGAAAGACATTGAACTCTCAATAATGAAAGATCCGCCAATTCATGCCGTCTTAGCTCATACAAATTCGGATAAACATATCAAAATGATTCAAAACCCTTGGATCAAAACACAATTGAAAATATGGAGTAAAGTCAAAGGAGAATATGAATTGGATAACAAAATACAAGCAATGCAGTGGTGTGCATTTGACCCTGGGTTTAGTCTCAACCAGTTAGACGGCACATTTAAACACTGGATTTCAAAGGGTGTGACGACTTTTTGTTCACTCACACATAATGGAAAGATGAAAGATTTTGAGAGTTTAAAGCACATGTGTCGAACTCCAGGCCTCGAGGGCCGCAGCCCTGCACGTTTTGCATGTCTCCCAGCTTCAACACAGCTGATTGCAATGAGCAGCTCGTTATCTGGCTTTGTGCTGAATGTGGTGATGAACCATCAGGACATTCAGGGGAGGGAGACATTGAAAACGTGCAGGGCTGCGGCCCACGAGGATCTGAGTTTGACACCCCTGGTTTAAAGCATGATTATAAGCTGAACAATTGCGATTTCTTTCGATATCTTCAATTGAGGAATTATTTCCAGCAAAATATTCGTTCCAAAACTGATATAGATGACCCAATCTTGTCAATCTTTCTGAAGGCTTGTGAAAATATTATAGTTAAAGGGATTATTGGCAAGTTGTATAAAGGGTTTCTGACAAAGTGGTCCCATTCTACAAACTACATCAAAGAAAAGTGGGAAAATGAAGGAAATGTTTCAATAACTAATGAAGAATGGCGTAATGTTTGTGAATCCTGCTGGAACTGTACCAACTCCCATAAATGGCGAGAGTTTAGCTGGAAATGTTTAGTGTGCTTTTTTCTAACACCAAGACAAAAAGTGCATTTGGGCACGGACACCGCCGGCTGCCGGAGGTTATGTGGGGCTCAGGACGCAGGACATTGGCATATATTTTGGGAATGCCCAAAGATAAAACTCTTTTGGCTTGAATTTCATAAAGCTTTAATTAGTATATTTAAGGTTAATAATCTACTGCTCCAGTTTAATACAACTTTTTTGGGAAATCTTGATAACATGCATAGACATGAAGATAAATACTTGTATAATATTTTTACATTAGCAGCCAAGAAGGCAGTCACAAGATGCTGGCTTCGTCCCGAGCCCCCCACGATGTCGGAGTGGATAGACATAGTGAATGAGATTTATGTAATGGAATCTGTAACATTTTCAATCCGCCTTAAAAAGTCTACTTTTGTTAAATTATGGACCAAATGGGTCACTTACATCCAGTCCTTACGACCAGATTTTATTGAGGTTACTAGTATTTAGAAAGTAACATTTCTCACCCCCTTTGGTTTTGGTGTTGGATTGGCATTTCTGTTTTTTATTTCACCACTTTTTGAAAATAAAGAATAAAAAAAAAGGTTGAGAACCGTGACAATTGGTTGAAAAATTATTTCACCGTGGGCGTCAACAGAAGTTGAAGGACTGATAGTGAGCTTCTCATATTTTAAAAACATTCCGTCTCCTTGTTACATTACATTATGGAAAGTTTTGGATCGCTATGTTATGGATCGTTACAGTACGTTATGGATCGTCACGTTATGTTATGGAACGTTATGGATCGTTATGTTACGTTATAGAACGTTATGGATTGTTATCGATCGTCACGTTACATTATGGAACGTTATGGATCGTTACGTTACATTATGGAACGTTTTGGATCGTTATGTTACGTTATGGATCGTTATGTTACGTTACAGAACGTTATGGATTGTTATGTTAAGTTATGGATCGTCACGTTAAATAATGGAACGTTTTGGATCGTTACGTTACTGATCGTTATGTTACGTTATGGATCGCCACGTTACTTTATGGAACGTTTTGGATCGTTAAGTTACGTTACGGATCGTTATGTTACGTTATGGATCGCCACGTTACTTTATGGAACGTTTTGGATCGTTACGTTACATTATGGATCGTCAGGTTACGTTACGGATCGTTATGTTACGGTATGGAACGTTTTGGATTGTTACGTTATGTTACATTATGGATCGTTACGTTACGTTATGGAACGTTTTGGATTGTTACGTTACGGATCGTTATGTTACGGACCGTTACGTTACGGATCGTTACGTTACGTTATGGAACGTTAAGGATTGTTACGTTATGGATCGTTTTGGATTGTTATGTTACGTTACATTATGGATCGTTGCGTTACGGATCGTTACGTTACATTATGGAACGTTTTGGATTGTTATGTTACGTTACATTATGGATCGTTGCGTTACGGATCGTAGCGTTACTCTTAATATTTTTTCAGACCCCGCAGACACCCTGGTGTGTCCTTGTCCAGTACAGGGTTCTACTGTACAATGTTTATCAAACTGTCACCACTTAACCTGCATGTCCTGACTTTCCAAATAAAAGCCGCAAACTCCTTCAAAATAAAAGTCCTTGTTTCTCAAGAATTCCGATGACTTCAAACTGGATAATGAGAGTTTAGCTAGGCTAGGGTTGAGCTGGCATAAATAAATAAAAGTCCTTGTTTATTAAGAATGACACCAAAACCCTAAAATATATATATATATATATATATATATATATATTTAGGGATTAGCTAGATTAGAGGTTAGTTGGCTTTCAATATAAAAGCCCCCCCCAGTCTTTTAAAATAAGTCCTTTTTTTTGTTAAAACCTTCAAAATGTACATTTGATCAATATTTCAATGGGCCAGAGGTCATGATTGGGCTGATCCCGACGGGCAAGAGTGCGAGGTCCAGAGTGCGAGGTCGACAGTGCGAGGTCCAGAGTGTGAGGTCGACAGTGCGCGGTCCAGAGTGTGAGGTCCAGAGTGCGAGGTCCGGGGTGCGAGGTCCGGAGTGCGAGGTCCGGGGTGCGAGGTCCGGAGTACGAGGTCCAGAGTGCGAGGTTCAGAGTGCGAGGTCCAGAGTGCGAGGTCCCGATCAAGGCTGCTTGCTACTTTAATTATTATTGAAATAAATATTAATGTCTTCGAACTGATCTAATTAGATGAGCTTTTATGTTGAAGAGACAGAGGAAGCTGTGTAGAGCATCAGTCTTGTTAGTAGTTAGTGATTAGTAGTAATTATTCCTGTTGTAATTAGTCCTGCTAGTAATTAGTAATAATTAGTCCTGTTCGTAATTATTAATCCTGTTAGTAATTAGTCCTGCTAGTAATTATTAGTTCTGTTAGTAATTAGTAATGGTTTGTTCTGTTAGTAATTAGTAGTAATTAGTCCTGTTGTAATTAGTCCTGCTAGTAATTAGTAATAATTAGTCCTGTTCATAACTATTAGTCCTGTCAGTAATTAGTCCTGCTAGTAATTATTAGTTCTGTTAGTAATTAGTAATGATTTGTTCTGTTAGTAATTAGTAGTAATTATTAGTTCTGTTAGTAATTAGTAATAATTAGTTCAGTTAGTAATTAGAAGTAATTAGTCCTGTTAGTAATTAGTCCTGCTAGTAATTAGTAATAATTAGTCCTGTTAGCAATAATTAGTTCTGTTAGCAATTATTATTTAGACATGTTATTAATTGGTAGTTAGTATTCCTGTATATTCAGAAGTCAGAGAACTTCAAAACATTAAAATCCTTCAAACAGCCATTAGTGTTACTGGTGTATGAGGTTATTAGTTCAGGACATAGAGCGACCAGAAGGTTCAGGAGCTAGAGCGACAAGAGGATTCAGGAGCTAGAGGGACCAGAGGGTTCAGGAGCTCGAGGGACCACATGACCAGAGTGTTCAGTTGCTAGAGCGACCAGCTGACCAGAGGATTCAGGAGCTACAGCGACCAGCTGACCAGAGAGTTCAGGAGCTAGAGCGACCAGTTGATCAGAGGGTTCAGGAGGTAGGGTTAGCTGATGGATGTTGGCTCCGGTTCATATCGGGGGGATTAGTTGTGCCTGATGGGGGCCGTTGACGTGGTGGTACTTTATTGTAATGAAAAACAACCGACTCTACTGAGTCGAGTAGTCGAGCCAGTTGGGCTGAGGAGGAGCTCGCGGAAAAACGCCATTAAAATAGTTAGCATTAGCATACTACTTGGTTAGCTAGTGCCACTACGTTTCACAGTATTTTTGACTTATAGTAGCGTCAAGCTAGGAAGAGAGCGATTAGTTTAGCATCATAATGGCTAGCACTGCTAACTATTACACCAGCTATCATTTAAAATAGCTATGTGGCATTAGCATCAGTATCGCTGACATTGCTACATATTTAAGCTAAAGCAAACAATGTATTTTGCCAAGCTAACCCGAAACTCAAATTGCAATTAAACTAGCCGCGCTCGCAAGCCACATTCATATTGGTAGCTGGAAATGCTGCATAGCGGCTATCCATGCTAATACTAACAAGCTATTTATAATGATAAAGGTAACAATTAGCAGTGATAGGTAGGATGTGATGCAATTTTTTTGGGGTGTGATGCTAATGCTAATTAGCCATTATTACTTATGGATGTTGAGCTATGTACCAAAGCAAGCTAGCTCAAGCAAATTTTTTTAATTCTAATGAGCAGAAACAAGCTAAATTAATCACGCTAGAAATTTATGGCGAGCTTAGCATACATATGATAGAATAAAAGACAGAGTCAGCATCAACAGCAAGCTAATGTTAGCGTACTGACCCGTCCCCAGTAGCGGAATGCCAGCACCAGAGGAACCAGTCGCGGCTCCAGCTTAGCTAGCGCGGCAAGGTGGTTGGTGGTGAGGCACGCCACGTCGTTTCCAGCGCTCACTTTGCACAGCAGGC
Organism: Lipophrys pholis; assembly: GCF_963383615.2. NCBI lineage: Eukaryota > Metazoa > Chordata > Actinopteri > Blenniiformes > Blenniidae > Lipophrys > Lipophrys pholis. Next base: position 32,148,998 of record NC_137640.1, on the reverse strand, counting down.
CGCTGGAGGGGAGACAACCACGACAACGTGTTAGCGTTAGCTTCCACGCTAACAAGGATTCATTTCGAGCTAAAACTTCTTTCAATCTTAGTTTCTTTACTTTTCTTTCTTTTTTCTCTCCAATTCTTCTTTTCTCTTGTTCTTTACCCTTTTCCTGTTTAAATGATATATTTTTTCAATTTAAATAAAACTTTATTTAATTCCTTAATTTCTTTCTGTCTATCCCTTTTCTTTTTTCCCTTCTCACTGTTTCTTTAAAAAATTAATTTTTCTCCTTTTTATTATTCCTTCGTTTTGAACTTTGTCCTTTTCCTTGACATTTTTCTAAAATTTCTTAAAAAGAAATTTCATTTCATTCTTCATTCTTTTTTCTGTATTTTTTCATTTTATTATTTAGTTTTTCTTTGTTTATTTTTACTTCCAATGTGTCTTTTTTCTTCATAATTTTTTCATTTTTCTTTGTCTTTCCATTCGTTCTCTTCTCTCTTTTCGTTGTCATTAGCGGTACCTGCTGGCGTGTCTGCAGAAGACGGCAGGAACTTTAGCGTGAAAATCCGACTCCGCCCCCGAAAATTCCGCTGCAACAAAAGACACGTTAGGCTTTAGCTTAGTGGTTACCTGTTAGCCACATGCTAACGTGCTAATGGCTGAACGTACGACTGTTTTTCAGGATCTCCAGGACTCGGATCAGAACTTCGGGTTGCGTCATCTGACCCCCCCCCCAAAAAACAAAAAAAACAAACAGTTAGTGCCTTTATTTTGAAAGTTAGGACTTTTAGTTTGACGGCGGGACTCACAGAGTTGGGGAAGATGACGTCGATGTTGACATCGCTCGTCTTGAAGGCAAATCGCGTCAGTGAGGAGCCGTAGAGCCGCAGGGAGCACGCTAAATGCAACAGTTAGCATTTTAGCGTCTTCATGGCATCTCCACCTAGCTAAAGAATCTATCTTAGCTTTGAAGATAGTGGAAAGTGCTAAAATGTTTTCAAGGAACCTAAAGTTGCTCAAGTAGCCAATACAGCTCAAGTTTCTGCAGTTGCTTAGTTGTGTAAGTTGCTGAGGTAGAATAAATAGCTAAAGTTGCTCAAAGAGTTTTCATAGTTAAAATTGCTAAAGTTGCTAAAATCCGGTAATGTCCAGATTATTAAATGTCCACAAAAAATTGTGAGGAGGAGGACAGGGACAGACATGCGGGGAGAAACGTGAGCTAAGGGGAGGAGAGAGACAGGGGAGGGGAGAGACGGAGAGAAGAGAGACGGGAGGAGAGAGATGGGGAGGAAACAGACGAGGGGAGAAAAGCGAACCGTGGGAGGAGAGAGACGTGGGAGGAGAGAGACGGGGGAGGAGAGAGACGTGGGGAGAAGAGAGACGGGGGAGGAGAGAAAAGTGGGGAGGCGAGAGACGGGGGAGGAAAAAGACGAGGGAGGAGAAATACGTTGGGAGGAGAAAGACGAGGGGAGGATAGAGACGTGCGGAAAAGAGAGACGAGGAGGAGAGGGATGGGGGAGGGAGAGAGATGGGGAGAGATGAGGGAGGAGAGAGATGGGGAAGGATAAGGGAGGAGAGAGATGGGGAGGGATAAGGAAGGAGAGAGATGGGGGGGATTTATTTCTGTTGATAAAAGTATTTTCTGGGTTTTTGCTGATGGTGGTTTTGAGGAGGATGACGATGGTCAGCCACGGAGCGCAGCAGGTTGGAGTTACGTGATGTACCTGAATGCATCACCCATGTGTTGGCGACATGAAGCAAGTTAACCAGTAAATACCCCTGAACTAGAACCCGTCATTGTGTAAAGAGCTTATGACACCATATTCCATGTTGAGGTAATTATGTCCGTAGTCAGAAATAACAGTGAAGGCAATATTGCCGTCATCGGATTCCCCCTGGAATGTTCACATATTTACTGCTTTTCAAATTTTGCAGTGTTGAAAAGCAAACCCACTGGGGGGGGGGGGGGGGGGGGGGGGGGCTGGAGAGGAAAGTGGAAGTGACGTCGTGGGAGGCACAGTTCGCTCGGTCCCACAGGGAATGTTCATATTGACGACTCAGTTTATTAACGAGGAAGGAAAAATCCAACGCTACAGGGCTCAGTGTGAAAAGTGTTTTTCCAGAGTCTTTTCCAACACTGTGGAGGAATGCTGGCCACTCATCTTTGCAGAATTGCTGTAATTCAGCCACATTGGAGGATTGGGGTTAGGGTTAGGGCTACGGTTAGGGTTAGGGCTACAGTTAGGGTTAGGGCTACGGTTAAGGTTAGGGCTACGGTTAGGGCTAGGGTTAAGGTTAGGGCTACGGTTAAGGTTAGGGCTACGGTTAAGGTTAGGGCTACGGTTAAGGTTAGGGCTACAGTTAGGGCTAGGGTTAAGGTTAGGGCTACGGTTAGGGCTAGGGTTAAGGTTAGGGCTACGGTTAAGGTTAGGGCTACGGTTAAGGTTAGGGCTACGGTTAGGGCTAGGGTTAAGGTTAGGGTTGGGGTTAGGGCTAGGGTTAGGGCTACAGTTAAGGTTAGGGCTACGGTTAGGGCTACAGTTAGGGTTAGGGCTAGGGCTACGGTTAGGGCTAGGGTTATGGTTAGGGCTACAGTTAAGGTTAGGGCTACAGTTAAGGTTAGGGCTAGGGTTAGGGCTAGGGTTAAGGTTAGGGCTACGGTTAAGGTTAGGGTTCGGGTTAGGGTTAAGGTTAGGGCTACGGTTAAGGTTAGGGTTAGGGTTAAGGTTAGGGCTATGGTTAAGGTTAGGGTTGGGGTTAGGGCTAGAGTTCAGGTTGGGGGTAGGGCTAGGGTTAGGTTCCTGCCACAGTTTTTCTTCAGCCATTCAGAGGTGGACTTGCTGCTGTGTTTTGGATCATTGTCCTGATCTAGAACCCAGGTTCTCTTCAGCTTGAGGGCAGGAACAGATGGCCAGACATTCTCCTTCAGGATATTTTGATGACAGCAGAATCCATGCTTCCATTTATCAGGTCCTGGAGCCCCAGACCATCACACTGCCACCACGGTTATTTAAAGGACAATGATCAGTTCCATTACATCTTCTACTGTTGGTGTGATGCTCTTTTTCTCAAATGCGACACACACCTTCCAAAAAGTTTGATGTTTTTCTCGTCAATCCACAGAATATTTTACCAAAAGTCTTCATCAAGATCATCAAGATGTTTTCGAGCTAAAATGAGACAAGCCTTAATGTTCTTTTTACTCAGTGGTCTTGGAACCTTTCTTTGTCCTGGTGGAGTCAGGAACTGACTTTAACTGAGGCCTGCACTTCTTTACATGTTGTTGAGGGTCTTCTGTCAGCTCTTGGATGAGTCCTCGTTGCGCTTTCTGGGTCATTTTGGCCAGCCGGCCACTCCTGGGAAAGTTCACCACTGTTCTAACGGTTCTCAGTGTGCCTCTCTGGAGTCCCAAAGCTTTAGAACCTTTTCCAGACTCAGATTTCAATTACTTTTTCACTCCTTTGTTCCTGAATTTCTTTGGATCTGTGCGTCATGTCTCTAGCTTTGGAGGATCTTTTGGTTGACTTCACTTTGGGTTAGGGTTAGGTCTTCTTGAGGTGGTTTCTAGACTGAGAACAGGTGAGCAGTGATCAGGCCTGGTGTGGCTGCAGACATTCACCTCATGTGTGATCAACCACAGTTCTGTTCTAACGGGAGCTGGGGGGCACACACGTTTTCACACTGGGCCATGGAGCTTTGGATTGTTTCCTTCCTCATTAATAAAACCATTTAAAAACTGCGTTTTGTGTTTACTTGTGTTGTCTTTGAGTAATGCTTAAGTTTGTTTGATGATCTGAAACGTGTGGAAAACACAATCAGGAAGTGGGCAAACACTTTTTCACACCACTGTATATAGACATACTGTAGTAGACCTCAACTAGATTGTGTTTTTCTACAGAGTAGACATACTCTAGAACAGGGGTCGGCAACCTCCAACACTCCATTTGGACCCGTTTCCCACTGAACCAAAAACACTGGGAGCCCCCCCACCCAACGCTATAATATATTAAAATATTATTAAATTAGATCAGAGTTTCTAGAACCATGAGTGTGAGTGGTGAGGCTTTCAATGTACTTTTGTATCAAAGGAGGAGGTGGTAGAGGTCGAGGGTCTAGCTATGGAGGAGGTGATGGAGGCTGGGGGTGTAGCTCAAGAGGTGATGAGAGGTGGAGGGTGTAGCTCAGAAGGTGATGGAGGATGTAGCTAAAGAGGTGATGGAGGTCGGGGATGTAGCTCAGAAGGTGATGGAGGCCGGGGATGTAGCTCAGGAGGTGATGAGGTGGAGGGTGTAGCTCAGGAAGTGATGAGGTGGAGGGTGTAGCTCAGGGGGTGCTGGAGGTGAAGGGTGTACCTGAGGACGTGGTGAGGTGGAGGGTGCAGCTCAGGAGTTGATGAGGTGGAGGGTGTAGCTCAGGAGTTTATGATGTGAAGGGTGTAGTTCGGGAGTTGATGAGGTGGAGGGGGTAGCTCGGGAGTTGATGAGGTGGAGGGTGTAGCTCAGGAATTGATGAGGTGGAGGGTGTAGCTCAGGAGTTTATGATGTGAAGGGTGTAGTTCGGGAGTTGATGAGGTGGAGGGGGTAGCTCGGGAGTTGATGAGGTGGAGGGTGTAGCTCAGGAATTGATGAGGTGGAGGGTGTAGCTCGGGAGTTGATGAAGGTGGAGGGTGTCGCTCAGGAAGTCACTGTTCAGGTTGTTTACACTGTGGCGGTAAACAAGAGCAACAGAGGGAACACACTCGCACACGCAGAACATGAAAACTGCAAAAAGAAAGGTTCTTGCCGGGATTTGAACCTTCTGGCTGTAAGACGAGAAGCTGTGGAGCCACTGTGGAGTCAGTGTAGTCAGTTTGGAGCCACTGTGCAGTCGCTGTAGAACCACTGTGGAGCCAATGTGGATCCATTACAGAGTCACTGTGGAGTCACAATGGAGTGGCTGTGGAGCCACTGTAGAGTCACTATGGAGCCACTGTGGAACCAAAGTGAAGTCGCTGTTGAGCCAGCTTGGAGTCACTGTGAAGCCATTACAGAGTCACTGTGGAGTGAGTTTGGAGTCAGTTTGGAACCATTTTGGAGTCACTGTAGAGTCAGTTTGAACACCACTGTGGAGTCACTGTAGAACCACTGTGGAGTCAGTTTGAAACCGCTGTGGAGTCACTGTAGAACCTCTGTGGAGTCAGCTTGTAGCCACTGTGGAGTCATTACAGAGTCACTGTAGAGTCACTTTAGAGTCAGTGTGGAGCCACTGTGAAGTCATTACAGAGTCACTGTGGAGTCAGTTTGGAGTGACTATGGAGTACTTTGGAGTGACTGTGGAGACACTGTGAAGTCATTACAGAGTCACTGTGGAACCACTGTAGAGTCACTATGGAGCCTCTGTAGAGTCACTTTAGAGTCAGTGTGGAGCCTCTGTGGAGCCAGTGTGGAGTAACTGTAGAGTCAGTTTGGAGTAGCTGTGGAGTCACTGAAGAACCACTGTGGAGTCAGCTTGGAGCCACTGTGGAGTCACTTTGGAGTCACTGTGGAGCTAATGTGAAGTCCTTACAGAGTCACTATGGAACAACTGTAGCGTCACTATGGAGCCTCTGTGGAGTCAGTTTGGAGTCACTGTGGTGCCACTGTAGAGTCACTTTACAGTCAGTGTGGAGCCACTGAGGAGTGTCTGCGGAGTCACTATGAAGCCAGTGTGGAGTCAGTTTGGAGTTACTGTAGAGTCAGTTTGGAACCACATAGGAGTCACTGTTAAGTCTGTGTGGAGTCATAACAGAGTCACTTTTGAGTGACTGGAGTCACTTTAGAGTCAGTGGGGAGCCACTGTGGAGCGTCTGTGGAATCACTGTGGAGTCACTATGGAGTGGATTTGGAGTCACTGTAGATTGAGTGTGGAGTCAGTTTGGCGCCAGTGTGGAGTAACAGTTGAGTCAGTTTTGAGTCGCTGTGGAGTCACTGTGCAGTCTCTGTGGAGTGACTTCAGTGACTGTGGAGTCAGTGTGAAGTCAATTTGGAGCCACTGTGAAGTCATTACGGAGTCACTGTGGTGTAACTGTGAAGTCATTACAGAGTCACTGTGGAGCCACTGTAGAGTCACTATGGAGCCACTGTAGAGTCACTATGGAGTCTCTGTGGAGTCAGTTTGGAGCATCTGTGGAGTCACTGTGGAGTCATGACAGAGTCAGTGTGGACTCAGTGTGGAGCCACTGTGAAGTCATTACAGAGTCACTGTGGAGTCAGTTTGGAACCACATAGGAGTCACTGTTGAGTCTGTGTGGAGTCACTGAGGAGTCATAACAGTCACTTTTGAGTGACTGGAGTCACTTTAGAGTCAGTAGGGAGCCACTGTGGAGCGTCTTCTTCAGTCTGACCTCCATCACTCCTCCATCACTCTCTCTTCCTCTTCTTCTTTAGTCGGACCTCCATCACTCCTCCATCACTCTGTCTTACTCTTCTTCTTCAGTTTGACCTCCATCAATTTCCATCAATCTCTCTTCCTCTTCTTCTTCTTTAGTCGGACCTCCATCACTCTCTCTTACTCTTCTTCTTTAGTCTGACCTCCATCAATCCTCCATCACTCTCTCTTCCTCTTCTTCTTCTTTAGTCGGACCTCCATCACTCCTCCATCAGTCTGTCTTACTCTCCTTTAGTCTGACCTCCAACACTCCTCCATCACTCTCTCTTACTCTACTTTAGTCTGACCTCCAACACTCCTCCATCACTCTTTTCTTCTTCAGTCTGACCTCCATCACTCCTCCATCACTCTCTGACTCTTCTTCTTTAGTCTGACCTCCAACACTCTGACTCTTCTTCTTTAGTCTGACCTCCATCACTCTCTGACTCTTCTTTAGTCTGACTTCCATCACTCCTCCATCACTCTGACTCTTCTTCTTCAGTCTGACCTCCATCACTCTGACTCTTCTTCTTTAGTCTGACTTCCATCACTCCTCCATCACTCTCTCTTACTCTTCTTTAGTCTGACCTCCATCACTCTGACGCTTCTTCTTTAGTCTGACCTCCAACACTCCTCCATCACTCTTTTCTTCTTCAGTCTGACCTCCATCACTCCTCCATCACTCTCTGACTCTTCTTCTTTAGTCTGACTTCCAACACTCCTCCATCACTCTCTGACTCTTCTTCTTCAGTCTGACCTCCATCACTCTCTGACCCTTCTTCTTTAGTCTGACTTCCAACACTCCTCCATCACTCTCTCTTACTCTTCTTCAGTCTGACCTCTATCACTCTCTCTTTTCTTCTTTAGTCTGACGTCAAACACTCCTCCATCACTCTCTGACCCTTCTTCTTTAGTCTGACTTCCAACACTCCTCCATCACTCTCTGACTCTTCTTCAGTCTGACTTCCATCACTCCTCCATCACTCTCTCTTACTCTTCTTCAGTCTGACCTCCATCACTCTCTTTTCTTCTTTAGTCTGACCTCCATCACTCCTCCATCACTCTCTGACTCTTCTTCTTTAGTCTGACCTCCAACACTCCTCCATCACTCTCTGACTCTTCTTCTTTAGTCTGACTTCCAACACTCCTCCATCTCTCTGACTCTTCTTCAGTCTGACTTCCATCACTCTCTTTTCTTTAGTCTGACCTCCATCACTCCTCCATCACTCTCTGACTCTTCTTCTTTAGTCTGACCTCCAACACTCCTCCATCACTCTCACTCTTCTTTAAAAAAGTCTTCAACTACCACTGAAGTGTGAAATGTCAGAAAATATTTATTTTTCTTCACTCTGCTGTGCGTACGTCGCTGTTTAGAGCCTGTTACTTCTGTAGCCTGTTACTTCTGGGTTTACACCTGTTACTGTTGGAGGCTGTTACTGTTTAGAGCCTGTTACCCCTGTAGCCTGTTACTGTTGGAGCCTGTTACTCCTGTGTTTACAGCCTGTTACTGCTGTAGCCTGATACTGCTGGAGCCTGTTACTGCTGGAGCCTGTTACTGCTGTGTTTACAGCCTGTTACTGATGTAGCCTGTTACTGCTGGAGCCTGTTACTCCTGTGTTTACAGCCTGTTACTGCTGGAGCCTGTTACTGCTGTGTTTAGAGCATTTTACTGCTGTAACCTGTTACTGCTGTAACCTGTTACTCCTGTGTTTACAGCCTGTTACTGCTAGGGCCTGTTACTCCTGTGTTTACAGCCCGTTACTGCTGTAGCCTGATACTGCTAAAGCCTGTTACTGCTGGAGCCTGTTACGGCTGTGTTTAGAGCCTGTTACTGCTGGAGCCTGTTGCTGCTGTTTTTAGAGCTTTTTACTGCTGTAACCTGTTACTGCTGGAGCCTGTTACTCCTGTGTTTACAGCCTGTTACTCCTGTGTTTACAGCCTGTTACTGCTGGAGCCTGTTACTCCTGTGTTTACAGCCTGTTACTGCTGGAGAATGTTACTCCTGTGTTGACTTATTTTCAGTAGATGTTTTTATAGTTTTTTAAAACGCAGATGACCGCAGTATGACAAAGACGTTTTATAATGAAAATACTCCCAAAATGTTTTGGTGTCATAAGCTCTTTTAGCTGCAGGATTCAACGTGGGTGAAAAAAGCAGTGGCTCATATTCCGGAAATTGCAGTATTTTAAATGGCTAAATTTGCTGGAGAAGCTAAAGTCGCTAAAATAGTTTAAATAGCTAAAGTTGCTGGAAGCTAGAGGTGACAAAGTTCCTAAAATTGCTGGAGTTGATAATGTTGCGAAACAAGCTAAAGTGGCTGAGGAAGATAAAAAAGTAAAGTAGTTAAACAAGCTAACGTTATAAAAGTTGCTGGAGTAGCGTAAGTTACTAAAAGAGTTTAAATAGTTACAGTTGCTGGAGTAGCGTAAGTTACTAAAATAGTTTACATGGTTAAAGTTGCTAGAGAAGCAAAATTTGCTAAAGTTGCTTGAGAAGCTAGAGTTGCTAAATTAGCAACATAGCTAAAGTTGCTAAAACGGCAAGAAATTGCTCAGTTAGACACACTTAGCATCTCCTTCTGTGTGCATGTGTTCGCGTCCCCCCACCTGGCAGGTGCACTCTGATGATGTCATCCATGCGCCTCATGGTCTCTGACCGGGCCGCGATGTCGTCCTTGGAGATGCCCTGGCGATGGGCCATCTCTGTGACGACAGCGTCCAGCGCTGCCAGCTGGGCCGGCGTGGGCGGCCTTAGCGCACGCAGCTCGTTCTCCTCCTGCTTCTCCTGGAAACACACAGAACTGCTAAATAGCGCTAACATTACGCTGGGTTAGCGCGGATGCTAGGATAACCTGGCTATAACATACCGTGACGTTCTTCTTGTGCCGCTTCTCCTTGATGTGCTTGTGCGCCAGCTGCACGTTCTCGATGTGAACGCAGCACAGAGAGCACACGTAGACAAACGACGGGAAGTCGGGAGAGCGCTAGCACACAGAGAACACCTAGCATGTTAGCAGCTATTGCTAAGAGAAAAACTAAGCATGTTAGCGGCTAACACACAGAAAAATACCTAGCATGTCAGCTAGCAAAAAGAGATGCAACTTAGCATCTAATACAGGTAAACACTGCATGTTAGCGGCTAAAACCTTTAAAACGTTGTATTTTTAGCTCTCCTTCGCAAAACATTGTCGGTCATATTTAAAAAAAACTATTTTAGCAATTTCAACAATTGAAGCAATTTTAGCACCTTTAGCAACAGAAACTATTTTAGCAAATGAAGCCATTTCAGGGCCTGTTCACATCCTGTTTGATCTGGATCAGAGTAGAGAGGAAGAAGAGTTAGAGGAAGTAGTGAGGAAGAAGTAGAGGAAGAAGAAGAGAGGAGGAAGTAGAGAAGTGGAAGTAGAGAGAAAGAAGACAGGAGGAAGTAGAGAGGGAGAAGAAGAGAGGAGGAAGTACAGAGGATGAAGTAGAGAGAAATAAGTAGAGGAAGAAAAAGAGGGAAGTAGAGAAGAAAAAAGAGAAGGGAGTAGAGAGGAGGGTGTAGAGAGGAAGTAGAGAGGAACAAGTAAAGAGGAGGAAGTAGAGATAAATAAATGGAGAGAGGGATGAAGTAGATCGAGAAGCAGTGAGGATGAAGTAGAGAGGAAGAAGTATAGAGGTGGAAGTAGAGAGAAATAAGTAGAGGAAGAAAGAGAGGGGAGTAGAGAGGAAAAAGGAGAAGGGAGTAGAGAGGAGTGTGTAGAGATAAAGAAAAGAGAAGGATGTAGAGATGACGAAAAGAGAAGTAAGTAGAGAGGAACAAGTAAAGAGGAGGAAGTAGAGAAAAATAAATGGAGAGAGGGAAGAAGTAGAGGAAGAAGCAGTGAGGAGGAAGTACAGAGGAAGAAGTAGAGAGGAAGAAGAAGAGAGAGGGAAGAAGTAGAGGAAGAAGCAGTGAGGAGGAAGTAGAGAGTAACAAGTAGAGAGGAGAAAGTAGAAAGAATGAAGTAGAGAGGAAGAAGAGAGAAGGTAGTAGAGAGGAGGGTGTAGAGAGGAAGTACAGATGAAGAACACAATAGAAGGAAGTAGAGAGGAAGAAGAAAAGAGGAGGAAGTAGAGAGGGGGAAGAAGTAGAGGAAAAAGCAGTGAGGAAAGAGCAGGGGAAGAAGTAGAGAGGAAGAAGTCGAGAGGAAGAAAAGAGAAGGGAGTAGAGAGGAAGTAGAGATAAAGAAAAGAGAAGGAAGTAGAGATGAAGAAAAGTGAAGGAAGTAGAGAGGAACAAGTAAAGAGGAGGAAGTAGAGAGAAATAAATGGAGAGAGGGAAGAAGTAGAGGAAGAAGTAGAGAGATGGAAGAAGTAGAGGAAGAAGTAGAGAGAGGGAAGAAGTAGAGGAAGAAGCAGTAAGGATGAAGTAGAGAGGAAGAAGAAGAGAGGGAAGAAGTAGAGGAAGAAGCAGTGACGAGGAAGTAGAGAGGAAGAAGTAGAGAGAGGGAAGAAGTAGAGGAAGAAGCAGTGAGGATGAAGTAGAGAGAGGGAAGAAGTAGAGGAAGAAGCAGTGAGGAAAGAGTAGGGGAAGAATTAGTGAGGAAGCAGTAGAGAAGAAGAAGTAGAGAGGAGGAGGTAGTGAGGAAGAAGAGAGAAGGTAGTACAGAGGAGGGTGTAGAGAGGAAGTACAGATGAAGAAAAAAATAGAAGGAAGTAGAGAGGAAGAAGTAGAGCGGAAGAAGAAAAGAGGAGGAAGTAGAGAGGGGGAAGAAGTAGAGGAAGAAGCAGTGAGGAAAGAGTAGGGGAAGAATTAGTGAGGAAGTAGTAGAGAAGAAGAAGTCGAGAGAAGGAAGTCGAGAGGAAGAAGTCGAGAGAAGGAAGTCGAGAGGAAGAAGTAGAGAGGAAGAAGTCGAGAGGAAGAAGCAGAGAGGAAGAAAAAAGAGTGAAGTAGAGAGGAAGAAAAGAGAAGAGAGTAGAGACGAGGGTGCAGAGAGGAAGTAGAGATAAAGAAAATAGAAGTAGAGAGGAAGAAGTAAAGAGGAGGAAGAAGCAGTGAGGAGGAAGTCGAGGAAGAGGAAGAAGTAGAGAAGAGGAAGTAGAGAGGAAGAAGTTGGGGAAGAGGAAGAAGTAGAGAGGAGGAAGTAGAGGAAGAGGAAGAAGTAGAGAGGAGGAAGTAGAGAGGATGAAATTGAGGAAGAGGAAGAAGTAGAGAGGAGGAAGTAGAGAGGAGGAAGTTGAGGAAGAGGAAGTAGAGGGGAAGCAGTAGAGAGGAAGAAGTAGAGAGGAGGAAGTTGAGGAAGAGGAAGAAGAAGAGAGGAGGAAGTAGAGAGGAAGAAGTAGAGAGGAGGAAGTAGAGGAAGAAGTAGAGATAAAGAAAAGAGAAGGATGTAGAGATGACGAAAAGAGAAGGAAGTAGAGAGGAACAAGTAAAGAGGAGGAAGTAGAGAAAAATAAATGGAGAGAGGGAAGAAGTAGAGGAAGAAGTAGAGAGGAACAAGTAGAGAGGAGGAAGTAGAAAGAATGAAGTAGAGAGGAAGAAGAGAGAGGAGGAAGTAGAGAGGAGGAAGTTGAGGGAGAGGAGGAAGTAGAGAGGAAGAAGTAGAGAGGAAGAAGTAGTGAGGAAGAAGTAGAGAGGAAGAAGTAGAAAGGAGGAAGTAGAGAGGAGGAAGTAGAGAGGAGGAAGTTGAGGAAGAGGAGGAGTAGAGAGGAAGCAGTAGAGAGGAAGAAGTAGAGAGGAGGAAGAAGACTTTATATCGTGGTTGGCTGTGGCTACCCATTAGCCACAAGCTAATTGGCCTCGTCACTACGGACTAAGGGACTTCCTCTTCGGTCCAGACCAATCAATGAGCCGTGTTTCTTCTTTACTTCCTCTCTGGTCAGTGTTTGCTTATGGTGATAGAGCCCCCAAACCAGCAGCGAGTGTAACTGCGGGACATTTTCCAGGAGGGTTGATCTGAACCAAATGAAAGGGTGAACATTCTGGACTCCGTCCCCCAAGTTGACCGAGTCCCGGACTATAAAGGCCCCTTAGCAACTTTAGCAACAGAAGCTATGTTAGCAACCTTAGCAGCAGAGGTTATTTTAGCAACAGAAATTAATTTACCAACTTTAGCATCTGTACTTATTCGTACGTTAATTTTAGCAACTGAATCTATTTTAGTTATTCAATAAATTCAATTCAACTTTATTTATATATACCAATTACAGTCATTTCTAGGTAAATTTAGCAACAGAAGCTATGTTAGCAACTTTAGCAGCAGAGGTTATTCTAGCAACAGAAGCTATTTTAACAACTTTAGCAACAGAAGCTATTTTAGCAACAGAAGCTATTTTAGCAACAGAAGCTATTTTAGCAACTGAAGCTTTTTTACTAATATTATGAACCGACGATATTTTAGAAATTTTTCCAACTGCAGCTGTTTCAACAATTGTAGCCATTTTAGCTATATTGACGCTAGATAGCGCTACCTTGAGTAGCCGGTGGATGTGGTCGCGGCCGAGCCGCTCCTCGGCCTGTCGCAGTCCGAGCTGCTGTTCTGTTAGCGGTCCGTCCTCGAGGGCATCTTTTGCTTGCTGCTCCTCGTTAGCGTTGCCACTAGCGTCCACTTGCTCGACGGAACGGCCCGTTAGCCGAGCTAGCCTGGTTAGCCGCCCTCGTCGCGGGTTCTCCGAAGCCGCCCTGGCGCCAGCCGCCATGCAGTTGGCGTCTGGCTGTGTCCCTGGCATGGTGGGCGGAGTTGAAGGGCTACGTCAAGTCTGGAACCAAAAATACAACATCCAAAAAAACCGTCACGCATCTTTTAGCTAGTTAGCCACCACCAGCACATCGTTGTCTTTAGCTACACAAGCGAGATATTATACAACTTAGATTTGGCTAGCTTAGCTGTAAATTGTAGCTGACTCAAAATAATGCTATATTTAGCTCAGTAAGCTAGGTATTAATCTATATTTTACTAGCTAAACTACTTATTATGCCACTCATTGTGCTAAGTTAGTAAAATACCATGCTATAGTCGCCACTAGAGACATCATAAAGGATAGACGCCTGGTTCCGTGCTGGAGAGTGATGCAGCGTCGCCGCCATATTGGAGCGGGCACCTCGCTCTCCAGTAGCACTGGAGTCAACAGGACTTACGCAGAACGAGCAACGTTGTCCGTGTTTTGTTCACAAAATGGTAAAGGAATCTGAAGAGCGCCTACCAGTGGACCTTCCTCAGTATTTCTCTGGAAGTTAACCTCAGTCTGATGATGTCAGTCTTTGATATGCTGCATAAAGCTGTGAGCATCATGAGTCTCCTCTCATTAAAATCTCTCCCTTGCTTTGTTCAACTCTTTATAGACACACTCACACACTGTTTACATGGATGGATGGATATGTTAACTTACATATACACAAACCATCTCGCTGAGGCTGACACACACACACACACACACACACACACACACACACACACACACACACACACACACACACACACACACACACACACACACACACACACACACACACACACACACACACACACACACACACACAGGGTTGGTAGCACAGAATGAAAAAACCTTCCTCATATTCACAACTTGTTTAGGTGAAGTTTAATTTAAAAAATAAAAAAAGTGTGTGTGTGTGTGTGTGTGTGTGTGTGTGTGTGTGTGTGTGTGTGTGTGTGTGTGTGTGTGTGTACCTGAAAGTTAAAAAAAAATCTAATATACTTAAAAACATAAAAACAAAAATATGAAGACATGTGTTCCTGGTGTTTTCACATATATGAGAGAGCGAGAGCGAACTCCAAATTATCAATGTGTTTCTTAATTTATACATTTATTAATATGCCATATCACATGTCAGTCTTTGTGAAGAAACATAATACAAAGTTTTTCAGCGCGTACATTTGGGGAGTGAAAATTCAGCGAGTGATGATTATTACCGTTGGACTACACCTTCCTCAGTTTCCTACTGAAGCGGACTTGAGGCGCAAGGTGCCCCATCCAAGATGGCGCTGCGCTGTGACATCAGCTCTGATAGGCGGCACTAGTCATGAGTCACGCCGTAGATTACATCTATGGTCGCCACCTTATACTAATGCTAACTTTAGCTAATCAGGCTAGTTTGTTTTTATTTATTTGCTCTAGTTATATATAGTTAAGCTAGTGATTGTTAGCTTAGCTAAGTATGCTATGAATAACATAACTCGCTAGTTTGAAGCTATATTTAGCTAGCTAAGCTACTCAATACGCGAACTTAGCAAATATACTATGAATTTAAATGGCATAGCTTGTAATAATAATGCAATATTTATATAATTATGCTACTTAGTAGATACATTGCTCGTTAAGCTACTTGTTATGGTATTGTTAGATTGAGCTAGTTAAGCTAGTTTTATGCAACAATTAGTTGGTTATGCTAGTTATACTGCTAACATAGCAAGATATGCCGTAAATATTGTAACTAGCTCATAATAATGTAATATTTAACTAGTTATTCTGCTATATAAAGCTTCGTGCTTCACTGGGGACACAGTACGTTGTTCTCTCAACCAGCAACCAGAGGAATCCTACAAACAGTCGGAGACAGAAAGTCGTCCAGCTGAAGGACGGAGACAAACTGGCTGATAAGGCGAAGCAGCTGGAACAGAGGATTGAATCACATGCATGAAATACGTGAAAGTGATTACTTCATGTACTCTGTGCCAGCTAGTGTACATGGAGGAAATGTCACTGAACAGTCACAGATTGTACTGCATGGGAATACTTCTGATACTGAGCACCGCACCATGGAACTGCTACAACAATTCCCTGGATTTGTCCCGATGTGACCGAAATACTGCCGAGGCTCCAAGGTTCAACTGTTCAAACTGCGTTTCTTACTGGAACAGCACCGGAGCTCCAGCCCTAAAGCATCGACTCCAGCCCTATAGCACCGGAGCCAGACCTAAGCCAGCCCTAAAGCACCAGAGCTCCAGCCCTAAGGCATCGACTCCAGCCCTAAAGCACCAGAGCTCCAGCCCTAAGGCATCGACTCCAGCCCTAAAGCATCGGAGCCAGACCTAAGGCATCGAGTCCAGCCCTAAAGCACCAGAGCTCCAGCCCTAAGGCATCGACTCCAGCCCTAAAGCATCGGAGCCAGACCTAAGGCATCGAGTCCAGCCCTAAAGCATCGGAGCCAGCCCTAAAGCACCAAAACTCCAGCCCTAAGGCATCGACTCCAGCCCTAAAGCATAGAAGCCAGACCTAAGGCATCGACACCAGCCAGACCTAAAGCAGCGACTCCAGCCCTAAAGCACAGGTGCCAGACCCAAGGCATCGACTCCAGCCCCAAAGCACCGGAGCCAGACCTAAGGCATCGACTCTAGACCTAAAGCACCGGAGCCAGACCTAAGGCATCGACTCCAGCCCTAAAGCACTGGAGCCAGACCTAAGGCATCAACTCCAGCCCTAAAGCCCCGGAGCCAGACCTAAAGCATCGACTCCAGCCCTAAAGCACTGGAGCCAGACCTAAGGCATCGACTCTAGCCCTAAAGCACTGGAGCCAGACCTAAGGCATCGACTCTAGCCCTAAAGCACCGGAGCCAGACCTAAGGCATCGACTCCAGACCTAAAGCACCGGAGCCAGACCTAAGGCATCGACTCCAGACCTAAAGCACCGGAGCCAGACCTAAGCCAGCCCTAAAGCACCAGAGCTCCAGCCCTAAGGCATCGACTCCAGCCCTAAAGCACCAGAGCTCCAGCCCTAAGGCATCGACTCCAGCCCTAAAGCATCGGAGCCAGACCTAAGGCATCGAGTCCAGCCCTAAAGCATCGGAGCCAGCCCTAAAGCACCAGAACTCCAGCCCTAAGGCATCGACTCCAGCCCTAAAGCATAGAAGCCAGACCTAAGGCATCGACACCAGCCAGACCTAAAGCAGCGACTCCAGCCCTAAAGCACAGGTGCCAGACCCAAGGCATCGACCCAGCCCCAAAGCACCGGAGCAAGACCTAAGGCATCGACTCTAGACCTAAAGCACCGGAGCCAGACCTAAGGCATCGACTCCAGCCCTAAAGCACTGGAGCCAGACCTAAGGCATCAACTCCAGCCCTAAAGCCCCGGAGCCAGACCTAAAGCATCGACTCCAGCCCTAAACCACTGGAGCCAGACCTAAGGCATCGACTCTAGCCCTAAAGCACTGGAGCCAGACCTAAGGCAGCGACTCCAGCCCTAAAGCACAGGTGCCAGACCCAAGGCATCGACCCAGCCCCAAAGCACCGGAGCCAGACCTAAGGCATCGACTCTAGACCTAAAGCACCGGAGCCAGACCTAAAGCATCGACTCCAGCCCTAAAGCACCGGAGCCAGACCTAAGGCATCGACTCTAGACCTAAAGCACTGAAGCCAGACCTAAGGGATCTATTCTAGCCCTAAAGCACCGAAGCCAGACCTAAGGCATCGACTCTAGACCTAAAAGCACCAGAGCCAGACCTAATACATCGACTCCAGCCCTAAAGCACCGGAGCCAGACCTAAGGCATCGACTCCAGCCCTAAAGCACTTGAGCCAGATCTAAGGCATCGACTCCAGCCCTAAAGCACGGGAGCCAGACCTAAAGCATCGACTCCAGCCCTAAAGCACTTGAACCAGACCTAAGGTATCGACTCCAGCCCTAAAGCATGGGAGCCAGACCTAAGGTATCGACTCCAGCCCTAAAGCATCGACTCCAGCCCTAAAGCATCGGAGCCAGACCTAAAGCATCGACTCCAGCCCTAAAGCACTGGAGCCAGACCTAAAGCATCGACTCCAGCCCTAAAGCACTGGAACCAGACCGAAGGTATCGACTCCAGCCCGGACCTGGTCTGACATTGTGCGTAATAAAGGCGAGTCCAGTAAGAAAACAACCAAGAACCTCCTCCACCCACTCCTCCAGCTGAACCTCCTCCACTCACTCCTCCAGCTGAAACTCCTCCACCCACTCCTCCAGCTGATCCTCCTCCACTCACTCCTCCAGCTGAAACTCCTCCACCCACTCCTCCAGCTGAAACTCCTCCATCCACTCCTCCAGCTGAAACTCCTCCACCCACTGCTCCAGCTGAACCTCCTCTGCAGAACAGGTACCATCCCCTGGCTCTGAGTGAAATGTGTGATAACAGGGAGCAGCCAGGACTCAGGGACGCTCATCACTCAACAAGCAGGAAACACCAGCAGGTTCACAGAAATAACCCAAAACCACAATAAACCAGGGGCCAGGAGAACCTGAAGAACCTCATCAAGTTCCTTTACAAGTCTAGAGCTGCTGGACACTCTACTGATTGGAGACTCAGTCACCAGGCAAGGCAGAATGAGAGAGACAGCGATGTCCCCCACTGTTTGGTCTCCACATCCCAGCCAGAACATCCTCATCCATGCAGGCTCCTTCCACATACTGGAGCCAGACCGGTTCTGAGTAGGACTGAATGATTAATTGCATTTGCGATAATATCGCGATATGATAAAACGGGATTTTCTAATCGTACGGGTTGCGATTTGACTGCTAACGTGATGTGGTCACGTGACGACTTGTGTGTCCTGCGTGCGTCCTGCGCCCATATATACGCCGTGAGCGAGCGGCACAGAGAAGCAGGGAGAGCAGTCAAGTGAACCTGTTGCACGATGGCCTCAGGCTCCACAGAAGCGAACACTACAGAATGATTAGTACCAAAGAGGAGCATGTCAGTTGTGTGGATTTATTTTGGCTTTAAAAAAGCAGATGTTGCGCAATGTCAAGTACTGTGCAGAACCTGTCTCGTTGCTGTTGCTACCTCACTATGAACCTTTATCAACACTTAAAATAACACCACAAAACCATGTACCATAGTTGCATGGCTAAAACACCAGCGACCAGCGCGTCAACTTCAAGTAAGCAAAGTACCAGCCGACAGGTTCACTGACCGAACTGTTTGAAAGTATTTCTCCTTATGAACATAATTCGAAATGGCAGGTGGAAATAACTCATATCGGAGTTCATAGTGAAAGACATGATGCCCATTACAGGGCTGGACATTAAGGACTGTCCCACCGTCTGGGGCTGGTAAAAGCTTTGCTCGGGCAAGAGAATCATCTGCCCACCTTGACCGAACGGGCTCCTGGTTTTTAGGGATGGAGCCGATCCGATCCGGGATCGGGTTCTGATATCAACGTAATCCAACCTGCGGGGATTTCTGCTCCATAATCCTGGTTCTGCTTCACTGTTACTGAAATGACTCCACAGTGTTTCCCTGCTGCTGCTCTGCTCACTGCAAACTGTGGACTGGATTTCCTGAAGGGAGGCGGGTCTCAATGAGACCAGGAGGAATGAGTCAGGAAATCCATTCCACAGTTTGCAGCCAGCGAGCAGGCAAGGGCAGTAGCTATCCAACTTTCCATGACAACATGTTGCTGTTTGGACGGATTTTACACTCAAAACACCACGAAGCAACACAGCAACATGGATGTTAGCAAAGCGACGTAGCAACGTGGATGTTAGCAAAGCAACACAGCAACATGGATGTTTGCAAAGCAACGCAGCAACATAGATGTTAGCAAAGCAACGCAGCAACGTGGATGTTAGCAAAGCAACCCAGCAACGTGCAATGTTTGCAAAGCAACACAGCAATGTACAATGTTAGCAACGCAACACATCAATATGCCATGTTAGCAAAGCAACACAGCAACGTGCAGTGTTAGCAAAGCAACGCAGCAACGTGGATGTTAGCAAAGCCGTAGTCCAGCAGGGCGGAGCTCTGCAGCCAGACGTCAGCGTTTTCAAACTCCAGCTCTCGGAGGAGAACAGCACTGGCATCAAAACAATGAACAGCAGCTCCTCCAGGCTGTCAGCAGGCGATTCACACCTCCGTGAAGCTGTGTCCTACTCCACGCTAAACTCTCTGAAAATAGTCCCAATTGTTGGAGCTGCGTTAGAGCTGGAAACATTGTGTTGCTCCTGCCTTGCTCAAGAATTTCCCCAGGGATTAATAAAGTCATTCTGAGCTTTTAAAGATAGAACTAGTTTATTATGAGATGATGACGTCACGCAGACCCCCACATTGTCCACATGGAACAAAAATACTTTGTACTGCTTCCTTTTCTGTCCTGATACTAACCTCAAGTTGTCTTTTGAGAGAATACGTGTATACATTAGTACATTTCATACTTTACTGTAGAGAGGAGTTTATTACAGCCTCATATAAAGTCAACAATAATGATAATAATAATATTAAAGCAAACAGAGCTCTGGTATCAGAATAGTATCAGCAGATATCCACATTCCGGTATCGGGATCAGAAGTGAAAAAATGTGGATCGGTGCTTCACTACTGCAGTGTAGATGAGCAAACCCCTCAAAATCCTTAATGTCCAGCCCTGCATTTGTATAGTGACCAAGCCTGGCTTTAGGACTTTGATCCTTAATGTCCAGCCCTGCATTAGTATAGTGACCAAGCCTGGGTTTAGGACTTTGATCCTTAATGTCCAGCCCTGCATTAGTATAGTGACCAAGCCTGGGTTTAGGACTTTGATCCTTAATGTCCAGCCCTGCATTTGTATAGTGACCAAGCCTGGCTTTAGGACTTTGATCCTTAATGTCCAGCCCTGCATTAGTATAGTGACCAAGCCTGGTTTAGGGCTTTGATCAGCACAATGGACAAGCGCTTGGCTTGTTGTGGTGAACGCTTACAAGACTGCAAGTCACAGTACTTAGTAAGTTTACTACTGTAATTGAAGTAGAAGATAAATAAACTGTCTTTCATATGAACACATGCTTCATTTGACTTTATCTTAACATGAGCCTCGCCTATAAGAAAGAACAATTTATGTATAACAAATATGATATTCTTTATAGGGATGTCCCGATACGATCGGTAGATATCGGATCGGGGCCGATATTGGTGATTTGTGAGTAATCGGGGATCGGCAAATCCAGCCGATCACCCCGACGATCTAAAAAAAAAAGAAAAAGAAACGTGGTCCACAACGTCATCTAATAACCACAACAATCAGGGACTACAAGCTCCGGTGGAGCTGCAGAAGCTATAAGCAGTGGTTTATGTGTTTATGTGCAGAAGTCTACTTCTAAATATCTATGTGGTCTGTCTTCTTCTGCTTTTTTATTGTGTTTGGTGAGTCACAGCGCCCCAAAAGTCCTGGCATGTGCACTACATGCCCTGAAGCCTCGTGTTGAGCCGTGTTGTTCATAGTGAGGTGTGGACGGAGGTTTGGGAGAAGGTCAGGGAGAAAAAAGATTGTTTTATTGCTGTGTGGAAGTACCTTCAGTTTACAACAACTAAAGAGAAAGAGAAGAATTTTGATTCAATAAGTGAGTTTTACAATCATTTCCAGGTAAACAAAGCTTCTGCCAATAGTGCTTTTAGCTTCATACATCTTAGTTGCTCCAAAAATACACTATTGAGTATCTTTGCAATAGCAATGTGAGTATCGGATCGGGAAAGTATAGGTATCGGCCGATACTCAATTCTGAAAAATCGGATCAGTATCAGGGACAAAAAAGTGTGATCGGGACGTCCCTAATTCTTTATTAAAATACACATTGATTTATTGCTTGTGTTTGTTGAAAAATACATGAGAAGAGAACCTTGAAAAAATGATTGCATATTAAATCGCAATATTGAGGGGGAAAAAATCGCAATTAGATTATTTTCCAAAATTGTTCAGCCCTGGTTCTGAGGTCCTGAACAGGACTTTTCTCTACTAATGGAGACTCTGAAGGAGTCCGAGCCCCAACATGTTTTCATTCCAACCCTGGGAAAAGGAATTGAACCTTCCTCTGGCCTCTCTGCCTTGAACACGTGGCAGACTTCAACATGCTTCTCCAATGGATAAAGTTCATGGAACCTTCAACCTGTTCTGGAACTGTAAGGTCCGCTTCAAACCGGACGGGGTTCATCCCAATATCCCTGGACCCAGACTGCTCGGCGCCAACATACGTCATGGCCTCAGGATAACACCCTCCACCAGGAGCATGACCAGAACCACCAAGGACACTGGTGCTGACAGAGACTCAGGATCCACCGCTCCCCTCTCCGGTGTTCCTGTGGCCCAAATCAACCAGGGAACCAGAAGGACCTCTCTTCCCCAGTCCAGGACCCAGCAACCCCCCTGGCCCAGTTCAGGACCCAGTCCAGGACCCAGCACCCCCCCCTGCCCCGGTCCAGGACCCAGTCCAGGACCCAGCACCCCCCCTGCCCTAGTCCAGAACCCAGTCCAGGACCCAGTCACCCCCCTGCCCCAGTCCAGGACCCAGTCCAGGACCCAGTCAAATGAAAACAACAGTGCAGCAGCTCTCATTGAATCAGCTCCTACACCCTTCAGGAGCTCCTCCAACATTCAGTTTTCACAGTGAGGTCAGTGTTGGATAAAGGAAGTGGAGGAGCTCCTCCACCCTTCAGTTTTATCAGTGAGGCGAGCACCTCCACCCTTCAGTTTTCTCAGTGAGGTCAGAGTGTTGGAGAAAGGAGGTGGAGGAGCTTCTTTGTATAATGACACGTATCACTGCAAACAGCTGTGGTATGGAAAGTTTGACACTTTTAAACATGTTGCTCTTCAGGTCAACTCTTCCTGTTGGGCAATATGAGCAACCATCTCCACACCACCCAAATATACACCACCACCACCACCCAAATACAATGCAACCTGCTGTCTGCTGGATGTATTGATTAGGACTCTGTTGTGGTAATGGTGATTTGAATCTTCACTGTGAGAATCCACAAGATAACAGTGCTGAGGAACTCCTGGACATCTAGAACATGTTGGACTTTCCAGCATGAGACAAAGTCCACACACAACCAGGGACACATCTTAGACTTGGTTCTTTCCATTTGTGAGGTTGTGGTGAATGATGTGTGTGTTTCTGACCAGGACCTTGTCTCATTTAAAGTCTCCGTCTCAGCTGACAGCAGGACAAGGAAAACATAGCTGATCAGAAAAGGTCCCACTGATGAAAAGACACAGCGTGTCTTAAGCCAGACATTTTCTAGCATGCAGCTCTGCTGCAGCTTCTATCAAGCACCTTGTAGAGAACTTCAGCTCTAAAGTTAGAACCATCATTGATCCCATAGTGCCAGTCAGAGCTAAAGTAGTGTGTGATAGGAGGACAGCTCCATGGAGGAAGAAGACACTGGTTAAGGCCCAGAAAAAAACATCTAAGCTCCACCTTCATTAGGACATGTCCAAAGAAAGGCTTGGCATGTAGAAGCTAGAATTAGAAAGGGCCAGACAATGGTTCTTCTCTGAGGTTCTCAGCAAACACAGTACTAATGCTGGTACTTGGTTTAGTGTGGTGGACAGACTGAGACCGACAGTCCTTCGCCATCAGGACCTCCTGAACTCTTCTCAGATGCATCTTGGAATAATGTCCCTCCTATTTCAACATCAAATGAGCCCGATCAGACAGAGTCAGTGGGTGGAGCTCAGGCATTACGGCTGGAACCCCTGAGCCTCCACCCAAAGATGTTCTGTCTAATCTGGCAGATGTTCTCCTGTTAGACTGAGCAGCACTAACCCACATTGTTCTCCAGCTCAGACCCACAACATGCAGCCTCCACCCTCTCCACGCTCTCCACCCTCTGCACACAAAGTCTTTACACATGTTTTACACTGTCCAGCTCCAAAGATACTACACAGAGTACACAGCTCTCTTCACACGCTGTTTTTCCTAAAACTCTTCTAAAAGCTCTTTTAAAAAAGAGTAATCTGGATACTTGAGGAATCAGTAACTCCAGGCCTATATCAAAGC
The DNA here is from genome assembly GCF_963383615.2 of Lipophrys pholis. Taxonomy (NCBI): domain Eukaryota; kingdom Metazoa; phylum Chordata; class Actinopteri; order Blenniiformes; family Blenniidae; genus Lipophrys; species Lipophrys pholis. The sequence continues at coordinate 32,125,927 of NC_137640.1, read as the reverse complement.
TTTCTGAAGTCAGATTATTGAAAAGGTGATTTTTACACAACTTCCTGCTTTTCTGGCTCAAAACAAGGAGCTGAATGTTTTCCAGTCTGGATTGAGGTCAGAGCACTGAAACACTCGGATTAAAGTGCTGAAGGACGTCTACATGAGCAGGGACACGTCCACTGTCTCACTTTGACTCTGACTGGATCTTAGTGCTGCTTTGGACACAGTTGGACACAACGTCCTGCTGGACCCACTGGAACAATGGTTGGAACTTCTGGCTCTGCACTCAGTGGCTTTAAATCCTCCTGGCAAGATGGCTCCATCCTTGGGCCCTTTTATTGAACATCTCCGTGCTCCCACTGGCTCAGATCATGGAACATTACAACATCTCTGCTCAGAATGACCAGACCACACTCAGCTCTATATCTCAGTGTCAGTGAATGACCACGCCCCCTGATACCCTCGTCAGGATCCAACCCCCACCCCCCCCCACACTCACTGTAGAGGAGCATGATGTGCGGCGCATGCTCCTGGCAGTGAACCCCAGGAAGGCTGAAGGCGCAGACGGAGTACCAGGCAAGGTGCTCAAAGCGTGAGCCTACCAGCTGTCACATGTCTTCTGCAGGATCTCCGACCTCTCCTTGGCCCAAGCAGTCCTCCCTGATGGAGCAGTCCTCCCTGATGGAGCAGTCACCCCCACCAGCCTGAAGTCTGCCACAATCATCCGAGTACCAACAAAGTCACCCACAACCAGCTTAAATGACGACTGACCCTGTTGCCCTTACACCCATAATAATGAAGAGCTTGGAAAGGCTGGTTCTTAAACACATTGGCTGAGGACACCACTGTGGTGGGACTGAGTTCAAAAGGAGACGAAGTGCAGAGACTCTCAACCTGACACTGAACACAGCCAAAACCAAGGAGATCATGATGGACTTCAGGAGGAACAGAACCGAGCCGCTCCCCCTCTACTTCAACGGCGAGTGTGTGGCGAGAGACCACACATTCAGGTTCCTGGGAGTCCAGATGTCCCATGACCCCTCCTGGACACACAACACCACAGCCGTCTCCACTTCCTGAGAGTTCTCAGGAGGAACAACCTGGACCCAAAGCTGCTGCTGGCCTACCGCTGAACCATGGAGAGCTTGCTGACGTCCTGTGGAGCCCCCTGGTGGTACGGGAGCTGCACTGAGGGGGACAGAGCCAGAGGACACTTAAACAGCACAAAAGACGTTTGGCTGTCCTCTCCCCTCCATAATGGACACTAACTCCTCCCGGTGCCTCAGCAGAGCTTGCAGCATTATCAAGGACAGCTCACACCCCGCTTCTCAGCTGGTTGGACTGTTGTCCTCTGCCAGGCGCTCCAGATGGGTTAGACGAGGACAAACAGACTGAGACACAGCTTGTCCCCAGAGCCAGCACCACCCTGAACTCTCATATGTGCAATACACATTCCATCACTGCTGCTCCTTCTCACTGTGTGATTATACACTGCGCAATACTTTTTAATATGGCAAAGATTTTAAACGCATTTTAAGTTTTTATGTGTAAATGATCCTTCATTGTGCAATGCTGCAATAAAGTCTATCTATCTATCTATCTATCTATACCGGCTGAGGAAATGTAGAAATGAAATGGAGTGATGAGTCAGCACTTTTTACAACTCAACCCAGAGAAAACAATGAGCTGATCATTGTTTTTGGCCCCAAAGAAGAAAGGTTAAAGGTCGGTGCTCATCTTGACTCCAGGTCACTCAGGACATCAAATCAGGCAGAAATCTGGGTGGAGATATGGACTCCACCCTGAAATTCAACAGCCACATTAAGACAAGAACCAAATCAGCTTCCTACCATCTGAACAATATTGAAGAATTAAAGGATTTCTGAGCAACAAGATTCTGAGAAACTTCTTCTGCTTTCATCTTCACTGGAACGGAGTGTTTACACATCACACCATCACACTGAGGGTGGAGCAAATTACACCACCACACTGATGGGGGAGCACATTACACTATCACACTGAGGGTGGAGCACATTACACCACCACACTGAGGGTGGAGCACATTACACCACCACTCTGAGGGTGGAGCACATTCCCCCACCACACTGAGGGTGGAGCTCATCCCCCCTGCTCCACCCTCTCCACTGGCTGTCTGTGTCTCAAAGGACTTCAGAATGGTCCTTCTGCTCTAGAAAGCTTTGAAGGATCTCGGCCTAAATCATCTCAGATTGACGTGTAGAAGATCAAAGCTCCAGACCTCTGAGGTCATCAGGAAGAGGTTGACTCACTGTTCCTACAGTCAGAAGAAACAAGGTGAAGCAGCTTTTAGTTCCTACCTCCTCACTTGTGGAACAAACTTCCTCAACACCTGAAGACTGCTGACACACTCACTTCTTTTAAATCAGGACTTAAAACATCCCTAGATTCACAGGCTGTAGAATAAACAATAGATTTTACTTACTTAGTAAACTAATCTTAATAAATCTCTTATCTTTTTATTATATTTTTCTTCATCATTTGTTTTAATGCATTTCTTCCATTTCTTCTAAAGCATTAATGTATTTCTTTCATTTCTTTTATTTCTTCATAAAGCACTGTGAATTGCCTTGTGTTTGAATGGTAAAACCGACTCGACACCTCGGTCCATCTCCTCTTCCGCAGGCTTCCACATTGGTGACCCTGACATTTGAACATATCTATCGAGGACGAACAAGCCGGCGGGGCCGTGAGGTTTGCCGCTACCGTCAAATTACCTGAGTTTTGGCAACATGACCCGGAGCCGTGGTTTCAGCATGTCGAAGCCCAGTTCCAGCTCCGAGGCATCTCGGCGGACGACACGAAATACTACCATGTCCTCGCGGCATTAGATTAATTCACCACCGTCTGAGTGATGGGGCTGTTGCGAGACCCGCCGGCGCAAAGCAAATTCACCACTCTCAAGAATCAGCTCCTCCGTCTGTTCCAGCTGTCCGACGCGGAATGAGTGGAGCGCCTGCTGTCACTCAGCGGTTAGGGGGACAGTAAACCCACGGAGCTGATGGACAATATGCTGGCGCTGCTGGGATCAGGTGACTCTTCGTTCCTCTTCACCCAGCTGTTTCTGAGTCAGCTCCCGCCGCAGGTGCACACGGCTCTGGCCACTTCGCCTCTGGTGCAGGCTAAGGACTATCATGGGTTGACGGAGGAAGCCGATCGGATTCTGCTCGCAGCACGCCCATACGGAGTACATGCCATGTGGCCAGCGGAGCCTCAACACCAGCCACAGGAGGACACACCAGTGGCCATTGCGAAAGACCGGCGCAAAGAGGACAGCCAGCGGTGTTTCTTCCACCGGCGATTCGGGATCAGAGCCAAGCTGCCTTTCTTGTTTGTCTATCTGGATGACATCCTGGTGGCCAGCGCTTCACCTGAGGAGCACCTGCTACACTTGTGACAGCTTTTAAGAGATTTCATGAGCACGGGTTGATCGTGAATCCAGGTAAATGTTGGTTTGGGCTGTCAGAGATTGACTTTCTGGGCCACCATGTCTCTTCAGGTGGAGTGGTCCCCTCACCAGTTAAGGTGGAAGCGATCACTGCCTTTCCACGTCCTCAAACCATCAAGGCGCTGCAGGAATTTCTCGGAATGGTGAACTTTTACAACCGCTTCATCGCCCACGCAGCTCACTTGATGCGCCCCCTGTATGAAGCAGTGAGGGGTGGAAAATCCAAGCAGGACGTGGACTGGTCCGCAGAAAGACTCCTGGCATTCGAGAAGGCCAAGGTTGCACTCGCTAACACCGCCATGCAGGCGCACCCATCTCCAACGGCTCCGGTGGCACTCACCACCGATGTCTCGGGACTACGCAGTAGAGGCGGTATGTGAACAGTGGGTGGAGCCTGGCAGCCTCTGGCGTTCTTCAGCAGGCAGCTGCATGACAATTAGGGAAGTACAGCACGTTTGACAGAGAACTCTTGGCTCTTTTCCTTTACATGTCACTTTAGGCTTTTGCTGGAGGGCCGGGAGTTCACAGTTTTGGTGGACCACGAACCCCTCACCTTCGCTATGGCCAAGACCTCAGAGCCGTGGTCTGCAAGGCAGCAGCGCCACCTCTCTGCCATTTCAGAGTTTACCACTGACATTCGGCATGTGGCTGGAAAAAACAACGCAGTGGCCGACTGCCTCTCCCGGGCAGGAGTAAACTCTGTGCAGCTGAGTGTGGACTCCCCTGCTATGGCCACTGACCAGCAGGCAGATGCTGAAATCCAGTCATTCAAGACAGCCGCGACGGGGTTTCAGCTAGAGGATGTGGTCTTCCATGACAGCGGGACCACGCTCCTCTCTACTGGACAGCCTCGCCCCATGGTACCTGCCGGCTGGCAATGCCAGGTTTTTGATGCAATACACACTCTTTCACATCCAGGGGTGAGGGCATCAGTCAAACTAGTGGGGGCAAGGTTCGTCTGGTCAGGGCTTAGAAAGGACGTCAGGAGCTGGGCAGCCTTCTGTGTGGCATGTCAGCGGGCCAAAGTACATCGCCACGCCAAGTTGGAGCCATTTTTGATTCCTGAGAGAAGGTTCGACTTTGTGCATCTGGACTTGGTGGGTCCGCTCCCTTCCTCCCAAGGCTTTACTCACCTCCTCACCATGGTGGACAGGACAACTAGGTGGCCAGAGGTCGTCCCTCTCTCATCAACCACGTCAGCTGAGGTGGCACGCGCCTTTATTTCCACATGGGTGGCCTGGTTCGGCACGCCATTGGATGTCACATCGGACAGAGGCTACCAGTTCACCTCGGAGCTGTGGACAGAGGTGGCAAAGAGCCTGGGGGTGCAGCTACACCGGACGACGGCTTTCAACCCGCAAACCAATAGACTGTGTGAGCGTTTTCCTCGCACAATGAAGGCCGCTCTACGAGCCACTCTCATGGACAGCAACTGGATCGAACAGCTGTCGTGGGTCATGTTGGGCCTGCATTCAGCCCCGAAGGAAGATCTCCAGGCGTCGTCGGCCGAGCTGGTGTTTGGTCAGCCTCCGAGGGTCCCCGGAGAGTTCCTGCCAGAACCATCAGAACCCTGGATGGTTACAGCGAGGAGGCCAGAACCATCAGAACCCTGGATGGTTACAGCCAGGAAGCCAGTCTTCAAGGAGCCGGCCCGTAGGTTCAACCCGGTTCCAGCTCGTTCTGTCTTCCCCGGTCCTATGTCCCAAAGAACTTGATGGCAGCTGAATATGTGTTCATTCGCCATCATGCTCACCGTTCCCCACTTCAGCTGCCGTATGATGGCCCGCTTCACGTCCTGGAAGCGGGGCCGAAGAACTTTGTGGTGGACATGGGGGGTAGGCATGTCCGGGTTTCCCCCAAGTTATCAACGGCAGCAATGTCCCCTGCACCTGTTTTAACCCTGGTACCGGTACCTGCACCTACTCCAGTGGGGGTGCAATGCAGCCGTTATGGCCGAGTGCTGAGACCTCTGAACAGGACTTAACTAACCTTTTTTTATTTTATTCTTTATGACGTTGTGGTACCATTCTGAATGTTCTGGGGGGGGCTGTGTGGTGCACCTTGAGGGAGGTTCTCTCATTCAGAGTGGAAGGGGTGTGTCGGTGACGTGTGGGGGTGTGTTGGTGATGCGGTAGGTGTGGTGATGTCACAGGTGAAATGTTTGGCAGGTCTACTGTCCTGCTGTGTGACGCTTTAAAGAAAACGACTCGACACCTCAGTCCGTCTCGTCTTTCACAGCTTCCACACTCAATAAATACATTTGCCTTGCCTTATAGCTAATAATCAACTTATGCTAAGCTAACTTCGCTGAACACGATGCTACATTTAGTTAGATATGCTACTTTTACCTATTACTATACCTAACCAGTAAGGCGAGTTATTATATCAACTTTGCTAAAATGAGTTAAAGCTAACAATGCTCACTGTCTTAGCCACAAGCAGCTCGCCGAAGTCACGCAGTACGCGAGGTGACGTCACTACGTGCGACTGTAACAATAACAATGGGCTCGTTTCAGTCGCTTAAAGCGTCAGAAACGAGCTAAAAGAGGGAGCGTGCCAACACTGCTGTCTGTTTACACGGTGTGTGTGTGTGTGTGTGTGTGTGTGTGTGTGTGTGTGTGTGTGTGTGTGTGTGTGTGTGTGTGTGTGTGTGTGTGTGTGTGTGTGTGTGTGTGTGTGTGTGTGTGTGTGTGTGTGTGTGTGTGTGTTAGCTTCGCGGGGCTTTGCCTCTCGTGACCCGGGAAGCGACGCCTCTCAAGGGGGAAAGAAAGAAGACAAAAAGCGACTCCGAACCTTCGTAACGGCGCGCGTCGCTGCGACCTCCTGCTCCTCCTCCTCCGAGCGGCTCGTGGCGGCTAGAGGCGGCTAGCGGCTCCGTCAGCGGCCCTGCGTTCCGCGATCCGCCATGTTAGCACCATGTTAGCAACACGCAGGGAGACACGGCGGAGAAGAGGGGGCGGGGTCGAGGGGGCGGGGCCTCAGAGGCCTTCATGGACGACTCAGACAAAACACTGTGTGACCGTCATCATGACGACGTCATCACGTCTCAAAATATTACTTTTATTTTGGAGTGATTTGTTTAACTTTAATATTTTAGTTTTAGTTTTGTCATTTTTTATTCTGGAATGCCACTTTTATTTTGAAATCCCTCAACGTAGTTTTATTTTATTTTGACAACTGAATTGATCCCCTTAGGGCAATTATGCAATTATCAATTAATCAATCAACTTTATTTATTTATTTTCAATTAATGTAATACAAAGTGCTTAACATGATTTAAAAACAGTGCAAAGATACAACAGATATTTAAGACACGAGTGAACGCACACACACGCACACACACGCACACACACGCAGACATGCCTAGTGGTATGGAGACATGGCAGGGCACTGAGGACTTAAGGTGAGGAAAGGCCACATTTGGGGGCCGTCCACACTGGGAGTGGCACAGCCTCTCACCACAGGGGGCGCTGCCCCACAGATCCCCCCCAGCCTGGGCAGACCGGCGAGTCCCACACATACATAAGAGACCAACCAGGTTCCTGGGACCAGTGGGGAAAGTGGCCAATACCAGTGTAGCGACCCCTGAGAGGAATCACTAGAGATAAAAGATTCAGTTAAAAACCTAATAAAAGTAGATAAATAGATAATAAAGTAGATAAATAAATAGGTAATACACATATCTGCATACATATACATACATATATATATATAAATATATAAATAGCATTTTTTTTAAAAACCTCAAGGGTCTCTGCAGCCCTGAGGCTCCCCGGCAGGATGTTCCACAGACGGGGGCCATAGGAGCTGAATGCAGCCCCCCCGGGGGTCTTGGTTCTGGTTCTAGGCACCATTAAAAGGCCGTCGCCGGAGGACCTCAGGGCCTGTGAGGGTCGATACGGTAAAAGCAGGCCAGATAAATAGGAGGGTGCAAAACCGTAAAGACCCTTAAAAACTAATAAAAGAACTTAAAATGATCCTGAAGCGAACGGGGAGCCAATGCAGTGATTTTAAAACAGGCGTGATGTGGGCCGCCCTCTGGTCCTCGTCAGCACTCCTGCAGCAGAGTTTTGTAGGAGTGTTGATAAAGTTTCTTTGGGAGACCAGAGAGCAAGGCGGTACAATAGTCCAGCCTACAGGAGGTAAAAGCATTAGCACCTCCACACTTGGCTGAGAGAGAAGTTGGTGGAGTCTGGCTGAGTTCTTCAGCTGATAAAAACAGTCTTTGTCACATGTTTGATGTGTGACATCAAATTAAGCTCAGAGTCAAAAGTCACGGCCAGGTTCTGTAGGGATGAAGATGGTTAAAATCTAACAGTTTTGGTAAAAGTTTCTCTCTCTGCCCTTCAGGACCAAGAACTAGAACCTGTGTTTTGTCCTGGTTGAGCTGAAGGACGTTTGCTGCCATCCAAGACTTAATATGTAAAATGCAGTTAAGAAGGGCATCAGTTGGCCTTGTCTCCTCAGGAGACACTGCCACATACAGTGTGTCATCAGCATAGCTATGGAAGCTGAAGGACGTCCCCGAGTGGCAGCATGTAAAGATTAAAAAGGATTGGCTCTAAAATCCATCCTTGGGGAATCCCACAGCTAACTTCATGGGTTCCTGAGGAACGTGTATCCATACTTACAAAGAAGCGTCGATCTGTGAGATAAGAACTGAACCACTTCAAAACATTAGCAGAGACGCCGGCCAGATTCCTGATTATCTAATAAAATGACCTGATCAATGGTGTCAGAAGTACTACGATCCACTAAATCTAGACTGGGAGCTTACGACTGAACAAAGCTTTCTTAAACAAAAATGGGGAAATAAAATACGACTTAATTCTTTATTTCTTTTTTTTTTTCTTTTTTTTTTTTTTTTCGCCCTTGTCCTGTTCGGCAGCTTGGGCCAGCAATATGATGTGATTGAGAGCCTTCGGAGTCAGAACAGATTTTGGTCTTGCAACAGGGAGAGACCTGGGGTCTCCTCCTGTTGCCTTCTCCGTCAGAAGATGGCATGGCTGCCGTACACGACCGGGGGGGGAACGCTCAAAGAGAGAGAGAAGAGAAAAGAGAGAAAAAGGTTGAGGGAGGAGGGAGGAGGGGGGAGGGGGGAGGGGGATAACATACAATATCCTTGTTGTGCTCCATATATTATTTGCAGTTATCACACTGATCCAAATATTTTCCAACTGTTTTTGGATTAAACCAGCCTGAGCTGCTCTATCTAGACAGTAAAATGATTTCTTAGATTAACCAGCCTGAGCAGCTCTATCTAGACAGTAACGTGAAGCAGGAACATGAATTAACAAAGAGGTGACAACAAAAGAGGAACATGATTTTTAAAGTTTGAGCAAATGATGATAGAGAACAAGCAACTTCAGAAGCACCTTTCGTGAGGAGTGGAAGTGTGTGTGTGTGTGTGTGTGTGTGTGTGTGTGTGTGTGTGTGTGTGTGTGTGTGTGTGTGTGTGTGTGTGTGTGTGTGTGTGTGTGTGTGTGTGTGTGTGTGTCTGTGTGTGGTTTGTCCACTGGGTGGGACCGGAACTGCTGTGGGGGGACCCGTGGCGAGACCCCGGGGTCCGAGGCCATCGGGCCCGGACACCGCCACCCCGGCAGACGGAAGCCCCCCAGGCCCGGGGAGACCCCAGCGAACCACCCCAGAGAGCCACGTCCCCGCCCAAAAAGCACCCGACGGAGAATGCAGAGAGGAATCCCCCCCAGGCAAGAGGGGCCCACAAGAGAAGGATAAAGGGCACAGGGCCCCAGGTCCCGACCCAAGCCGCCAAGCCGAGAAAAGGCCGGAGCAGGGCCCCCGGGCCGAGCGGGTCGAGAGCCCCCCCAACCCCGGCGGCGAGTCCCGCCGCACCCCCGGGAACAGGCCCACCCACCGCCCCCCCCCCAACCCGGCAAGGCAGAGACGGCCCCAGCCGCCGCGCCCCGGACCAGCCCCGCCCCCAGACCCAGGAAAGCGAAGACCGGCGCAGGCCCCGGTCGGAGGACAGTCAACTCTACACCCCCAGGAGCCTCATATCCCACCCGCCCCATGATCCTCCCCCCCGGTTTTAATTGAAATACCCAACCCCTGACCCACCCCCCACAGACACCCACCCCTGACGCAGACGCAGACGCAGACGGGCACACACACACACACACACACACACGGGATGGTGGGGGAGTGATGACTCTCGCCCCCCCAGGCCGCCGGCCGGGCCCCCACCCGGCCACCGCGGTGTCCCAACCTCCACTAATCCAACAGCAAATGGAGAAGGAGCACCGCGCCCCAGCCCCCCCACGAGCGCCATGCCCGAGGGAGCGCGCCCCCCGCATCCCAGCCGCACTCACCCCGGGCCGGGGCGGGACCCCAGTGGGAGGTGCTGGGGAGAGCCACATCTCCCGCCCTTCCCCTGCCCTATATGTGTGTTTGATGTATGTAAGGGTGTGTCTTTGTGTTTTGAAGAGGTGGATGCAATGTGTGTGTCTATGGTGCGGTTTAAAATTGGGGGGTAGCGGGGCCCGGGCGTTCTACCGCTGACAAGCGGCAGAACCCCGAAAGCGGCTTACCCCCTCAAGACCCTGCGTGACTAAGTGTGGTTAAAATTGTGGGTGGTGCAAAGTCGGGGGAGGACCCAGACCGCAGTTAAGTAGCCCGGACCCCCCACCTAGGCACCGCCCCACTGTTCCCTATTGTGGAGTAATATAAAGTGAGGTAAGGCAGGGAGGGTTCTGAGGGAGGGGGTCCCCCCGTCGCTAGGACCTTGGCCCAGCTGGACCCCCCCCTCTAATTCTTTATTTCAAGTTTGATTAGCCGGAAAACCCGGAAGTGGAGTCTCTTCTTCTCTGGATGGGAGAGTAAACAACGGTGCACCGCGTTGCTGCCCCCTGCAGGCTGCCTGTGAGCAGACACTCCCACCCTCACCCATCGACCCCCCGGAGGTTTGAACGTGGTCTGAGCGCTTTAGAATGTGGTGATGGAGTCATACGGTTTGTTTGGTGGAGGGAAGAGAGAGCCTGTGGGAGGAAGACATGTCGGTGGAGAAGGTCAGCAGAATGTTTCAGGGTGTAAAAATCATGTAAGGTCACAGCCAAAGTCGTGATTCTGCAGTTTGTTGGGTGGGGGACGTTACTGAATGAACCTTCACTTGCTCTCTGTGGGGCTCGTATTGTTTAGTACACACTGCCTAAAACTTTCTTTTTACTGTCAGTACTGGGAAAAAACACTATAAAATCTGTAATTGTCATTTTTAAAATTTGAAACGTCTCAAGGTTTTCTACAGTTTGATTAAAACAAATGACATAATAATCACTAATCATTTCTTCCTTTTTCAGGACCACCTTGGATCCGCTGTGTTTTGACTGTGAATCAATAAGAGTTTGTACACTTCATGTTAAATATAATTTATTGTCCATTCTATCCACTTCTACAGATGAGTGGTGCGACTGAACATCACAGACGATGGCATCCAGCAGCCATTTTCCCTGAGGACTCAGGGAACGTTCCCACCATGAACCTCACCAACCGAGGCCATTATGAGGTGCATGGTGATCAGGGGCCAAGCATGACCCCTGTGATCCCTGTGACCCCTGTGTCCCCTGTGTCCCCTGTGTCCCCCGTGACCCCTGTGACCTCTGTGTCCCCTGTGACCCCCGTGACCCCCGTGACCCCCTTGACCCCTGTGACCCCCGTGAACACCTGTCCCCTTCCCTTTCCCCTCGCCCTCTGTGTCCTCAGCGGGTTCTGGAAGACCCCCACCATTTGGTGCTCCCAGGCCATTTGGTGCTCCCCCACCATTTGGTGCTTCCAGACCATTTGGTTCTTCCAGACCATTTGGTGCTTCCCCACCATTTGGTGCTTCCAGACCATTTGGTTCTTCCAGACCATTTGGTGCTCCCCCACCATTTGGTGCTTCCAGACCATTTGGTGCTTCCAGACCATTTGGTGCTCCCAGACCTCTGCAGAGGTAAAGGTCACTGTTTGATCAAGCATTTCCCTTTTCCAGCTGAAATGTCATTCAAACATACGTACGTATATCAATGTAAATCCACCACCTCCCTCCAATCTGAACAGAGCTGATTATTACTTTTGATTTATTATCTGGATTGGATGAATTATGGATTGTGAACTCCTGGATGATTTCCTCTTCCCTCTAGAAAAACTAAAATGTCTCTCTGTCTGTTTCATTCCCAAGGTCACTCCGTTAGTGGCAAGCTGACAACCTCAGGAATGGTGGTGGTGCGCTTCTCAGAGGCGGGGGCGACTATGGAGGTCATCGCCCCCTAAGAGAGGGAGGCTTGGGGGGCTGAGGAGGACGTCACCCTGCAGGGTGACGTCCTCCTGGACTCGGACGGCAAAGGAATTAAGCTGCTGAGGCAGTTTGTCTCACTTTGGTACGTTTCTCACATCAGAAGTGAAAATCTCCACAGCGTTTCTTCAATCCCTCACTTCTTTATTTACACGATAACAGAAAGTTCTTACTCTTTTGAGCTTTTAAAATACAAATGTGAAGAACATTCTCTCTGACGTTACTGGAAGCAGAACTCCACAAAGAGATTGGCTTTGCCCAAAAGCAAATCTCTTTGTGGAGTTCCAGAGTGGGCGGCGGGCCAAAACCAGGTAACGCAACATTTCATATGAAGCAAAATCTGATTTGGTTTATATATTATATCCTGTGTTTTTATATGCACTAACGGAGAAATTTAGATTATTTCTTGTGTTATCTTTCTTTTTGTTCTCACATGTAAGTCGAAGGGCTGAAGACAGCCGTCTGCTGGACGTCGTCCAGAAAATGGACCAGATGAAGCAGGTTGGTGAGCCTCCAGGCATCTCAGACAGCAGTAATCAGCTGTCTGAGATGGCCAGGCAGGAGGTGACGGAGATGATGGAGGCACCTTCTAGCTGTCTGGGATGGCCAGGCAGAAGGTGATGGAGGTGACGGAGGCACCTTCTAGCTGTCTGGGATGGCCAGGCAGGAGGTGACGGAGGCACCTTCTAGCTGTCTGGGATGGCCAGGCAGAAGGTGCCTCCGTCACCATCTCAGACAGCAGTAATCAGATGTCTGGTTGAAAACGGATGTTTAGTTCAAATGGGCTGTTTTATTCACTGCCGACACTAATAAGGTGGAGCAGAGCCTCCAGAAAGGACGTAGGGTTGTCATTGGCAATACCATCAGATAGAGGATTGATGTCCCCAAAAGCCTCTGAAAATCGTCTTCCAGCCTGTTGTCTCGCCTCTTCGGTCATGAAAGGGACGAGTCCAAAGCCTGAGACCCTGGTCAGGGATGAACCTGTCTCTGCATGGTACCAGCCTGCTGCTACAGGCACAAGGCAGCAGGTTCTCTGGGATCCTGACTGGACAGCCAGCTGAGGCCAGAACATTGGGGATCCCTCTTCCTGCAGTAGGTTTTAATGTGGACACAAGAGACAAGACGAGCATATTAGCAACTGAAACAGGCGATTGGCAGGACGTTTTGGTTTGTCCTGCAATGATTTGCAGTGACTGATCGCTTGTTTTTGCCTTAAACCATCATGATTAAAGATGGAACCAATCAAAGAAGCATAAACAGAAACAGACACAGAACCTGACGTGCCAGGGCTGAGACACAGAACCTGACATGCTCCTCCTGCAGACGGAGAACCTGACGTGCTCCTCCTGCAGACGGAGAAACTCTTGATCCTGCAGACGTGTCAGGCAGGCCTTTATTTTGTAGTTGACTCTGTTATTTACCTATAAAGTCAAGCATACATGACAATGACATTTTATTGGAGCTCAGTTTAATATAAATCTAATTTAATAAGCCACAGTAAGAAAACTATACAAACCTCCACCCAAATCCTCTCAATGCGCTGGTTCTGAAAGTAAAGACAACAAACAGACTGAGTATCATGAATAACATGAGTGCCTGTAAACAACAACACACTTAACTTCTCTACGTACCGCAGCAAAGAAAAGCTGGTGGTTCAGAGAGGAAGCTGGAGGAACAGGGTTTCTCCTGCAGGAACAGGCTCAGGTTACCTGGAGGGTTAGGGTTTTTCCTGCAGGAACAGGCTCAGGTAACCTGGAGCCTGACAGTTTCTCTTGCATGAACAGGCTCAGGTAAAACTCTGTTTCAGCTCACAGCTGATCCTACATCCCGCACTGCATCACTGCCTCCCTCTAACAACGGCATAAAAACTAAAACAATAGGAGGTGTGTCTGTGCTTACATGTCTGTCTTTAGGGACAAAAGACAACAGGGACTAAAGTCATGCTGACTCTTCACAACATGTTGATATAAAATCTCTGTGGGAACAAAACTTTGGAATTTGGAATTACTTGCCACATGTAATACCATACCTGTACTCCTCGTATATCTTTACTGCCATGGTGGAATGGACAACCAGTGTCCCCCTGGATCACCTACGGCTCCAACACGAGTCCAAACATCACAAACTTCTCATTTGGTCAATGTGGAGTTTCTAACCAAAGTATTCAGCCCTGTACGGGACAGGATTCAGCTCAGCCCTGTACAGGACAGGATGGAGGTTCCAGGCTCCCTTAAAGAGAGAAAAAGAATCTAAGCTTCATAAATCGGACAATTCCAATAGTGATGATTTGGAAAAAGGTTCCATGTTGATGAGCTTCATGGTGTTGAGGGTGAACCTCTTGTGAGGCTGCTGCCACTCTGCTTTCACTGGCATGTATGTCCTCTAGAGGACAGGAGTCCTGTCATCATGTCCCTCTAGATGTTGGTCCAACATATAGAGGGAAAGTAAGACAGGAGTCCTGTCCTCATGTCCCTCTATATGTTGGTCCAACATATCAATTCAAGAGACAAATGAAGTAAAAAGATGATGACAATGACACACAGCTGCATCAGGAGCAGTATCAGGTTGTTACTAGTAATACTATCCCGAAGAAGACACTAACATTACATGTGTGATTTATATTATGAACCATTAACCAATATACAAAACGGTATCATTACTTTTTAGAATGTGCAAATATTATGGTGTAACTACAAATGAACCCTGCTGACACTAAGTATATTTGTAGCCTGACATTTATAATTATTATTTTGATTTAATATATATTTTTATCTCCTGAAAAGTGCTTCAGGACAATCTGCAAGTGTGCTGCTTCTGACAGTAGGGGGCGCTGTGACACAGCAGTTAGATTAACAAGAAGCCGAGAGTTTCATCATTTATATCTCAAATGATTCTTCTACAACTCTGCTCACCTCAGCAGGAGCTGCAGGTGGAGAGGCCTCGCTCTGCCGGAGATCTACCGACATTTCTCTATGAAAAACCTCTGCTGGCGCCAAACTGCTGCTCAGGTGTGCCGAGAGTTCACCTGCAGTCCTCCCGCTGGCCTCCATGTCCACTATTATAGTGGCACAAAGACATCTGAACACGTTTTAATAGTTAAATGTAGACGAGAGTATCAGCGGGAGGGGGCGGCCACACGAGTGTCAGAAGCGAAGCTGGTGGGCGAGCTCAACAGTCAGGCAGCCTGCAGGGGGCAGCAACACGATGCACCGTTGTTCACTCCCCCATCCAGAGAAGAAGAGACTCCACTTCCGGGTTTTCCGGCATATCAAACTTGAAATAAAGAATTATGGTCGTATTTTATTTCCAGATTTTTTTTAAAAAATGCTTATTGGGAAATGGGAAACCATCCGATTTCCGTTTTTCGATTTGATATCAGGAAACAAAAAACGGGAGACAGCTCGTCTTCGATATCAAATCGAAACTCGAATGGCCGTAAGGTACACGGACCCTTCACAGAGTACTTTACAATACACGGTCCCTCACAGAGTACTTTACAATACAAAGTCCTTCACAGAGTACTTTACAATACAAGCTCCTTCACAGAGTACTTTACAATACAAAGTCCTTCACAGTGTACTTTACAATACAAGCTCCTTCACAGAGTACTTTACAATACACGGTCCTTCACAGAGTACTTTACAATACAAAGTCCTCCACAGAGTACTTTACAATACAAGCTCCTTCACAGAGTACTTTACAATACAAAGTCCTTCACAGTGTACTTTACAATACAAGGTCCTCCACAGAGTACTTTACAATACAAGGTCCTTCACAGAGTACTTTACAATACAAAGTCCTCCACAGAGTACTTTACAATACAAGCTCCTTCACAGAGTACTCCACACAGGACAAAGGATGATCAAGATGGGTCTCACTTCCACTAACATATGTTCAAACTGCACAGGTGAGCTCCTTGATACTATCTGCACACTGTGATCTCCCTGATACTATCTACACACTGATCTCCCTGATACTATCTACACACTGTGATCTCCCTGATACTATCGACACACTGATCTCCTTGATATTATCCACACACTGATCTCCCTGATACTATCTACACACTGATCTCCCTGATACTATCTACACACTGTGATCTCCTGATACTATCTACACACTGATCTCCCTGATACTATCGACACACTGATCTCCTTGATACTATCTACACACTGATCTCCCTGATACTATCTACACACTGTGATCTCCCTGATACTATCGAAACACTGATCTCCTTGATTCTATCCACACACTGATCTCCCTGATACTATCTACACACTGTGATCTCCTGATACTATCTACACACACTATGGCTGTGTACACCAGTCCAAACATTCTGTCTAAAGATCAGTGAAGGTTTATGGTTCTACCTGGGCCCCCCTATTCCAGTCTCACCTGCACTTTGGTTGTCAGGTGATCTCACAGAAATTAAATGAGAATAAATGAGTCCTGATGCTCCTGGTTTCCCTAAGCGTTGCAAAAAAGGCTCATGAACTGGAAATCTCAAAGTAATCTGAGTATAAAGTTATTTAAAAACTTACTTCTAGACCACATCACAGTGGAGAGTATGTCTGCTGGTAGGAAAAATCATTTGACACAATTTGAGTCCACATGGTCCCCAATAATTAAATACACCATGTAGCCCTGTGGGGGGGCGGGGGATCCACCCGGGGGCTCTGGGGGCTGTCAGTGGTTGGGCTGTCGTGGCTTGGGTGGTTGGCGGCTCTGCGGGCTCGGGGGGGTCCTAGCGTCTATGCTGGGAAGAGAGGGTCTGCCTCACTCCCGGATCTGGGGGAGCGGGGGACAGTGGGGCTCCGGGTTCTGGATGGACAGTTGACTGAGAGAGACCTCCAGGGCCTGATATATGGGAGGTGTGTGTGTGTGTGTGTGTGTGTGTGTGTGTGTGTGTGTGTGTGTGTGTGTGTGTGTGTGTGTGTGTGTGTGTGTGTTCTGTATCTATAAGTATGTGCCTGTTGTTTTGTGTGGTTGTGTGGGAATGTGTATGTGAGGGGGGGATTCCCTAACCGCTGGCTTCCAGCCGGGCTCGTACTGGGCCCTGCAGGTCTTAGACTCTGCTGTCTGGCCATTGGGTGAGGTGGGGGCTCCCTGCCCGGGTCCTCTTACAGAGCCTTGTCGGGGGGCGCCTCTTACGGCGCCCCCCAATTTTAAAACGCACCCTTGACACACACATTGCATCCACTTCCTCAAAACACTTAGACACACCGCTACATGCATCCAACACTCCACAGGGTGGGGGGGGGGTTGGAAATGTGGGTCCCCCCAGCACCTCCCGCTGGGGTCTCACCCCAACCCCGGGTGAGTGCAGCTGAAATGCGGGGGGCACGCTCGCTCAGGGGTTGGGGCTGGGGTGCGGTGCTCCTTCCCCATTCGCTGTCGGATTAGTGGAGGATGGGATCTCGCAGTGGCCGGGTGGGGGCCCGGCTGGGGGCCCGGATGGCGGCCTGAGGGGCAGGATCCATCACTCTCACCCCAAGTGTGTGAGTGGGTGAGTGCGTGAGTGTGTAAGCGTCTGTGTCTGTGGGGGCTTTTCCACCGGAAAGAACCAGGTGCTAGTTCTGGTCCAGGGCCAGATTTAGCACCAGTTCTTTGTCTTTCCACTGCCAAAGCCCCGGCCAAACAGGGGCTAAACTGTTGCTACTCTGGCCCCACTTCGTTGCTGGACCAGAGAGGAGCCAGACTGGGACCCGACGCGTCATCGGGTGGGGGCGGAGGTATCTCTGGAGGTATCTCTGGAGTTATCTCTGGAGTTATCTCTACCTTAAAGGCGGAAGCGGACTGTACCGTCTTTCTGAAAACTCCAGTGAACACGGAGCCCCAGAGTGGTTATAGAGAAAAAAATTTAAAATACGCGTGGGAATGATATAATAAGTCGTTCCCTGAAGTTAATAATACGAGGGAACGGGATTATTTAATCTGCGTTGGTGGAGCCGCGGCTCTCGAGATGCTGCAGAGCTCCACCTGTCAGTCAGCTACGTCAGATAGAATTTAGAAGCAGTTTTCCTTTGTGATTTATTTTCCACACTTTTCATGGAGACATTATTATAACTAACGTCACGTCCAGGTCTTGTTTCACGTTCTGACCGCCGGCTGAGGAGCTGCAGCCGCTGAGCAAGGCAGTGTGAGGCAGCAGGAGGCGCTCCGAGACGCTCCAGTATTATTTTATAACCACAGAACTTCTTTATAATGAATACTTTGGTTCATCAGCAACTAAAAAAAAAACTACAAACTACTGTAAATGAAAGCTGGATTTTATGGGCATAAAATGAGCCTTTTAACGGCTTCACGTGAAAGAACTTTAATCGGTGTGTTTACCTCGGTTACCATAGAAACAGCTTTTAAAGCTTCGTTCTATCATTCTACACCTCCATTCCTCCATGTTGAAGCTTTTGATTCAGACACGTCCAGAAATAAAGTGAAAGGAGCAGAAATTCTCAGTGTAACGCCCAAATGTTGAAAAATAAGCTCCAAACTCATACACGCGTTATTTATTTCCCCTCTATGTCCACTCTGGACTAAAACAAGACGGACGTGAACAAACACTACTAGAGACAAGAAGAGACGTAATGTCTTCTTTCTCTTTGGTGCATCAGAGGTTCAGGTCAGACTAGATGGAGCGACCCGGACTAAACCACTGGTACAGTCCGTCTCCTGGTTCCTGGATGAGGCTGTCAGCGCCACATTGGTGAAATCAGTGACGTATCACGTTTTGGAGTGACGCAGTGACGTAGCTCTACTGGCTCCGTTAACGGTGGAAAGAGAACCGGTTCTTTGGTGGTGCTCATTTAAGAACCGGCTCTGGCACCGGCCCTGAACTAGAACCTGGTTCTTGTTGGTGGAAAAGCCCTATGTGTATGTGTGGGGGTGGAGGTGGGGGTGGATGTTTGTGTGTCTATCAAGATTGGGGGGGTATCATGGGGTGGGAACGTGTGTGGTGGGATACGAGGCCCCTCGGGGTGGGTGGTTGGCTGTCCTCCGACCGGGCCTGGTCGGGCCTTCGCTCTTCCTGGTCTGAACTAGAACCTGGTTCTTTTTGGTCCTCCATGAATTCACTCTCCTCTGGTCTCCATGATGTCACTCACCTCCATGATGTCACTCTCCTCTGAACTCCATGATGTCACTCTCCACCATGTTGTCACTCTCCACCATGATGTCACTCTCCTCTGGTCTCCATGATGTCACTCACCTCCATGATGTCACTCTCCTCTGAACTCCATGATGTCACTCTCCACCATGTTGTCACTCTCCACCATGATGTCACTCTCCTCCATCATGTTACTCTCCTCTGAACTTCATGATGTCACTCTCCTCCATGATGTCACTCTCCTCTGAATTCCATTATGTCACTCACCTCCATGATGTCACTCTCCTTTGAATTACATGATGTCCCTCTCCTCTGACCTCCATGATGTCACTCACTTCCATGATGTCACTCTCCTCTGACCCCCATGATGTCACTCACTTCCATGATGTCACTCTTCTCTGACCCCCATGATGTCACTCTCCTCTATGATGTATTTCTCCTCCATGATGTCACTAACCTCCATGAAGTCACTCTCCTCCGGCCTCCATTATGTCACTCTCCTCCATGATGTCATTCTCCTCTGGTCTCCATGATGTCACTTTTCTCCATGATGTCACTCTCCTCCACCATGTTTCTCTCCTCTGGCCTCCATGATGTCACTCTCCACCAATCTGTCACTCTCCTCTGGCCTCAATGATGTCACTCTCCACCATGATGTCACTCTCCTCCATCATGTTACTCTCCTCTGGCCTCCATGATGTCACTCTCCACCAATCTGTCACTCTCCTCTGGCCTCCATGATGTCCCTCTCCACCATCATGTTACTCTCCTCTGGGCTCCATGATGTCACTCTCCACCATGGTTTCACTCTCCTCTGGCCTCCATGATGTCACTTGTTTTTTCTTTTATTACTGATCCCACTACTGTGACAAATGTGAACCTTCCAGTGGACTGAGATCTATAAAAGCAAAGTACGTGCAGATGTGTGTACACACGGTTTTACGATCCAAACTTTTTTGGGCGCACGCTATTTTCAGTATTTGGGTGCACAAACATTTATTGTAGAAATCCTAGGAATGTTTTATAAATGAGGCTCCAGATTGTTGTAATTTGCTTTATAAGTGCATTGTATTTAAATAAAGTTAACTTTGGCTGAAATGACTGAGAACTGTACCACCAGCTGCTGCTGGATCTTGGTATATGGAACCACATAGAGTTAAGATGTGAGAAATAGAATTTTAACCACAAGAGTGATTATTCTGGAAACAACTACAACTAAACAACTAAACCTTTCTTTTTTTCCTTTGAAAATGTTGCTCTTATTTTGAAAATATAAGTGGTTCTTGAATACTTATACTTTCATATTGAAATATTTTACTGTATGTCCCATTCTAAATTGTGACATATTACTTTTAATTTAGTGTTATGTAAATTTGAAATATTACTTTATTTCGAAACTTTTCTTTTTTAATTTGTTTATATTTTGAAATCTCACTTTCATTTTATTTATATTTTGAAACATTCTTTTTGAAATTTTCATTTTTTCACTTCAGTTTTGAAATCTGACTTCTATTTAGTTTTTAGTTTTGACTTTTATCTACTTTTTAATTTAGAAATGTTGGTTTTATTTAAAAAAAAATTTAACACTTTTTTAACTTTAACTTTGAAACATTGTCATACTTTGCAAATATTCATTTATTCTTTCCTAACTTTTATTTTTACTATGACTAAAAGTTTGTTTTATTGTGAAGTAGCAGTGTGTGTGTGTGTGTCTGTCTATGTAGTGTTACCGGTGTGGTCCTCCGGGCTCCCCGGCTCCTGGGAGGGAGTCGTAGCGGAGCTGCAGAGTGATTATCCCCGGCAGTAGGATGCTTCTCTCCGGCCACTCGATGCTGCTGCTGGCCGCTGTCGGAGCTCTCCTCGGGGCTCTCGGAACTCTCGGCCGCCGCCGGGATGCCTACAGCTTCCGGGCGGTGAACAGCCGCGGGAAGCTCGTCTCTCTGGAGAAGTACAGAGGCTCGGTGAGCAGCAGCGCAGCGGCGGCTGGGAGCGGGGGCGAGCACCGTGCCGGCTCGAGCCGACGTGGCAGCCCGGTGGAGCCAGGACCGGTACTAACATAATGCTAACTGCTAACCTGGCTCATTACACTGAGCTACATCACCATGCTATGCTAAGCTAACAGGCTAATAACAGATTTCATGAGGTAACAGGCTAACACCTTTGTTTTAGATAATTCACTCATGCTATGCTAAGCTAATAGGCTAACACCTTTGTTTTAAAAAACTCACTCATGCTATGCTAAGCTAACAGGCTAACACCTTTGTTTTAAATAACTCACTCATGCTATGTTAAGCTAACAGGCTAATAACAGATTTCATGAGGTAACAAGTTGTCGTTGTTTGTGAATGTAGCGAGGCTGAAGCATGCTGACATTAGCCTCTCTCAGGTTTCCGTGAACGTAATTAGTTTTAGCATGCTAACATTAGCCTCTGTCTTACAGGTGTCGCTGTTTGTGAACGTGGCGAGCGAATGCGGCTATGCAGACGAGCACTACCGTGAGCTGCAGCAGCTCCAGCGTGATTTTGGCCCCGCCCACTTCAATGTGCTGGCGTTCCCGTGCAACCAGTTCGGCGGGCAGGAGCCCGGTAGTGACCGCGACATCGACGCCTTCGTACGAAGAGTCTACGGCGTCACATTCCCGATCTTCAGCAAGATTGCCGTGGTCGGAACCGGCGCTAACAACATCTACAAGTTCCTAGCAGGTGACCAGCCCTAACGCCGGCTAGTGGGAGGCTAACGAATGCTAGCATGCCAACAGCTACAACATGGTAATGCTGCTAACATGTTAATAACTGCTAACATTAGCTAATACGCCAAGGGCTATGGCATGATAATGCTGCTAATATGCTATCTTGCTAATGACAGCAAACACACCAATGACTATGACGCGATAATGGTGCTAATACGTTAACGACTGCTAACATGCTAGTGACGGTTAGCCTGTAAACGGAAACTAGCAATCCCACAAAAATGCTAAAATTGGTAAAGTTGCTTGAATTACTGCAACTGCAACTAGAAGTGCTCTTAAAATATTTGCAGCTAAAATTACAAAACTTGATCAAATTCTATAAAATTGTTACCATTGCTAATATTACTACACCTGCTAAAATTGCTCCACTATCACGCCAATCACTCCTAGCATGCTCACTGAAACGTAAAATTGCTCCACTTGCTAAGATTTCTATAAAGATTGCCAGAATTCCGAGAGGTGCTCTTAAAATTGCTCCACTTGCTAGAAATTGTTAAAATTGCTCTATTTGCTTAAGTTGCTCCATACACTGCTCCTTGAGTTGCTGCTCAGAGCAGCTCGGAACATCAGAGCATCAGCATTAGGAATCTACTCAGGCCCAAGATGATGGAAGTTAAAGATATGATGATTCAGCCTGAGGGTGTTTCTACTCAACAGCTTGTCTTTTTTGAAACGGCTGGCCTTTTTCTTTTAATAGATTTTATTTTTGTTCTCTTATTATTTATTTGTTTTGTATTGTTAATATTCAAAACAGTAATAAAAAGTGAATTTTATTAAAAAAAAAGGAGAATATGCTAATAATGCTCTTGTTGTTGCAGAGTCGTCCGACTCGGAGCCCGACTGGAACTTCTGGAAGTTTCTGGTTGACGGGGACGGACAGGTGGTTGACGCCTGGGGGCCCAAAGTCCCCGTCAACCAACTCCGGCAACACGTTGCCCAAATGGTGCGGCAAATTATCCTGAAGAAGAAGAAGAAAGACGAACTCTGAAGCCGTCAGCGTTGCATGCTTACGTATGCAACTGTTTTGCTTTTTTTAACCTGCAACTTTTTCACAATAAAAGTGCGACCTCATGGCTTTTTGTGTCTCCTTAGCATGCTAACTGAAGTTAGCGTCAAGAGTAAAGTTGAAGTGAGGGTGACTCCTTCTGCTTAAAAAGTACTATTCAATTCAATTCAATTTTATTTGTAAAACTCTAAATCACATCAACAAACATCTCAGAGCCTCTTACAATGATGGAGAACAACAGAACCCAACTAAACCTTCCAGAACCTCTTACAATGCTAGAGAACAACAGAACCCAACTAAACCGTCCAGAGCAGCAGATGGAACAAGCAACAGTGGAAACCAGGAAGAACAGTTCATAAGAAGTCCCTCTTCAGGAAGAAAGGGGGCGGAGCCTAGACTCTGGAAGGGCGGAGCCTAGACTCTGGAAGGGGGGGGGCATCCGCCTTGACCGGTTGGGGGGAGAAGTACATGGGATAGGACAGGGAGAGAGAGGAATAGAAGAGGGAGAGAGAGAGGAATAGAAGAGAGAGAGAGAGAGAGAGAGAGGCAGACAGGCCAGATAAGTACAAATACTAAGAAAAGTCTATGATGAGCGTTGGTCTGATGATGAACCAATCTCAGTCTGGAGTTTAAGGGTCGTGCCGTTGCGGTGGGGTCCTGGTGCTGTAGGGGGGTCCCGGTGCTGTGGGGGGGTCCCGGTGCTGTGGGGGGGTCGGGTAGTAGGACCGTGGTAACTCCACTCTGGGAGTCTTGGGTCTGATCCCCTGGATCCTGCTCCCCTCCTGTCAGGATCTGGTGGCTCCAGTAATGTTGTTACACAGAGAGAAAGAAAGAAAGACAAGAAACAGAAGCTCCAAATGTAGAGTTCCTCCCTTTAACGGGAGAGAGGAAATCCCCTCAGCAGTCTAGGCCTAGAGCAGCTCAACTTAGTGCTCCTATTTTATTCCTAATGAGAAGCTCTATCAAAGAGGAAGGTTTTTAGTCTCCTCTTAAATAAACTAATGGTGTGGGCCCTTCGGACCGAGGCTGCTAGTTGATTCCAGAGTAAAGGAGCCATATGGCTGAAACTCCTGCCTCCTCTTTTACTTTGAAGGACTTTAGGGATTACCAACAGTCCTGCATCCTCAGAGCCAAGGGCTCGTGGAGGGTGAGACCCTTCTAGAAGTTTCTCCATATAGGACGGAGCCTGGTGATGAAGAGTTTTAGATGTGATCAGAAGGATGTTGAATTCTATTCTAGATTTGATGTGAAGCCAGTGTAAGGATGCTAAGACTGGGGAGATGTGTTCTCTTCTTCCAGTTCTGGTTAGTAAACCTGCAGCAGCGTTCTGCTCTAGCTGGAAGATCCTAACAGAGGAGTTTGGACATCCTGACATTAGGGAGTTACAATCATCTCATCTTGAAGTCACAAAGGCAGGAAGCATTTGTTCTGCATCTTTGAAGGACAAGAAGTTTCTCATTTTTGCAATATTCCTTAGATGGAAGAAGGCTGTCCTGGAGACATGTTTAACATGGGACATAAAGGACAGATCCTGATCAGAAATAACACCCAGGTTCCTAATATCACTATTAGAGGTTAAGGTAATATTATCTAAGGTAATCAGACTATCTGAAAAGTAATCCCTGAGCTTTTTAGGACCTAGGATTAGAACCTCAGTCTTGGATGTGTTGAGCATTAAGAAGTTGATAGACATCCAGGACTTAACGTCCCTGAGGCAGGACTCTAGTTTAACAAGTTGGTCGGCCTGATTGGCTTTAACTGATAAATAGAGCTGAGTATCATCTGCATAACAATGAAAGTTAATGTTGTGTTTCCTAATAATATTTCCGAGTGGTAACATCTAGAGATTAAACAATCTGGGTCCGAGGACGGAGCCTTGTGGTACTCCACACAGGACCCGTTCATGTATTGAAGATTTGTTATTTACATGAACAAATTGAAAGCGGTCAGATTAATATGATTTAAACCAGTTTAAGGCTAAGTTTTTAATGCCGACGGCATCTTCTAATCTCCTTAAAAGTATATTATGATGGACAGTATCAAATGCAGTACTAAGGTCCAGAAGAAGTAAAGCAGATAGAAGAGCTCTATCTGAGGCCATTAGAAGGTCATTAGTAACTTTTAGCAGAGCAGTCTCTGTACTGTGGTTCATTCTGAAGCTGGACTGAAGGTCCTCTAACAGATTATTCTCCTGCAGATAATCATTGAGTTGTTTAGCCACTACTTGCTCCAGAACCTTTGACAGGAAAGGAAGGTTGGAGATGGGCCTGTAGTTTGAGAGAAGGCTTGTGTCTAAGTTTGGCTTCTTAATGAGAGGTTTAATAACTGCTAGTTTAAAGGATTGGGGCACATAGCCTATTGTTAGAGACTGGTTAATAATTGCGAGTATAGAATTATTGATTAGTGGCAGTGCCTCTTTCAGAATTCTAGTAGGAATTGGGTCCAACAGGCTAGTAGTTGGTTTAGCAGAAGAAATAAGGGAGTTTAGTTGGACTAGTTGTATTTGCTGAAAGCATTCCAGATGACTGTTAGGTTTAACCAGTTCCTCTGTTATGGGGCTAACGGACGGTAGGGTTTGATGGATGTTATCCCTAAGCGTTGTAATTTTATTTTGAAAGAACTTCATGAAGTCCTCACTACATATATTGTTAGGAATGGTGGGCTCAACACTATTTTGGTTCTTGGTCAGTTTGGCTACAGTACTGAAAAGAAACCGAGGGTTGTTTTTGTTTTCCTCTATTAAGGATGAGTAGTAATTAGTTCTACTTCTACTCAGAGCTTTCTTATAAGTTTTGAAGCTATCCTTCCAGGCTATATAATCTAGCTCTGTTTTTGTTGAACGCCAAGTTCTTTCTAATCTACGGGAGCGTTGTTTAAGCTGGCGGGTTGATGAGTTAAACCATGGGGAGGACTTTTCCTGTTTTTTCAGTTTCATTTTTTGAGGAGCTATGTCGTCTAGCGTTGTTTTTAGCATATCTGTCAGACTGTTTGTTAGGTATTCAATGTCTGAGCTAGCAACAGTATACGGGTCAGGAAGATTCACTACTGATTCTATAGCAGAGGGAATTCTTTCCTTGAATTTAGTTACTATGTTATCAGAGAGAGACCTGGTTAACACGGCTTTAGCCGGAGGGTTAGAACTATTTAGAACAAAGTCAAAGGTTATTAAGAAGTGATCTGACAGGAAATCATAGTGAGGAGAGATGGTCAGATGCTCTATATTCAAACCATAAGTTAGAATAAGGTCTAGGGTGTGGAGATGTTTCTGGGTAGGCCCGTCTACTACCTGAGAGAAACCTAGAGAGTCAAGTGTAGATCTAAAGCTGCACTGAAACTATCATTTTCTAGGTCAACATGAACATTGAAGTCTCCTACCATGATAACCTTATCTTTAGTCAGGGCTACATCTGACAACAATTCAGAGAATTCAGTTAGAAAAGTTGAAGAAGGTCCAGGAGGACGAGAAATGATTACAGATTCTACAGAATTTACTATTTTATTTGATGGGTGTGGCATGGTCATGCTCAGACTCTCAAAAGAACTAAAGTTGGGTTTTGGGTTAATATTAATTAGTAAGTGAGAGTTCTAGATGGCTGCCTCCACCCTCCTCCACCACTTTCACCAGCTATTTGAGTGTTAATATGACTTGGAGGGGAGGCTTCATTTAGACTAACATACTCATCTTTACGTAGCAGGTTTCTGTTCATCCAAAGAGATCAATGTTGTGTTCACTTATCAGATCATTGACTAGAAGAGCTTTGGATGATAAAGATCTCATGTTTAGGAAACCACATTTCATTTGTTTGTCTTGATTTTGTCTAGTTTCACACTTGATACGGATGAAGTTTTTGTAGTCATTAGAAGTTGTTTTCCTAGGTTTAGATAGTTTTATACTTGTGGTGGTCCGAGGGATAGACACAGTCTCTATGGGATGTTTAACTAAGTTAGCTATGGTTGGTGACTGCCCAGAGGGAAACTCAGAGAGGCGTGTAGGACTGCCACTCTGTTGCCACTCTGCTACGTCAGGATGGAGGAGCTAAGCTTTTAACTATGTTTCTAGATAAGAGGTACGCTCCATCCAACGTGGGATGGATGCCGTCCCTCCTGATGAGACCAGGCTTGCCCCAGAAGGACTTCCAATTATTAATGAAGCCTACCGAGTTACTGGGACACCACCCTGACAGCCAGCGGTTAAAAGATGAGGCTAAACATCTGGTCCCTGATGAGGTTTGGGGGGGGGCCAGAGAAAACTACTTCGTCTGAAATGGTCCGCACGTATGTGCACACTGACTCTACGTTAGCTTTGAGGACCTCAGACTTCTTCAGGCGAACGTCGTTTCCACCGCAGTGGATTATAATCCCTTTAAATCTCTGTTTACTCTTGGTCATTAGCTTTAGCTGGGACTCTATGTCGCCTGCTCTGGCCCCAGGCAGGCAGCTAACTGTGGCCGCTGGTTGTCCTAGGTTAACGTGTCTCACTATTGAGGAGCCAATAACCAGCGTGTCCTTCTCAACCAGCGTGCTGCTGAGTGGGGCAAACATATTGGAGACACTGACGGAGGCCTGTGGGGTGTAGCGGGGGTGTCCGGTAGACTTCTTGCTGCTACGTTTACCCCTGGCAGTCACCCAACCGCCCTGTTCCCCCGGCTGCTCGGGGGCCACTGAGGGGGGGCTAAAGTTAGCAGCTACCTGCGCTGCTAAGCTAGAACGCTCCGCTCCAGCTAAACCTGGCGGGGGGCTACTAGCTACAGGGCTAGCCCTAAGCTGGACAGAGAGGAGACGTCCCTCAAGCTGACTCAGCCTCGCCTCAGGACCCTAAAGGAGGAAAGCAGTGGTAGTGAGGACCCTAAAGTAGGAAAGCAGTGGAAGTTAGGGCCCTGAAGGAGGACAGTAGTGGGAGGGAGAACCCTAATGGAGGACAGTAGTGGGAGTGAGGACCCTGAAGGAGGACAGAAGTGGGAATGAGGACCCTAAAGGAACACAGTAGTGGGAATGAGGACCTAGAAGGAGGACAGTAGTGGGAGTGAGGACCCTAACGGAGGACAGAAGTGGACCTGAGGACACTGATGGAGGACAGTAGTGGGAATGAGGACCCTGAAGGTGGACAGCAGTGGGAGTGAGGACCCTGACGGAGGACAGTAGTGGGAGTGAGGACCCTAAAGGAGGACATAAGTGGGAGTGAAGACCCTGAAGAAGGACAGTAGTGGGCGTGAGGACCCTGAAAGAGGACAGCAGTTGGAGGGAGGACCCTAACGGAGGTCAGTTGTGGGGATAAAGACCCTGAAGGAGGACAGAAGTGGGAGTGAGGACCCTGAAAGAGGACAGTAGTGGGAGTGAGGACAGTAGTGGGAGTGAGGACAGTAGTGGGAGTGAGGACCCTGAATGAGGACTGTAGTGGGATTGAGGACCCTGATGGAGGACATTGGTGGGAGTGAGGACAGTAGTGGGAGTGAGGACCCTGAAAGAGGACTGTAGTGGGATTGAGGACCCTGATGGAGGACATTGGTGGGAGTGAGGACAGTAGTGGGAGTGAGGACCCTAAAGGAGGACATTGGTGGGAGTGAGGACAGTAGTGGGAGGCAGGACCCTGAAGGAGGACTGTAGTGGGATTGAGGACCCTGATGGAGGACCGTACTGGGAGTGAGGAGGACAGTAGTGGGAGTGAGGACCCTAAGGGAGGACAGCAGTGGGAGTGAAGACCTCAAACCACAGCCTCTCAGCTCATCAGGGGACGTAAAGGTCAATTCCAACGTTGTTCAGATGGTGACAGCAGGATAAGGCTGATGTCTCAAACAATGTCCCTTAAGAGACAACCACCAGGATCAAGACATGAAGAACAGTCCAAGAAAGGATGTGGGGTTCGATGGAAGGCTTCTCCTCTCACACCTTCTCGGTCCAGTTTGACCATGAGAAGGAGACTGCAGGACAGAGGACTGGACCCACTGGACTACAGGGGACAGAACTCTAATAATCTAATATGTCCACAGGTTGTTCTCCTGCTCCATCATTGCCACGGAATGGGGATCCACTCAACACATCAAGGGGAGCATTTTGCTGGTGCCTGTAAGTATCTGGACCAGTACCAGTACCAGTACCAGTACCAGTACCAGTACCAGAACCAGTACCAGCCCTGAGGTTCCCTGCCATCACTGAGAAGTTCACAGGACAGAGGCAGCCACTCAAAGTGCTCACTGATGACCATGTCCCTCAACATTTCAGAGTGTGATGAAAGGAGAGACAGACGTTCTCTGAAGCAGAACATGTGTTTGTACTGCTGAGCTGATGGTTCCACGACCTGGAACTCGTCTGTGGCGACAGTATCTGCCAAGGAACCCAAAGCAGCTGGTGAGATGAGATCCTGCTGTCCAGCAGACGTAACATTATTAATTATTATCTTCAATCCATGTTTGTTATTGTGATGTTGAGTATTAGTGGATTTGGTCTCAATGTGTTTTATAGATTTTGCTTTATTTACGAATCGCCTTTTGCACTCTGTCCCGGTCGTCCCTCCTGGGCTTCCGTACTTCCTCCTGTTTACTCCTCAGTGTTGGTTTGCATGGCTGAGGGTAAGTTCGGGTAAGGTGTAGGATAATTCACTGCCGCAATATCCTGCAGTTTTCTCTATAAATGTAATAATTTATGTCAGAGTATTTGCTGCATATTGTTTATTGTTGTATGGCGTCATGTGACTGAGCTGTTTTTGTTTTGACTGTTATTTTAAGTTTTACAGACGTTAGTAGTTTGGTTCCTGTGACGTCAGCACACAGCGCCGCTCAGGTCAGCACTGTTCTTGTTTCATGTTTAGGACCAGAGTGCACAAAGGCAAACGAGGAGAAGCTAAATGTTTTTAATCTCTTCTGCAGGTCCGTTTGAACTTTTTACTTTCTTTCTCTTCATTCGTCCCACCCTCATGCACTGTATTTATCTGTCCACCAGATGGCAGTGTTGAGCATTTTGTATTTGACTTTATTCTATTCTTCAGACTTGATGTTCAAAGTTTACTTTTAAAATGTTAAAAGTGTTGGTTTTTATGGCTGAGGGACCAGAGTGCACTAAGGCAAATGAGGAGAAGATTAATTTATTTTAATCTCTTCTGCAGCTAATAAAAAAAACCTGGAGAACAATCAATCAACTGGTCGTCATTGAAGTCCTGACCACAAGCATCACTCCCGTCACGCAGACAAACGTTCTCCTGCCACAGCGTTTCAAGGGTCACAGTTGTTTTTGATTGTGTTTTAACACTCAGGAGAAATGCTTCTTGTGTTTAGACACCAAATACAGTGTTTTGCACGTCATTACTCAATTGTTTTGTTTTGTTATTGTTTTCTATTGAAATGTAAAAGGAATGTCTTCATGTGCGGCTAAAAATGTTGGAATAGCTGAATGACGCCCCACAATAGCTCAGATAAAGAGTGAAATCACTAAACTAAATGCAACAACTGTTAAAATACGGTAGGTGAAATAAAAGGTAAAATAGCTCAATTAAAGTATGATTGTTAAAAAAAAAAAGGTTAAAATGTACAGAGCCCTGGAGCGGCCATAAAGAAAATAATAACGTGTGAGAACAAGATGGTCACTCCAGTTAATCCTGCGAGGGAAGGAGATCATTTAATATTTCTCACTAATGTTGCCTCCATCCCCTCATATTTGCTGCTCTGGAGCTTTAAGAGCCTCGTTTCCACGGAGCTCATTAGATCTTGGTGTTTTCTAACTAAACATGTGAAGTCCAGACGTGTTAAACTCTCCTTGGTCCAGAAAGAGAAGATCTCATTCTCATGTCTCCTCTTTAGCAGGAAGAAATGAGTTTGGGTCTTATTTTTCACCATTCCAACTTTCCATAGTGACTTTCTGCTCCTTTCACTTTATTTCTGGACGTGTCTGAATCAAAAGCTTCAACATGGAGGAATGGAGGTGTAGAATGATAGAACGCTGCTCTACAGCCGTTTCCATGGTAACCTAGGTAACCACTCTGATTAAAGTTCTCTTTCACATGAAGCCATTAAAAGGATCATTTTAGCTCTAAAAACTCCAAGTTTCATTTCCAGTAGTTTGTAGTTTGTTTAGTAGTTCCTGAGGAACCAGAAGTCTGGCTTCATTATAAAGAAGTGCTGTGGAGCGTCTCATAGCGGAGCGCCCCCTGCTGCCTCGTGCTGACCTCAGCCTGCGGTCAGAACGCCAAACAAGACCTGGAGGTGAAGTTAGTCACAATCATGTCACCATGAAAAGCCTGAAAAGAACTGGTTCTAGATTCTAGATCCACCAGCTCACTGACAGGAGGAGCTCTGCAACTCTAGAACCACGGCTCCGCCATCACGGATTAAATGATCTCGTTCCTTTGTATAATTAACTTGAGGGAACGACTTATTATCTCCTTCCCTCACATTATTAACTTGAGGGAACGACTTCTTACTTCGTTCCAACGTGTTTGTTTTTCACCCTGTGGCCACTCAGGAATGTTCAAAACAGATGAGTTAAAGGTGAAAACAGCTGGATTCGAGGCAAAAATGTGACTACCATATGTGACCACCAGAGGGAAGTAGAGTTACAAACCATAGCCAGTAACAGGAGGGCGTTTACTGACTGAGCTCCACTTCAAGGTTTTCTTAGAAATATATAAGAGAAGTGTAATCTTCAACTCATCCCTGGAGTTCTGACGAATCGCCTAATCCTCCTGTTACTTTCATTTCTCAGAAACAGCAATGATGTTCTCATTGCTGTTTCTGAGAAATGAATCCCATAAAATCCTAATAAGCATTGTTAATATTTAATTATTAACTCCATTACTATTTTATCAATATTTAGTGTTATGGTGTTTCTTACCTCTCACAGGTTCAATTACTTAATTTACTCACGTTTCATATAAAAAATACATCTTCAAACTTTTTTTTTTTTAATGTTTCACCACTTTATTACTTTTGAAAGAAAAACTATTAAACACAATAGTTTTACATAACATATAATATCTAATTTCAGCTTCACACGCAGTACTGACACTGTCTGTGAACCAGAAATGAACAAAATACCAAGCAATGTGTGTGGCTATCTGTCTATGTCTACGCAGCACAAGAGTGATATCACACTGTGCTGTGCAGATAAAGAGTGACATGTCATCACACTGTGCTTTGTAGATAAAGATTGACATGTATTCACACTGTGCTTTGTGGAGGTGAAGAGTGACATGTATTCACACTGTGCTTTGTGTAGGTAAAGAGTGACATGTCATCACACTGTGCTTTGTAGGTAAAGAGTGACATGTATTCACACTGTGCTTTGTGGAGGTAAAGAGTGACATTTAATCACACTGTGCTTTGTGTAGATAAAGAGTGACATGTCATCACAGTGTGCTTTCTATTGATAAAGAGTGGCATGTCATCACACTGCTTATTGCAGACAGAGTTACATGTCATCACACTTTGCTTTGTAGGTAAAGAGTGACATGTCATTACACTGTTCTTTGTGTAGATAAAGAGTGACATGTCATCATACTGTGCTTTGTGTTGGTAAAGAGTGACATGTCATCACACTGTGCTTTGTAGATAGAGTGGCATGTCATTACACTGTGCTTTGTGTAGGTATAGAGTGACATTTCATCACACTGTTCTTTGTGTAGATAAAGAGTGTCATGTCATCACACTGTTCTTTTTGTAGGTAAAGAGTGACATGTCATCACACTGTGCTTTGTGTAGATAAAGAGTGACATGTCATCACACTTTGCTTTGTAGATAGAGTGACATGTCATCACACTGTGCTTTGTGCAGATAAAGAGTGACATGTCATCACACTGTGCTTTGTAGATAGAGTGACATGTAATCACAGTGTGCTGTGTAGATAAAGAGTGACATGTCATCACACTGCTTTGTATAGGTAAAGAGTGACATGTCATCAAACTGTGCTTTATGTAGGTAAAGCGTTACTTGTCATCAGACTGTGCTTTGTGTAGATAAAGAGTGACATGTCATCACAGTGTGCTTTCTATTGATAAAGAGTGGCATGTCATCACACTGCTTATTGCAGACAGAGTTACATGTCATCACAATGTGCTTTGTAGATAAAGAGTGACATTTCATCACACTTTGCTTTGTAGGTAAAGAGTGACATGTCATTACACTGTTCTTTGTGTAGATAAAGAGTGACATGTCATCATACTGTGCTTTGTGTTGGTAAAGAGTGACATGTCATCACACTGTGCTTTGTAGATAGAGTGGCATGTCATTACACTGTGCTTTGTGTAGGTATAGAGTGACATTTCATCACACTGTTCTTTGTGTAGATAAAGAGTGTCATGTCATCACACTGTTCTTTTTGTAGGTAAAGAGTGACATGTCATCACACTGTGCTTTGTGTAGATAAAGAGTGACATGTCATCACACTTTGCTTTGTAGATAGAGTGACATGTCATCACACTGTGCTTTGTGCAGATAAAGAGTGACATGTCATCACACTGTGCTTTGTAGATAGAGTGACATGTAATCACAGTGTGCTGTGTAGATAAAGAGTGACATGTCATCACACTGCTTTGTATAGGTAAAGAGTGACATGTCATCAAACTGTGCTTTATGTAGGTAAAGAGTTACTTGTCATCAGACTGTGCTTTGTGTAGATAAAGAGTGACATGTCATCACAGTGTGCTTTCTATTGATAAAGAGTGGCATGTCATCACACTGCTTATTGCAGACAGAGTTACATGTCATCACAATGTGCTTTGTAGATAAAGAGTGACATTTCATCACACTTTGCTTTGTAGGTAAAGAGTGACATGTCATCACACTGTGCTTTGTGTAGGTAAAGAGTGGCATGTCATCACACTGCTTATTGCAGACAGAGTTACATGTCATCACACTTTGCTTTGTAGGTAAAGAGTGACATGTCATTACACTGTTCTTTGTGTAGATAAAGAGTGACATGTCATCATACTGTGCTTTGTGTTGGTAAAGAGTGACATGTCATCACACTGTGCTTTGTAGATAGAGTGACATGTCATTACACTGTGCTTTGTGTAGGTATAGAGTGACATTTCATCACACTGTTCTTTGTGTAGATAAAGAGTGTCATGTCATCACACTGTTCTTTGTGTAGGTAAAGAGTGACATGTCATCACACTTTGCTTTGTAGATAGAGTGACATGTCATCACACTGTGCTTTGTGCAGATAAAGAGTGACATGTCATCACACTGTGCTTTGTAGATAGAGTGACATGTAATCACAGTGTGCTGTGAAGATAAAGAGTGACATGTCATCACAGTGTGCTTTCTATTGATAAAGAGTGGCATGTCATCACACTGCTTATTGCAGACAGAGTTACATGTCATCACACTTTGCTTTGTAGGTAAAGAGTGACATGTCATTACACTGTTCTTTGTGTAGATAAAGAGTGACATGTCATCATACTGTGCTTTGTGTTGGTAAAGAGTGGCATGTCATTACACTGTGCTTTGTGTAGGTATAGAGTGACATTTCATCACACTGTTCTTTGTGTAGATAAAGAGTGTCATGTCATCACACTGTTCTTTTTGTAGGTAAAGAGTGACATGTCATCACACTGTGCTTTGTGCAGATAAAGAGTGACATGTCATCACACTTTGCTTTGTAGATAGAGTGACATGTCATCACACTGTGCTTTGTGCAGATAAAGAGTGACATGTCATCACACTTTGCTTTGTAGATAGAGTGACATGTCATCACACTGTGCTTTGTGCAGATAAAGAGTGACATGTCATCACACTGTGCTTTGTAGATAGAGTGACATGTAATCACAGTGTGCTGTGAAGATAAAGAGTGACATGTCATCACAGTGTGCTTTCTATTGATAAAGAGTGGCATGTCATCACACTGCTTATTGCAGACAGAGTTACATGTCATCACACTTTGCTTTGTAGGTAAAGAGTGACATGTCATTACACTGTTCTTTGTGTAGATAAAGAGTGACATGTCATCATACTGTGCTTTGTGTTGGTAAAGAGTGGCATGTCATTACACTGTGCTTTGTGTAGGTATAGAGTGACATTTCATCACACTGTTCTTTGTGTAGATAAAGAGTGTCATGTCATCACACTGTTCTTTTTGTAGGTAAAGAGTGACATGTCATCACACTGTGCTTTGTGCAGATAAAGAGTGACATGTCATCACACTTTGCTTTGTAGATAGAGTGACATGTCATCACACTGTGCTTTGTGCAGATAAAGAGTGACATGTCATCACACTGTGCTTTGTAGATAGAGTGACATGTAATCACAGTGTGCTGTGTAGATAAAGAGTGACATGTCATCAAACTGTGCTTTATGTAGGTAAAGCGTTACTTGTCATCAGACTGTGCTTTGTGTAGATAAAGAGTGACATGTCATCACAGTGTGCTTTCTATTGATAAAGAGTGGCATGTCATCACACTGCTTATTGCAGACAGAGTTACATGTCATCACAATGTGCTTTGTAGATAAAGAGTGACATTTCATCACACTTTGCTTTGTAGGTAAAGAGTGACATGTCATTACACTGTTCTTTGTGTAGATAAAGAGTGACATGTCATCATACTGTGCTTTGTGTTGGTAAAGAGTGACATGTCATCACACTGTGCTTTGTAGATAGAGTGGCATGTCATTACACTGTGCTTTGTGTAGGTATAGAGTGACATTTCATCACACTGTTCTTTGTGTAGATAAAGAGTGTCATGTCATCACACTGTTCTTTTTGTAGGTAAAGAGTGACATGTCATCACACTGTGCTTTGTGTAGATAAAGAGTGACATGTCATCACACTTTGCTTTGTAGATAGAGTGACATGTCATCACACTGTGCTTTGTGCAGATAAAGAGTGACATGTCATCACACTGTGCTTTGTAGATAGAGTGACATGTAATCACAGTGTGCTGTGTAGATAAAGAGTGACATGTCATCACACTGCTTTGTATAGGTAAAGAGTGACATGTCATCAAACTGTGCTTTATGTAGGTAAAGAGTTACTTGTCATCAGACTGTGCTTTGTGTAGATAAAGAGTGACATGTCATCACAGTGTGCTTTCTATTGATAAAGAGTGGCATGTCATCACACTGCTTATTGCAGACAGAGTTACATGTCATCACAATGTGCTTTGTAGATAAAGAGTGACATTTCATCACACTTTGCTTTGTAGGTAAAGAGTGACATGTCATCACACTGTGCTTTGTGTAGGTAAAGAGTGGCATGTCATCACACTGCTTATTGCAGACAGAGTTACATGTCATCACACTTTGCTTTGTAGGTAAAGAGTGACATGTCATTACACTGTTCTTTGTGTAGATAAAGAGTGACATGTCATCATACTGTGCTTTGTGTTGGTAAAGAGTGACATGTCATCACACTGTGCTTTGTAGATAGAGTGACATGTCATTACACTGTGCTTTGTGTAGGTATAGAGTGACATTTCATCACACTGTTCTTTGTGTAGATAAAGAGTGTCATGTCATCACACTGTTCTTTGTGTAGGTAAAGAGTGACATGTCATCACACTTTGCTTTGTAGATAGAGTGACATGTCATCACACTGTGCTTTGTGCAGATAAAGAGTGACATGTCATCACACTGTGCTTTGTAGATAGAGTGACATGTAATCACAGTGTGCTGTGAAGATAAAGAGTGACATGTCATCACAGTGTGCTTTCTATTGATAAAGAGTGGCATGTCATCACACTGCTTATTGCAGACAGAGTTACATGTCATCACAATGTGCTTTGTAGATAAAGAGTGACATTTCATCACACGTTGCTTTGTAGGTAAAGAGTGACATGTCATCACACTGTGCTTTGTGTAGATAAAGAGTGATATGTCATCACAGTGTGCTTTCTATTGATAAAGAGTGGCATGTCATCACACTGCTTATTGCAGACACAGTTACATGTCATCACACTATGCTTTGTAGGTAAAGAGTGACATGTCATTACACTGTTCTTTGTGTAGGTAAAGAGTGACATGTCATCACACTTTGCTTTGTAGGTAAAGAGTGACATGTCATTACACTGTTCTTTGTGTAGATAAAGAGTGACATGTCATCATACTGTGCTTTGTGTTGGTAAAGAGTGACATGTCATCACACTGTGCTTTGTGTAGGTATAGAGTGATATTTCATCACACTGTTCTTTTTGTAGGTAAAGAGTGACATGTCATCACACTGCTTATTGCAGATATAGTTACATGTCATCACACTCTGCTTTTTGCAGATAAAGAGTGACATGTCATCACACTTTGCTTTGTAGATAGAGTGACATGTCATCACACTGTGCTTTGTGCAGATAAAGAGTGACATGTCATCACACTGGGCTTTGTAGATAGAGTGACATGTAATCACAGTGTGCTCTGTAGATAAAGAGTGACATGTCATCACACTGCTTTGTATAGGTAAAGAGTGACATGTCATCAAACTGTGCTTTATGTAGGTAAAGAGTTACTTGTCATGAGACTGTGCTTTGTGTAGATAAAGAGTGACATGTCATCACACTGCTTTGTATAGGTAAAGAGTGACATGTCATCAAACTGTGCTTTATGTAGGTAAAGAGTTACTTGTCATCAGACTGTGCTTTGTGTAGGTAAAGAGTGACATTTCATAACACTGTGCTTTGTAGATAAGGAGTGACATGTCATCACACTGTGCTTTGTATTGGTAAAGAGTGACATGTCATCACACTGTGCTGTGTAGAAGAGAGTGACATTTAATTATACTTTGCTTTGTAGGTAAAGAGTGACATGTCATCACACTGTGCTTTGTGTAGGTAAAGAGTGACATTTCATCACACTTTGCTTTGTAGGTAAAGAGTGACATGTCATTACACTGTTCTTTGTGTAGATAAAGAGTGACATGTCATCATACTGTGCTTTGTGTTGGTAAAGAGTGACATGTCATCACACTATGCTTTGTAGATAGAGTGGCATGTCATTACACTGTGCTTTGTGTAGGTATAGAGTGACATTTCATCACACTGTTCTTTGTGTAGATAAAGAGTGTCATGTCATCACACTGTTCTTTTTGTAGGTAAAGAGTGACATGTCATCACACTGTGCTTTGTGTAGATAAAGAGTGACATGTCATCACACTTTGCTTTGTAGATAGAGTGACAT
This sequence comes from Lipophrys pholis, assembly GCF_963383615.2. NCBI lineage: Eukaryota > Metazoa > Chordata > Actinopteri > Blenniiformes > Blenniidae > Lipophrys > Lipophrys pholis. Next base: position 32,088,234 of record NC_137640.1, on the reverse strand, counting down.
GTCATCACACTGTGCTTTGTGCAGATAAAGAGTGACATGTCATCACACTGTGCTTTGTAGATAGAGTGACATGTAATCACAGTGTGCTGTGAAGATAAAGAGTGACATGTCATCACACTGCTTTGTATAGGTAAAGAGTGACATGTCATCAAACTGCTTTATGTAGGTAAAGAGTTGTCATCAGACTGTGCTTTGTGTAGGTAAAGAGTGACATTTAATCACACTGTGCTTTGGGTAGATAAAGAGTGACATGTCATCACACTCTTCTTTGTGTAGATAAAGAGTGACATGTCATCACAGTGTGCTTTCTATTGATAAAGAGTGGCATGTCATCACACTGCTTATTGCAGACAGAGTTACATGTCATCACAATGTGCTTTGTAGATAAAGAGTGACATTTCATCACACTTTGCTTTGTAGGTAAAGAGTGACATGTCATCACACTGTGCTTTGTGTAGATAAAGAGTGATATGTCATCACAGTGTGCTTTCTATTGATAAAGAGTGGCATGTCATCACACTGCTTATTGCAGACACAGTTACATGTCATCACACTATGCTTTGTAGGTAAAGAGTGACATGTCATTACACTGTTCTTTGTGTAGGTAAAGAGTGACATGTCATCACACTTTGCTTTGTAGGTAAAGAGTGACATGTCATTACACTGTTCTTTGTGTAGATAAAGAGTGACATGTCATCATACTGTGCTTTGTGTTGGTAAAGAGTGACATGTCATCACACTGTGCTTTGTGTAGGTATAGAGTGATATTTCATCACACTGTTCTTTTTGTAGGTAAAGAGTGACATGTCATCACACTGCTTATTGCAGATATAGTTACATGTCATCACACTGCTTTTTGCAGATAAAGAGTGACATGTCATCACACTTTGCTTTGTAGATAGAGTGACATGTCATCACACTGTGCTTTGTGCAGATAAAGAGTGACATGTCATCACACTGGGCTTTGTAGATAGGGTGACATGTAATCACAGTGTGCTCTGTAGATAAAGAGTGACATGTCATCACACTGCTTTGTATAGGTAAAGAGTGACATGTCATCAAACTGTGCTTTATGTAGGTAAAGAGTTACTTGTCATCAGACTGTGCTTTGTGTAGGTAAAGAGTGACATTTCATAACACTGTGCTTTGTAGATAAGGAGTGACATGTCATCACACTGTGCTTTGTGTTGGTAAAGAGTGACATGTCATCACACTGTGCTGTGTAGAAGAGAGTGACATTTAATTATACTTTGCTTTGTAGGTAAAGAGTGACATGTCATCACACTGTGCTTTGTGTAGGTAAAGAGTGACATTTAATCGCACTGTGCTTTGTGTAGATAAAGAGTGACATGTCATCACACTCTTCTTTGTGTAGGTATAGAGTGACATGTCATCACACTGTGGTTTGTTTGGATAAAGAGTGACATGTCATCACACTGTGCTGTGTGTAGATAAAGAGTGTCATGTCATCACACTGTGCTTTTTGTAGGTAAAGAGTGACATGTCATCACACTGCTTATTGCAGATAGAGTTACATTTCATCACACTGTGCTTTTTGCAGATAAAGAGTGACATGTCATCACACTGTGCTTTGTGTAGATAAAGAGTGACATGTCATCAGACTGTGCTTTGTGTAGATAAAGAGTGACATGTCATCACAGTGTGCTTTCTATTGATAAAGAGTGGCATGTCATCACACTGCTTTGTGCAGATAGAGTGACATGTCATCACACTGTGCTTTGTGCAGATAAAGAGTGACATGTCATCACACTGTGCTTTGTAGATAGAGTGGCATGTCATTACACTGTGCTTTGTGTAGGTATAGAGTGACATTTCATCACACTGTTCTTTGTGTAGATAAAGAGTGTCATGTCATCACACTGTTCTTTTTGTAGGTAAAGAGTGACATGTCATCACACTGTGCTTTGTGTAGATAAAGAGTGACATTTCATCACACGTTGCTTTGTAGGTAAAGAGTGACATGTCATCACACTGTGCTTTGTGTAGATAAAGAGTGATATGTCATCACAGTGTGCTTTCTATTGATAAAGAGTGGCATGTCATCACACTGCTTATTGCAGACACAGTTACATGTCATCACACTATGCTTTGTAGGTAAAGAGTGACATGTCATTACACTGTTCTTTGTGTAGGTAAAGAGTGACATGTCATCACACTTTGCTTTGTAGGTAAAGAGTGACATGTCATTACACTGTTCTTTGTGTAGATAAAGAGTGACATGTCATCATACTGTGCTTTGTGTTGGTAAAGAGTGACATGTCATCACACTGTGCTTTGTGTAGGTATAGAGTGATATTTCATCACACTGTTCTTTTTGTAGGTAAAGAGTGACATGTCATCACACTGCTTATTGCAGATATAGTTACATGTCATCACACTCTGCTTTTTGCAGATAAAGAGTGACATGTCATCACACTTTGCTTTGTAGATAGAGTGACATGTCATCACACTGTGCTTTGTGCAGATAAAGAGTGACATGTCATCACACTGGGCTTTGTAGATAGGGTGACATGTAATCACAGTGTGCTCTGTAGATAAAGAGTGACATGTCATCACACTGCTTTGTATAGGTAAAGAGTGACATGTCATCAAACTGTGCTTTATGTAGGTAAAGAGTTACTTGTCATCAGACTGTGCTTTGTGTAGGTAAAGAGTGACATTTCATAACACTGTGCTTTGTAGATAAGGAGTGACATGTCATCACACTGTGCTTTGTGTTGGTAAAGAGTGACATGTCATCACACTGTGCTGTGTAGAAGAGAGTGACATTTAATTATACTTTGCTTTGTAGGTAAAGAGTGACATGTCATCACACTGTGCTTTGTGTAGGTAAAGAGTGACATTTAATCGCACTGTGCTTTGTGTAGATAAAGAGTGACATGTCATCACACTCTTCTTTGTGTAGGTATAGAGTGACATGTCATCACACTGTGGTTTGTTTGGATAAAGAGTGACATGTCATCACACTGTGCTGTGTGTAGATAAAGAGTGTCATGTCATCACACTGTGCTTTTTGTAGGTAAAGAGTGACATGTCATCACACTGCTTATTGCAGATAGAGTTACATTTCATCACACTGTGCTTTTTGCAGATAAAGAGTGACATGTCATCACACTGTGCTTTGTAGATAGAGTGGCATGTCATTACACTGTGCTTTGTGTAGGTATAGAGTGACATTTCATCACACTGTTCTTTGTGTAGATAAAGAGTGTCATGTCATCACACTGTTCTTTTTGTAGGTAAAGAGTGTCATGTCATCACACTGTGCTTTGTGTAGATAAAGAGTGACATGTCATCACACTTTGCTTTGTAGATAGAGTGACATGTCATCACACTGTGCTTTGTGCAGATAAAGAGTGACATGTCATCACACTGGGCTTTGTAGATAGAGTGACATGTAATCACAGTGTGCTCTGTAGATAAAGAGTGACATGTCATCACACTGCTTTGTATAGGTAAAGAGTGACATGTCATCAAACTGTGCTTTATGTAGGTAAAGAGTTACTTGTCATCAGACTGTGCTTTGTGTAGGTAAAGAGTGACATTTCATAACACTGTGCTTTGTAGATAAGGAGTGACATTTAATTATACTTTGCTTTGTAGGTAAAGAGTGACATGTCATCACACTGTGCTTTGTGTAGGTAAAGAGTGACATTTAATCGCACTGTGCTTTGTGTAGATAAAGAGTGACATGTCATCACACTCTTCTTTGTGTAGGTATAGAGTGACATGTCATCACACTGTGGTTTGTTTGGATAAAGAGTGACATGTCATCACACTGTGCTGTGTGTAGATAAAGAGTGTCATGTCATCACACTGTGCTTTTTGTAGGTAAAGAGTGACATGTCATCACACTGCTTATTGCAGATAGAGTTACATTTCATCACACTGTGCTTTTTGCAGATAAAGAGTGACATGTCATCACACTGTGCTTTGTAGATCGAGTGACATGTCATCACACTGTGCTTTGTGCAGATAAAGAGTGACATTTCATCACACTGTGCTTTGTAGATAGTGACATGTCATCACACTGCTTTGTATATGTAAAGAGTGACATGTCATCACACTGTGCTTTCTGTCTGTAAAGAGGTACTTGTCATCAGACTGTGCTTTGTGTAGGTAAAGAGTGACATTTCATAACACTGTGCTTTGTAGATAAAGAGTGACATGTCATCACACTGTGCTTGGTGTAGGTAAAGAGTGACATTTCATCACACTGTGCTTTGTGTAGATAAAGAGTGACATGTCATCACACTATTCTTTGTGTAGGTAAAGAGCGACATGTCATCACACTGCTTTGTGCAGATAGAGTGACATGTCATCACACTGTGCTTTGTGCAGATAAAGAGTGACATGTCATCACACTGTGCTTTGTAGATAGAGTGGCATGTCATTACACTGTGCTTTGTGTAGGTATAGAGTGACATTTCATCACACTGTTCTTTGTGTAGATAAAGAGTGTCATGTCATCACACTGTTCTTTTTGTAGGTAAAGAGTGACATGTCATCACACTGTGCTTTGTGTAGATAAAGAGTGACATGTCATCACACTTTGCTTTGTAGATAGAGTGACATGTCATCACACTGTGCTTTGTGCAGATAAAGAGTGACATGTCATCACACTGTGCTTTGTAGATAGAGTGACATGTAATCACAGTGTGCTGTGTAGATAAAGAGTGACATGTCATCACACTGCTTTGTATAGGTAAAGAGTGACATGTCATCAAACTGTGCTTTATGTAGGTAAAGAGTTACTTGTCATCAGACTGTGCTTTGTGTAGATAAAGAGTGACATGTCATCACAGTGTGCTTTCTATTGATAAAGAGTGGCATGTCATCACACTGCTTATTGCAGACAGAGTTACATGTCATCACAATGTGCTTTGTAGATAAAGAGTGACATTTCATCACACTTTGCTTTGTAGGTAAAGAGTGACATGTCATCACACTGTGCTTTGTGTAGATAAAGAGTGACATGTCATCACACTATTCTTTGTGTAGGTAAAGAGTGACATGTCATCACACTGCTTTGTGCAGATAGAGTGACATGTCATCACACTGTGCTTTGTGCAGATAAAGAGTGACATGTCATCACACTGTGCTTTGTAGATAGAGTGGCATGTCATTACACTGTGCTTTGTGTAGGTATAGAGTGACATTTCATCACACTGTTCTTTGTGTAGATAAAGAGTGTCATGTCATCACACTGTTCTTTTTGTAGGTAAAGAGTGACATGTCATCACACTGTGCTTTGTGTAGATAAAGAGTGACATGTCATCACACTTTGCTTTGTAGATAGAGTGACATGTCATCACACTGTGCTTTGTGCAGATAAAGAGTGACATGTCATCACACTGTGCTTTGTAGATAGAGTGACATGTAATCACAGTGTGCTGTGTAGATAAAGAGTGACATGTCATCACACTGCTTTGTATAGGTAAAGAGTGACATGTCATCAAACTGTGCTTTATGTAGGTAAAGAGTTACTTGTCATCAGACTGTGCTTTGTGTAGATAAAGAGTGACATGTCATCACAGTGTGCTTTCTATTGATAAAGAGTGGCATGTCATCACACTGCTTATTGCACACAGAGTTACATGTCATCACAATGTGCTTTGTAGATAAAGAGTGACATTTCATCACACTTTGCTTTGTAGGTAAAGAGTGACATGTCATCACACTGTGCTTTGTGTAGGTAAAGAGTGACATTTAATCACATTGTGCTTTGTGTAGATAAAGAGTGACATGTCATCACACTCTTCTTTGTGTAGATAAAGAGTGGCATGTCATCACACTGCTTATTGCAGACAGAGTTACATGTCATCACACTTTGCTTTGTAGGTAAAGAGTGACATGTCATTACACTGTTCTTTGTGTAGATAAAGAGTGACATGTCATCATACTGTGCTTTGTGTTGGTAAAGAGTGACATGTCATCACACTGTGCTTTGTAGATAGAGTGACATGTCATTACACTGTGCTTTGTGTAGGTATAGAGTGACATTTCATCACACTGTTCTTTGTGTAGATAAAGAGTGTCATGTCATCACACTGTTCTTTTTGTAGGTAAAGAGTGACATGTCATCACACTGCTTATTGCAGATAAAGAGTGACATGTCATCACACTTTGCTTTGTAGATAGAGTGACATGTCATCACACTGTGCTTTGTGCAGATAAAGAGTGACATGTCATCACACTGTGCTTTGTAGATAGAGTGACATGTAATCACAGTGTGCTGTGAAGATAAAGAGTGACATGTCATCACACTGCTTTGTATAGGTAAAGAGTGACATGTCATCAAACTGTGCTTTATGTAGGTAAAGAGTTACTTGTCATCAGACTGTGCTTTGTGTAGGTAAAGAGTGACATTTAATCACACTGTGCTTTGGGTAGATAAAGAGTGACATGTCATCACACTCTTCTTTGTGTAGATAAAGAGTGACATGTCATCACAGTGTGCTTTCTATTGATAAAGAGTGGCATGTCATCACACTGCTTATTGCAGACAGAGTTACATGTCATCACAATGTGCTTTGTAGATAAAGAGTGACATTTCATCACACTTTGCTTTGTAGGTAAAGAGTGACATGTCATCACACTGTGCTTTGTGTAGATAAAGAGTGACATGTCATCACAGTGTGCTTTCTATTGATAAAGAGTGGCATGTCATCACACTGCTTATTGCAGACACAGTTACATGTCATCACACTATGCGTTGTAGGTAAAGAGTGACATGTCATTACACTGTTCTTTGTGTAGGTAAAGAGTGACATGTCATCACACTTTGCTTTGTAGGTAAAGAGTGACATGTCATTACACTGTTCTTTGTGTAGATAAAGAGTGACATGTCATCATACTGTGCTTTGTGTTGGTAAAGAGTGACATGTCATCACACTGTGCTTTGTGTAGGTATAGAGTGATATTTCATCACACTGTTCTTTTTGTAGGTAAAGAGTGACATGTCATCACACTGCTTATTGCAGATATAGTTACATGTCATCACACTCTGCTTTTTGCAGATAAAGAGTGACATGTCATCACACTTTGCTTTGTAGATAGAGTGACATGTCATCACACTGTGCTTTGTGCAGATAAAGAGTGACATGTCATCACACTGGGCTTTGTAGATAGAGTGACATGTAATCACAGTGTGCTCTGTAGATAAAGAGTGACATGTCATCACACTGCTTTGTATAGGTAAAGAGTGACATGTCATCAAACTGTGCTTTATGTAGGTAAAGAGTTACTTGTCATCAGACTGTGCTGTGTAGAAGAGAGTGACATTTAATTATACTTTGCTTTGTAGGTAAAGAGTGACATTTCATCACACTGTGCTTTGTGTAGATAAAGAGTGACATGTCATCACACTATTCTTTGTGTAGGTAAAGAGTGACATGTCATCACACTGCTTTGTGCAGATAGAGTGACATGTCATCACACTGTGCTTTGTGCAGATAAAGAGTGACATGTCATCACACTGTGCTTTGTAGATAGAGTGGCATGTCATTACACTGTGCTTTGTGTAGGTATAGAGTGACATTTCATCACACTGTTCTTTGTGTAGATAAAGAGTGTCATGTCATCACACTGTTCTTTTTGTAGGTAAAGAGTGACATGTCATCACACTGTGCTTTGTGTAGATAAAGAGTGACATGTCATCACACTTTGCTTTGTAGATAGAGTGACATGTCATCACACTGTGCTTTGTGCAGATAAAGAGTGACATGTCATCACACTGTGCTTTGTAGATAGAGTGACATGTAATCACAGTGTGCTGTGTAGATAAAGAGTGACATGTCATCACACTGCTTTGTATAGGTAAAGAGTGACATGTCATCAAACTGTGCTTTATGTAGGTAAAGAGTTACTTGTCATCAGACTGTGCTTTGTGTAGATAAAGAGTGACATGTCATCACAGTGTGCTTTCTATTGATAAAGAGTGGCATGTCATCACACTGCTTATTGCAGACAGAGTTACATGTCATCACAATGTGCTTTGTAGATAAAGAGTGACATTTCATCACACTTTGCTTTGTAGGTAAAGAGTGACATGTCATCACACTGTGCTTTGTGTAGGTAAAGAGTGACATTTAATCACATTGTGCTTTGTGTAGATAAAGAGTGACATGTCATCACACTCTTCTTTGTGTAGATAAAGAGTGGCATGTCATCACACTGCTTATTGCAGACAGAGTTACATGTCATCACACTTTGCTTTGTAGGTAAAGAGTGACATGTCATTACACTGTTCTTTGTGTAGATAAAGAGTGACATGTCATCATACTGTGCTTTGTGTTGGTAAAGAGTGACATGTCATCACACTGTGCTTTGTAGATAGAGTGACATGTCATTACACTGTGCTTTGTGTAGGTATAGAGTGACATTTCATCACACTGTTCTTTGTGTAGATAAAGAGTGTCATGTCATCACACTGTTCTTTTTGTAGGTAAAGAGTGACATGTCATCACACTGCTTATTGCAGATAAAGAGTGACATGTCATCACACTTTGCTTTGTAGATAGAGTGACATGTCATCACACTGTGCTTTGTGCAGATAAAGAGTGACATGTCATCACACTGTGCTTTGTAGATAGAGTGACATGTAATCACAGTGTGCTGTGAAGATAAAGAGTGACATGTCATCACACTGCTTTGTATAGGTAAAGAGTGACATGTCATCAAACTGTGCTTTATGTAGGTAAAGAGTTACTTGTCATCAGACTGTGCTTTGTGTAGGTAAAGAGTGACATTTAATCACACTGTGCTTTGGGTAGATAAAGAGTGACATGTCATCACACTCTTCTTTGTGTAGATAAAGAGTGACATGTCATCACAGTGTGCTTTCTATTGATAAAGAGTGGCATGTCATCACACTGCTTATTGCAGACAGAGTTACATGTCATCACAATGTGCTTTGTAGATAAAGAGTGACATTTCATCACACTTTGCTTTGTAGGTAAAGAGTGACATGTCATCACACTGTGCTTTGTGTAGATAAAGAGTGACATGTCATCACAGTGTGCTTTCTATTGATAAAGAGTGGCATGTCATCACACTGCTTATTGCAGACACAGTTACATGTCATCACACTATGCGTTGTAGGTAAAGAGTGACATGTCATTACACTGTTCTTTGTGTAGGTAAAGAGTGACATGTCATCACACTTTGCTTTGTAGGTAAAGAGTGACATGTCATTACACTGTTCTTTGTGTAGATAAAGAGTGACATGTCATCATACTGTGCTTTGTGTTGGTAAAGAGTGACATGTCATCACACTGTGCTTTGTGTAGGTATAGAGTGATATTTCATCACACTGTTCTTTTTGTAGGTAAAGAGTGACATGTCATCACACTGCTTATTGCAGATATAGTTACATGTCATCACACTCTGCTTTTTGCAGATAAAGAGTGACATGTCATCACACTTTGCTTTGTAGATAGAGTGACATGTCATCACACTGTGCTTTGTGCAGATAAAGAGTGACATGTCATCACACTGGGCTTTGTAGATAGAGTGACATGTAATCACAGTGTGCTCTGTAGATAAAGAGTGACATGTCATCACACTGCTTTGTATAGGTAAAGAGTGACATGTCATCAAACTGTGCTTTATGTAGGTAAAGAGTTACTTGTCATCAGACTGTGCTTTGTGTAGGTAAAGAGTGACATTTCATAACACTGTGCTTTGTAGATAAGGAGTGACATGTCATCACACTGTGCTTTGTGTTGGTAAAGAGTGACATGTCATCACACTGTGCTGTGTAGAAGAGAGTGACATTTAATTATACTTTGCTTTGTAGGTAAAGAGTGACATGTCATCACACTGTGCTTTGTGTAGGTAAAGAGTGACATTTAATCGCACTGTGCTTTGTGTAGATAAAGAGTGACATGTCATCACACTCTTCTTTGTGTAGGTATAGAGTGACATGTCATCACACTGTGGTTTGTTTGGATAAAGAGTGACATGTCATCACACTGTGCTGTGTGTAGATAAAGAGTGTCATGTCATCACACTGTGCTTTTTGTAGGTAAAGAGTGACATGTCATCACACTGCTTATTGCAGATAGAGTTACATTTCATCACACTGTGCTTTTTGCAGATAAAGAGTGACATGTCATCACACTGTGCTTTGTAGATAGAGTGGCATGTCATTACACTGTGCTTTGTGTAGGTATAGAGTGACATTTCATCACACTGTTCTTTGTGTAGATAAAGAGTGTCATGTCATCACACTGTTCTTTTTGTAGGTAAAGAGTGACATGTCATCACACTGTGCTTTCTGTCTGTAAAGAGGTACTTGTCATCAGACTGTGCTTTGTGTAGGTAAAGAGTGACATTTCATAACACTGTGCTTTGTAGATAAAGAGTGACATGTCATCACACTGTGCTTGGTGTAGGTAAAGAGTGACATTTCATCACACTGTGCTTTGTGTAGATAAAGAGTGACATGTCATCACACTATTCTTTGTGTAGGTAAAGAGTGACATGTCATCACACTGCTTTGTGCAGATAGAGTGACATGTCATCACACTGTGCTTTGTGCAGATAAAGAGTGACATGTCATCACACTGTGCTTTGTAGATAGAGTGACATGTAATCACAGTGTGCTGTGAAGATAAAGAGTGACATGTCATCAAACTGTGCTTTATGTAGGTAAAGAGTTACTTGTCATCAGACTGTGCTTTGTGTAGGTAAAGAGTGACATTTAATCACACTGTGCTTTGGGTAGATAAAGAGTGACATGTCATCACACTCTTCTTTGTGTAGATATAGAGTGACATGTCATCACAGTGTGCTTTCTATTGATAAAGAGTGGCATGTCATCACACTGCTTATTGCAGACAGAGTTACATGTCATCACAATGTGCTTTGTAGATAAAGAGTGACATTTCATCACACTTTGCTTTGTAGGTAAAGAGTGACATGTCATCACACTGTGCTTTGTGTAGATAAAGAGTGACATGTCATCACAGTGTGCTTTCTATTGATAAAGAGTGGCATGTCATCACACTGCTTATTGCAGACACAGTTACATGTCATCACACTATGCTTTGTAGGTAAAGAGTGACATGTCATCACACTTTGCTTTGTAGGTAAAGAGTGACATGTCATTACACTGTTCTTTGTGTAGATAAAGAGTGGCATGTCATCATACTGTGCTTTGTGTTGGTAAAGAGTGACATGTCATCACACTGTGCTTTGTGTAGGTATAGAGTGATATTTCATCACACTGTTCTTTTTGTAGGTAAAGAGTGACATGTCATCACACTGCTTATTGCAGATATAGTTACATGTCATCACACTCTGCTTTTTGCAGATAAAGAGTGACATGTCATCACACTTTGCTTTGTAGATAGAGTGACATGTCATCACACTGTGCTTTGTGCAGATAAAGAGTGACATGTCATCACACTGGGCTTTGTAGATAGAGTGACATGTAATCACAGTGTGCTCTGTAGATAAAGAGTGACATGTCATCACACTGCTTTGTATAGGTAAAGAGTGACATGTCATCAAACTGTGCTTTATGTAGGTAAAGAGTTACTTGTCATCAGACTGTGCTTTGTGTAGGTAAAGAGTGACATTTCATAACACTGTGCTTTGTAGATAAGGAGTGACATGTCATCACACTGTGCTTTGTGTTGGTAAAGAGTGACATGTCATCACACTGTGCTGTGTAGAAGAGAGTGACATTTAATTATACTTTGCTTTGTAGGTAAAGAGTGACATGTCATCACACTGTGCTTTGTGTAGGTAAAGAGTGACATTTAATCGCACTGTGCTTTGTGTAGATAAAGAGTGACATGTCATCACACTCTTCTTTGTGTAGGTATAGAGTGACATGTCATCACACTGTGGTTTGTTTGGATAAAGAGTGACATGTCATCACACTGTGCTGTGAAGATAAAGAGTGACATGTCATCACAGTGTGCTTTCTATTGATAAAGAGTGGCATGTCATCACACTGCTTATTGCAGACAGAGTTACATGTCATCACAATGTGCTTTGTAGATAAAGAGTGACATTTCATCACACGTTGCTTTGTAGGTAAAGAGTGACATGTCATCACACTGTGCTTTGTGTAGATAAAGAGTGATATGTCATCACAGTGTGCTTTCTATTGATAAAGAGTGGCATGTCATCACACTGCTTATTGCAGACACAGTTACATGTCATCACACTATGCTTTGTAGGTAAAGAGTGACATGTCATTACACTGTTCTTTGTGTAGGTAAAGAGTGACATGTCATCACACTTTGCTTTGTAGGTAAAGAGTGACATGTCATTACACTGTTCTTTGTGTAGATAAAGAGTGACATGTCATCATACTGTGCTTTGTGTTGGTAAAGAGTGACATGTCATCACACTGTGCTTTGTAGATAGTGATATGTCATCACACTGCTTTGTATATGTAAAGAGTGACATGTCATCACACTGTGCTTTCTGTCTGTAAAGAGGTACTTGTCATCAGACTGTGCTTTGTGTAGGTAAAGAGTGACATTTCATAACACTGTGCTTTGTAGATAAGGAGTGACATGTCATCACACTGTGCTTGGTGTAGGTAAAGAGTGACATTTCATCACACTGTGCTTTGTGTAGATAAAGAGTGACATGTCATCACACTATTCTTTGTGTAGGTAAAGAGTGACATGTCATCACACTGCTTTGTGCAGATAGAGTGACATGTCATCACACTGTGCTCTGTGTAGATAAAGAGTGACATGTCTTCACACTGGGCTTCGTATATAAAGAGTGACATGCCATAACACTGCTTTGTGCAGATAAAGAGTGAAATGCCATCACATTTGGCTTTGTCCAGATAAAGAGTGTCATGTCATCACACTGTGCTTTGTAGATAGAGTGACATGTCATCACAGTGTCCTGTGTAGATAAAGAGTGACATTCAATTACACTGTGCTTTGTAGGTAAAGAGTGACATGTCATCACACTGTGCTTTGTGTAGGTAAAGAGTGACATTTCATCACACTGTGCTTTGTGTAGATAAAGAGTGAGATGTCATCACACCCTTCTTTGTGTAGGTAAAGAGTGACATGTCATCACACTGCTTTGTGTAGATAGAGTGACATGTCATCAAAATGTGCTTAGTGCAGATAAAGAGTTACATGTCATCACGCTGTGCTTTGTGTAGATAAAGAGTGACATGTCATCACACTGTGCTGTGTAGATAAAGAGTGACATTTAATTACACTGTGCTTTGTAGGTAAAGAGTGACATGTCATCACACTGTGCTTTGTGTAGGTAAAGAGTGACATTTAATCACACTGTGCTTTGTGTAGATAAAGAGTGACATGTCATCACACTCTTCTTTGTGTAGATAAAGAGTGACATGTCTTCACACTGGGCTTCGTTGATAAAGAGTGACATGCCATAACACTGCTTCGTGCCGATAAATAGTGAAATGCCATCACATTTGGCTTTGTTCAGATAAAGGGTGACATGTCATCACACTGTGCTTTGTGCGGATAAAGAGTGACATGTCATCAGACTGTGCTTTGTGTAGGTAAAGAGTGACATGTCATCACACTCTTCTTTGTAGATAGAGTGACATGTCACACACTGTGCTGTGTGTTGATAAAGAGTGACATGTCATCACACTGCTTTGTGCAGATTAAGAGTGACATGTCATCACACTGTGCTGTGTGTAGATAAAGAGTGACATGTCATCACACTGCTTATTACAGATAGAGTTACTTGTCATCAGACTGTGTTTTGTGTAGAGAAAGAGTGACATGTCATCACACTGTGCTTTGTAGATAAAGAGTGACATGTCCTCAGACTTTTTTTTGTAGATAAATAGTGACATGTCATCACAGTGTGCTTTCTGTAGATAAAGAGTGGCATGTATTCACACTGTGCTTTGTTTGGATAAAGAGTGACATGTCATCACACTGTGCTTTGTGCAGATAAAGAGTGACATGTCATCACACTGTGGTTTGTCCAGTTAAAGAGTGACATGTCATAACACTGAGCGTCTGCACCTCCTGAGTGGACCATGGATCTGTTGACAGTTTCACATTTCAAAAGAGACTATACTGGTTTTCTGACTGCTGCCGGAGAACTGATTCGAAATGGCGGGTTTCCGGGAGAATAGCGGTTGTCACGGACCAATCAGCAGACGGCAGTGTTGAAGCGCCTCCCCCTCATATCCGACAGGTTGCGCCTGGTATCCCAACCGGAGGGGTAGCGAGGGGTAGCGAGAAATGGTTACCGATGGGACCGGTTGGTAACTGTTCTGAGTCAGTGGAAACGCACAACAAACGTTTCCCACCCGACCCGCACCGGTGCCAAGGGGCACTGTGGAAACAGGGTTTAAAAGAACTGCTGGTCCCAGATCTCCCCAGAAGAACACTTGGTTCTCAGAGTGCTGGCTTACTGGAGGTTCCTAGCTTTTCTAAAAGTAGAATGGAGGCAGAGCTTTCAGCTTTCAGGTTCCTCTGATGTGGAACCAGATCCCAGTTTCACAGGGAGTCTCACAGTGGAGGGAGGGAGTCTCACAGTGGAGGGAGGGAGTGTCACAGTGGAGGGTGTCTCACACAAAGAATAGAATAATAATCTAAATTAATATAAAAGTTAAAATAAAGGCTCAAATAGTTAAAGTGGTTAAAAAAGCAAATGCTAAAATTGCTCAAATAAATTAAGAATTGTTGAAATAGATGCTGAAGAAAGTAAATTAAATGAAAGGCTGAAATGGTTAAGATGAAGGTTACTGGGGACACAATGGTTCTAGGAAGATTGTAGCCTTAGTGATTGTAAATGGCTAAAATAAAGGAGGACATTGTCCTCGCTCAGCAGAGGATCCAAACAATGTCCTTTGCTGGAAGTCACTGACGGGCAGGTCACATTTAATAATTCCTTCCCGCTAAACGATCCTCCCAATGTCGTAAACAACCCTGTGGCTCACTACAGAACTGGAGTGGCTCCAGAGGCTCCAGCTGAAGAAGAAGGTGAAGATCATCAATACCGTCAATCACTTGATCACATCGTGGCTGAAACAGCAACTGAAGCTGCTCAGAGCAGACTAGCCTGAGGAACTGAAGCTGCTCAGAGCAGACTGGCCAGGCGGCTGGCCTTGGATCCCTGCCAAACACACTTGGAGGCTGACAATAGCACTGGGTCACGTCACCAGATTCCATCCTAACAATGGCGATAATTATAGCACGCGAACTTGCCTCGCTCATAAACCTGTAATAGCGGCTGACGTGTTGTTTTATTGGCGATCGACGCCTCGCTGGGGAATTAGCTTACATTGTTGGGCCGCACACCCAAGTGTTATTGTTTATGTCACGTTTCGCAGGTGTATACTGCTGGGTTTGTTTTTGTGTGTGTGGGCGTGTGTGCATAGGTGGAGCGGACAGAGTTGGAGGCTCACCTGAAACCGATGATTGAGGCCGGTATTTAGGAACCGGGTTTCCAGGCTCTCATCGCCAGATCGTCACGTTTACCCCCGCGGTACTTTGACTCGGCCCCTCAAGCTTTTTGTATGACCGTTTGTTTTTTCGTATTCTAAGATACTTGGAGTAATCTGTTTTATACTCTCCGGTGCAGTCCCGGTGTGCTCCGCTCTGTCCTGCCCGGGAGATGGCGTCCCAGTGACATCAACCTCCGCCTCCACGACACTCTCCGAGGATTGCCCGTCTGCTGGAGAGATCACCTGAATAAACTCTTTTTCTAAACCTAACTTCCTCGTCCTGTCGGCGCCTGAATCCTCCACACACCCCACCTGACAGAACGATCTGGCCACGATGGATTCAACCAACCCAGAAGCCCTCCAGCGCGCCATATCCTCCCACGGTAATCTCTTGTCCCAACACCAGACGTTCCTCCGGGAGATTGGGACAACGTTAAATGAACTGACCGCCAAGATGTCACTCCTCAACAGCCGCCTGGACGGACTCGCCGCCGGTCAGCAACATCCTGGTGATGCGGCTGCGGCTGCGGCTCCTCCTCCCGGGACAATACCACCGACCACCACCAGGGAGCCCCATATGCCCATCCCGGAACGTTATTCTGGGGAACTGGGAGGTTGTGGCCGTTTCCTCCTTCAGTGTGAGCTGGTGTTCAAGCAGCAGCCGGCCACTTACTCCACCGATGACTCTCGGGTTGCTTATGTAATTGGATTACTGTCTGGTAAAGCGGCCAAATGTGTGACTGCATTGTGGGAACGGGGATCACCCATATGTAGATCAAGCACTCGGTTGATGGAGGAGATGAGGCAGCTCTTCGATCATCCTCTCCAGGGCAAGGAGGCGGCTCGACGTTTTATGTCTCTCTCCCAGCAATCACGGTCGGTTGCTGAATATGCTGCAGATTTTCAGATCTACGCAGCGGAGAGTGGCTGGAATGATCTATTGCTCCAAGGAGTGTTCCTACAGGGGCTTGCTGACGAGGTCCATGATGAAGTGGCAGCCCGGGACAACACGACCAATTTGGAGGAGCTCATCTCCTTGGCGGTCCGGATAGATAATCGACTCCGGTTCCGTTGCAAGAACCAGAGGAGCCGTCAGCTCCCTCATTGTCCTGGAACCCTTGTGGAACCCCTGGTAGCTCTATTCTCTCGCATCCAGCTCTTCCGGCCCCGGAGGGTCCTGGGGAACCCATGCAGCTTGGGAGAGCCCACCTGTCTCCGGCAGAGAGGAAGCGCAGGTTCGATGCCCATCTCTGCCTGTACTGTGGGGAGGTGGGACACCAACGAGCCACCTGTCCTCATCAGCCAAAAGCCTAGGCTCATCAGGATTGGAGGTGGTCCTGATGAGGACCACCTCCAATCCTGATGAGCCATAGCCCCAGCCCCCAACCATCGGCTCTCTCACGCCTCCAACTCCAAGCCTCCCTTGTTGGTGACAAAGGCCGTTTCCCCCTGCAGGCCTTGGTATATTCTGGGGCGGATGACAACTTTTTGGACCGGGAGTTTGCTGTTAAGGCTGGTCTCACCTTAGAGCCTCTTCCGAACCCCTGGACCCTGAGTGCCCTGGACGGCAGGAGGTTGGCTAACCTCACCCATCGCACCGCTCCTCTCCGTCTTCTGGTCTCTGGGAACCACATTGAGGAGATTCGGTTCCTGGTTCTGTCATCCCCTCACATCCCGCTGATCCTGGCTCTCCCCTGGCTAAAGAGACATAACCCCCACATTAACTGGAACCTGAGCACCATTTCCAGTTGGGGTACTTTTTGTCATACTTACTGCCTCCAATCAGCTCCAGAGCGCTCCCTGACACCCCCCTCCACAGACCAGGAGGAGATCGACCTGGGTTCTGTCCCTCCTGAATATCACCATCTGAGAGAGGTGTTCCCCCCCACTTCCCCCCCACCGACCATATGACTGTGCCATTGAGCTTCTTCCAGGGGCGCCTCTTCCCTCTAGCCGTTTCTATAATGTGTCCTGTCCAGAGAGAGAAGCCATGGAGAAGTACATTCACGAGTCCCTCACCGCGGGTCTGATCCGTCCGTCATCTTCACCCTTGGGAGCCGGGTTCTTTTTTGTGGCTAAAAAGGACGGTACCTTACGGCCATGCATTGAGTTCCGAGGTCTCAACAATATTACGGTGAAGAATAAGTACCCCCTGCCTCTGATGGACTCCGCCTTTCAGCCGCTCCATGGCGCTACTGTGTTTTCCAAGCTGGACCTCCAGAACGCTTATCACCTCATTCGGGTCAGTGAAGGTGATGAGTGGAAGACGGCATTTAAGACTCCCCTCGGGCACTTCGTGTATTTAGTGATGCCGTTTGGACTCACAAACGCACCCGCGGTGTTCCAACACTTGGTCAATGACGTGTTGCGGGACATGTTGAACAGAATCATATTTGTGTCCTTGGATGACATCTTGATCTTCTCTCGCAACCAGGAGGAGCATGTGCTACACGTTCGAGCAGTTCTACAGCGTCTTCTGGAGAATGGGTTTTCCGTTAAAGCATAGAAGTGTGTCTTCCATGCGACCTCCGTGACTTTTTTGGGGTACATCATTGAACGGGGGCAGGTGAAGGCAGATCCGGACAAGGTTCAAGCGGTAGTGGACTGGCCCAGAACGATGACCAGTAAACAGTTGCAGAGGTTCCTTGGGTTCGCCAACTTTTACCGGAGGTTCATCAGAAACTACAGCAAGGTCGCAACCCCCCTCACTCAACTCACATCCACCTCAACCTCTTTTCTTCCGAGGATTGACCGTCCGGTGGAGAGATCACCTGAATAAACTCTTTTTTCCAACTTAACTTCCTCCGTCCTGTCGGCGCCTGAATCCTCCACACACCTCACATGACAGTTTAGTTAGCATCTGATGATCTTTCTCAGGGACGATACGTTCAGACCGCAGACATTAAAGAAAGCTAAAACATCGACATTTCAGCTATACAATCCGCTGTGATAGCAATTTTAGCATGTAAAGCTATAGTTTTAGCCAACTTTAGCCATTTTAGCCAGTTTAGCTGTTGTTTGTTAGCAATGTTAGCATTTATTGCTGTTCTTTCAGCAAAGTTAGCTTGAGTTTTAGCCGTCGCTTTAGCAGTTTGGACATTTTTTGCTATTATTTTAGACACTTTAGCAATTTTACTTTTATTTTGTTGGCAACTTTAGCATTTATAGCTATTGTTTTAGAAGAAGAAGAACAATGCTACTTTATTAATTCCCTCAGCAGGGGGCTTGCTCATAGAGCTTTTCCACCAAATAGAACCAGGTTCTAGTTCAGAGCCAGTTCTTAAATGAGCACCACCAAAGAACCGGTTCTTTTTCCACCGTTAACGGAGCCAGTAGAGCTACGTCACTGCGTCACTCCAAAACGTGATACGTCACTGATTTCACGCTGACAGCCTCATCCAGGACCCAGGAGACGGACTGTACCAGTGGTTTAGTCCGGGTCGCTCCATCTAGTCTGACCTGAACCTCGGATGCACCAAAGAGCCAGAGGACATTACGTCTCTTCTTGTCTCTATTGGTGTTTTTTCACATCCGTCTTGTTTTAGTCCAGAGCTCCAGAGTGGACATAGAGGGGAAAATAAATAACGTGTATGAGTTTGGGGCTTATTTTTCACCATTCCAACATTCCATAGTGACTTTCTGCTCCTTTCACTTTATTTCTGGACATGTCTGAATCAAAAGCTTCAACATGGAGGAATGGAGGTGTAGAATGATAGAACGCTGCTCTACAGCCGTTTCCATGGTAACCTAGGTAAACACTCTGATTAAAGTTCTCTTTCACATGAAGCCATTAAAAGGCTCATTTTAGGTCTAAAAACTCCAAGCTTTCATTTCCAGTAGTTTGTAGTTTGTTTAGTAGTTCCTGAGGAACCAGAAGTCTGGCTTCATTAGAAAGAAGTTCTGTGGAGCGTCTCATAGCGGAGCAGAGCGCCCCCTGCAGCCTCACACTGCCTAGCTCAGCGGCTGCAGCTCCTCAGCCTGCGGTCAGAACGCGAAACATGACCTTGACGTGACGTTAGTTATAATAATGTTCATCCGACGTTAATGTTTATAAATTCTATCTGACGTAGCTGACTGACAGGTGGAGCTCTGCAACATCTCGAGAGCGAACGCGGATTAAATAATCCCGTTCCCTCGTATTATTAACTTCAGGGAACGACTTATTATATTGTTCCCTCGCGTTGTTTTTTTATTTTTTTCTCTAGAACCACTCTGGGGCTCCGTGTTTGCTGGAGTTTTCAGAACAACGAAGTGGGACCAGCGTAGCAGAAGTTTAGCCCCGGATTGGCCGGGGCTTTGACAGTGGAAAGACAAAGAACTGATGCTAAGGCTGGCCCTGGATCAGAACTAGAACCTGGTTCTTTCCGGTGGAAAAGCCCCCCCATTCACGCTAGTCTAGGTTCTTTGAACCGCAGGGGGGAACCTTAGTACCGGAGGAACCCTGGCCTGCTCTGCACTGCAGCTGCCACACGGGGTTGCTCTGTTTTGGACCTCTTCCCCTCAGTCTGGACCAGGACCCAGTTCAGACCCTGGCTGGGTCAAGACTCTGTTCTGTTCACCTGTGGTGCTGGGCGGAGTCACTTCTACTGACGAGGACCCAGAGTACTGAACCGGGTTCCTGCTGGACCTGAGAACTGGACTAGAGAATCGGACCAGAGAACTGGACTAGAGAACTGGACTAGAGAACTGGACTAGAGTACAGGAGTGGAGAACTGGACCAGAGAACTGGATCAGAGAACTTGACTAGAGAACCGGCCCAGAGAAGTCCAATGGTCACCTGGTTCATCTGAGAGCTTGTCTTGTCTTTTTGTGAATAATCTTCATCTTGAATTTGATCCTGGTCCGGGTCCTGATCCTGACGCTTATCCTGGTCCTGGTCCTGGTCCTGATGCTGATCCTGATCCTGATTCTGGTCCTGGTCCTGATCCTGATGCTTGTCTTGGTCCTGGTCCTGAGCCTGATCCTGATCCTGATCCTGATGCTGATGCTGATGCTGATGCTGATCCAAATGCTGATCCTGGTCCAACTCTTTGGTCTCAGTGTTTCAGAGGATAAACTGGTTTACACTCTGTCTCAGTGTTTCAGAGGATAAACTGGTTTACACTGTGTCTCAGTGTTTCAGAGGATAAACTGGTTTACACTCTGTCTCAGTGTTTCAGTGGATAGATCAGGGTGATGAAATACTAATAGAAAAAAAACTAAATTCAATATTTTTGGAAGTCACTGATAAACAAGAGGTTACAGACACTGTCAACAAATGTAAAGTCAAAACATAAGAGAGGAAAGGATAGGATAGACAGAGAGATAGATTGGGGGATAGAGGAGAAGAAAGGATAGGATAGACAGAGAGATAGATTGAGGGGGATAGAGAAGAGAAAAGGATAGGATAGACAGAGGGATAGATTGGGGGATAGAGGAGAGGAGAGGAGAGGATAGGATAGACAGAAAGATAGATTGAGGGGGATACAGGAGAGGAAAAGATAGAATAGACAGAGAGATAGGTTGGGGGATAGAGGAGAGGAAAGGAGAGGATAGACAGAGGGATAGATTGGGGGATAGAGGAGAGGAGAGGAGAGGATAGGATAGACAGAGAGATAGATTGGGGATAGAGGAGAGGAAAGGATAGGATAGACAGATAGATAGATTGAGGGGGATAGAGGAGAGGAAAGGATAGGATAGACCGAGAGATATATTGAGGGGGATAGAGGAGAGGAAAGGATGGAATAGACAGAGCGATAAGTTTGGAGGGATAGAGGAGAGGAAAGGATAGGATAGATAGGTTGGGGATAGAGGATAATAAAGGACAGGATAGACAGAGATAGATTTGGGGGCTAGAGGAGAGGATAGGATGGGATAGAGAGATAGATTGGGGGATAGAGGAGAGGAACGGAGAGAATAGATAGAGAGATAGATTGTGAGATAGAGGAGAGGAAAGGATAGAATAGACAGATAGATTGGGGATAGATGAGAGGAAAGGGAGGATAGACAGAGAGATAGATTGGGGATAGAGGAAAGGAAAGGATAGGATTGACAGAGGGAGAGATTGAGGGGGATAGAGAAGAGGAAAGGATAGGATAGACAGAGAGATAGATTGGGGATAGAGGAAAGGAAAGGATAGGATTGACAGAGGGAGAGATTGAGGGGGATAGAGAAGAGGAAAGGATAGGATAGACAGAGAGATAGATTGGGGGATAGAGGAGAGGAAAGGATCGGATAAACAGAGATAGATTAGGGGATAGAGGAGAGGATAGGATAGACAGAGATAGATTGGGGGATAGAGGAGAGGAACGGAGAGGATAGATAGAGAGATAGATTGTGGGATAGAGGAGAGGAAAGGATAGGATAGGATAGATTGGGGGATAGAGGAGAGGAAAGGATAGGATAGACAGAGAGATAATTTGGGTGGGGATAGAGGAGAGGAAAGGATAGGATAGACAGAGAGATAGATTGGGGGATAGAGGAGAGGAAAAGATAGGACAGACAGAGAGATAGATTGAGGGGGGATAGAGCAGAGGAAAGGATAGAATAGACAGATAGATTGGGGGATAGATGAGAGGAAAGGAGAGGATAGACAGAGAGATAGATAGATTGGGGATAGAGGAGAGGAGAGGATAGGATAGACAGATAGATAGATTGAGGGGGATAGAGGAGAGGAAAGGATAGGATAGACAGAGAGATAGGTTGGGGGATAGAGGAGAGGAAAGGAGAGGATAGACAGAGAGATAGTTTGGGGATAGAGGAGAGGAAGAATAGAATAGGATAGATTGGGGGATTGAGGAAAGGAAAGGATAGGATAGACAGAAAGATAGATTGAGGGGGATAGAGGAAAGGAAAGGATAGACAGAGGGATAGATTGGGGGATAGAGAAGAGAAAAGGATAGGATAGACCGAGAGATAGATTGAGGGGGATAGAGCAGAGGAAAGGATAGAATAGACAGATAGATCGGGGGATAGATGAGAGGAAAGGAGAGGATAGACAGAGAGATAGATCGGGGGATAGATGAGAGGAAAGGAGAGGATAGACAGATAGATAGATTGAGGGGGATAGAGGAGAGGAAAGTATAGGATAGACCGAGAGATATATTGAGGGGGATAGAGGAGAGGAAAGGATGGAATAGACAGAGCGATAAGTTTGGAGGGATAGAGGAGAGGAAAGGATAGGATAAATAGGTTGGGGATAGAGGATAATAAAGGACAGGATAGACAGAGATAGATTTGGGGGCTAGAGGAGAGGATAGGATGGGATAGAGAGATAGATTGAGGGGGATAGAGGAGAGGAAAGAAACGGATAAAGAGAGAGATAGATTGTGGGATAGAGGAGAGGAAAGGATAGGATAGACAGAGAGCTAGATTTAGGGGGATAGAGAAGAGGAAAGGATAGGATTGTTACGACTGTGGTCGTGTATGTGTGTGTTTTCTGTGTCCTGTGCCATTCTCCAGGTCAATCAAACATGTAAATATGGCTGTGCCGTCCCGACGACCGGATTGGCCAAACTCAGGAAGTCCTCGGTTCAAAAGGAGGAAGGATGACGTCGCAAGGGGGCAGAGCTTGGATCAGAAAATTGGGGGCTCGTCCATATTTTTTTCGCTTTTCCTCGTTTCGTGTTGTGGTTAGTTCGGTGAGTTGTGGTGGGTTTTTTTCTGGTTGGCATGTTTCTCTGTTTACTGTGGCAAAATGGAATTTAAGTTGGAAGATTTCACCACCGAACCAACTTTAGAAAAGTTGGGCAGATACAGAAAGAAAGATTTGATTGTTATTGCAAATTTCTTTGATGTATTTGTGCCACTGAATGTGAAGAAGGAGGAATTAAAAGAGCTACTGTGTGCTCAGCTACGTGAAAGGGATTTGTTGGGTGAAGCTGCTTCCACAGATGGAGTTCAGCGGAGTGAATCTGCTGGTGTTCATGCTCCTTCCTCAGACCTTCCATCAGAGACTCGCATGACTGCAGAGATGCTGAAACTAACTCTGCAGATCAAAGAGGCTGAGGTACGCAAGCAGGAGATTGAGGTGCGTAAGCAGGAGTTGGAGGTAGAAGCCATGCATCTGAGGGTTAAGGCACTGGAAATAGAGCGGGGAGCCGGTTTATTCTCCAGTCCATCATCCCCTCATGGGTCACCCCACCAGAGTCCTCACGAAGGCTTTGACATGAGTAAGCACATTGCGTTGGTTCCTCCATTTCGTGAATCTGAGGTGGATTCATATTTCAGTGCCTTTGAACGCATAGCCTCTGCGTTAAAGTGGCCTACAGAGTTTTGGTCCTTACTGCTGCAGTGGAAACTTGTGGGTAAAGCACAGGAGGTCTGTGCTAGTTTGTCCATCGAGCAGAGTCTGGACTACAACACTTTAAAGAAAGCTGTGTTGCAGGCCTATGAACTAGTTCCTGAGGCTTATAGGCAAAATTTCAGAAGAAGAGAGAGACATGACAACCAGACTAATGTGGAGTTTGTGTGTGAGAAAAGTGTTTTGTTTGACAAATGGTGTCAAGCATGTAATGTTAAAACTGTGGAGGAAATGCGTGAGTTAATCCTACTTGAGGAATTCAAAAAATGTTTACCTGAGCGCATCGTTGTGTATCTGAATGAACAAAAAGTTGTTTCTGTAACGAAAGCAGCCGTCCTCACTGATGAGTTCATCTTGACTCACAAGAGTGTGTTTTCTGCACCGTCGTCTCGCAGTCAAAGTTTTGCGTCTGAGCGGAGAAATGGATCACCGAGGCTCGCTCGTAGAAAACTTTCCACAGCTACCAGTGACAACCGCGAGTGTTTCTATTGCCATGAGCTGGGTCACTTAATTGCCACTTGTCCAGCTCTTAAAAGAAAAGAAGGTTCACGTAAATCTACTAAACCGCCTGCAGGTGTGTGTCTGATTAAAACTGCGTCTTCGTCTGAATTGTGTTCTGCGCGTCCTATGCGTAAAGGGGCTGAAGTTGATGCCCGTTTCAAACCGTTCGTTACGCAGGGCTTTGTTTCCATGTCTGCTGAAAAAAACAAAAAGGTTCCGATAACGATACTGCGCGATACTGCTGCTTATCATTCTGTGATGTTGAGTGATGTCCTACCGCTATCCAGTGAGACTTGTTGTGATGCTGATGTGTTGGTGTGGGGAATCGGGATGACAGTGATCAGAGCTCCACTGCATCAGGTGTATTTACAGTCACCGCTGGTTACAGGGCAGGTGAAAGTAGTTGTGTGTCCGCGGTTGCCAATCAGTGGTGTTTCATTCATTCTTGGTAATGATTTAGCTGGAGGAAACGTTTTTCCTCATCCCATGGTTGTCGACGTTCCGGTCTCCGTTTCGTTCGCGGCCGCCTCTGCTGACCCCTCTGCACCAACTCTGTTCCCAGTGTGCGCCGTTACACGCGCACAGGCTCGTAAACTCAGTGATGTTGTTGATCTGTCTGAGTCTTTCATGTCAAACTTGGATGAGTGTGAGAAATCTTTGGTGGTGGAGGATGTAGTAAAAACTGAAAATTTGTCCAAATGTAATGACATTTGTCTGTTTCCTGTTAATGAAGAGTTGAACCTGAATGTGACTCGTGAAATGTTGATTTCTGCTCAGAAAAATGATTCAACTCTCAATCTGTGTGTTGCTTCTGTTTCAGCTGATGATGGCACGTCACCACTTTTCTTTTTAGAAAATGGGGTGTTGATGAGGAAGTGTGAGTTTGGTAAAGGAACTGTGACTTATCTGGGAAAACAGGTGGGTCAGGGCCAAGTCCGTCCTGTAGCAGCTAAGGTGCAAGCTGTGGTGGAGTTCCCTGCTCCTCAATCCAGACGAGCGTTGCGAAGGTTTCTGTGCATGTGTGGGTACTATAGAGGGTTTTGTAAAAACTTTTCTGAGGTTGTTGCTCCCCTCACTGCCCTAGTTAGTCCGCTAAGGAAATTTGTGTGGACCCCCGCTTGTCAAGCTGCTTTTCAGTCAGCTAAGGCTCTGCTGTGTAGCTCGCCTGTTCTTGTCGCGCCCAAGTTTTCACGTCCTTTCAAGCTAGAAGTAGATGCTAGTTTGTGGGGGGCAGGTGCAGTTCTCCTGCAAGAAGATGAACAGGAAGTTGATCATCCCATCTGCTACTATTCCAAAAAGTTCAACAAGCACCAGTTGAACTACAGTACCATTGAAAAGGAAGCACTGGCCTTGCTACTCGCCCTGCAGAACTTTGAAGTTTATTTGGGTTCTAGTTCTCAGCCTGTGCAGGTTTTCACAGACCACAACCCGTTGGTGTTTCTCTCTCAAATGAAAAACTCTAACCAGAGACTCATGCGTTGGTCCCTTCTTTTGCAAGACTTTAATTTGCAAATTAGACATAAAAAGGGGACAGAAAATGTGTTGGCTGATACTCTGTCTCGATCCTCTTTAAATTAAAAACCCTTGGAGGGGTATTTAATTCTTGGGAAAGGGGGTGTTACGACTGTGGTCGTGTATGTGTGTGTTTTCTGTGTCCTGTGCCATTCTCCAGGTCAATCAAACATGTAAATATGGCTGTGCCGTCCCGACGACCGGATTGGCCAAACTCAGGAAGTCCTCGGTTCAAAAGGAGGAAGGATGACGTCGCAAGGGGGCAGAGCTTGGTTCAGAGGGGCGGAACCATCTTCATTCTGCCAAACAGCCAGAGTGCAGCCTGCAGAGTGTGTTAATGGAGTGAGCTAATTTCTGTGTTAAATTGTTTTCTCTTGTTTATGTTAGATAGGAAGGAAAGACTTTGTGTTTGTTTTCCTTTTGTTTTTAGGTAAGTTTAACCCCTGACAGCATAGGGTGATTTTTAGTTTGTTTTGATCGTAGAGCTCACTCTTAGATTAATTAGTTAAGAACTCATCATTTGCTTGTTGTACACTAGAGCACATTGTAAATAAACACTATTGCACTGAGAAGTAGTTTGTGGCTGTTTGGACCAATGGAGTGGTGGCATTTTATGTTGCGCTGCAGTAGCTCCTAGGCTGGGGCGTAACAAGGATAGACAGAGAGATAGATTGGGGGATAGAGGAGAGGATAGATAGAGAGATAGATTGTGGGATAGAGGAAAGGATAGAATAGACAGATAGATTGGGGATAGAGGAAAGGAAAGGATAGGATTGACAGAGGGATAGATTGAGGGGGATAGAGAAGAGGAAAGGATCGGATAAACAGAGATAGATTAGGGGATAGAGGAGAGGATAGGATAGACAGAGATAGATTGGGGGATAGAGGAGAGGAAAGGATAGGATAGACAGAGGGATGATTGGGGGATAGATGAGAGGAAAGGAGAGGATAGACAGAGAGAGAGATAGATTGGGGGATAGAGGAGAGGAGAGGATGGGATAGAGAGATTGATTGGGGACAGAGGAGAGGAAAGGAGAGGATAGACAGAGAGATAGATTGGGGATAGAGGAGAGGAAAGGATAGGATAGGATAGATTGGGGGATAGAGGAGAGGAAAGGATAGGATAGACAGAGAGATAGATTTAGGGGGATAGAGAAGAGGAAAGGATAGGATAGACAGAGAGATAGATTGGGGGATAGAGGAGAGGAGAGGATAGACAGAGAGATAGATTGGAGGGTAGAGGAGAGGAAAGGATAGAATAGACAGATAGATAGGTTGGAGGGAAAGAGGAGGGGAGAGAAAAGAATAGGATAGACTGAGAAATACATTGGGGGATAGAGGAGAGGATCGACAGAGAGATAGATTGTGGGATAGAGGAGAGGAAAGGATAGGATAGACAGAGAGATAGATTGTGGGATAGAGGAGAGGAAAGGATTGGATCGACAGAGAGATAGATTGTGGGATAGAGGAGAGGAAAGGATAGGATAGACAGAGAGATAGATTGTGGGATAGAGGAGAGGAAAGGATTGGATAGACAGAGAGATAGATTAGGGGACAGAGGAAAGGAGAGGATAGGATAGACAGAGATAGATTGGGGGGGGGGATAGAGGAGAGGAAAGGATAGGATAGACAGAGAGATAGATTAGGGGACAGAGGAAAGGAGAGGATAGGATAGACAGAGATAGGTTGGGGGATAGGAGAGGATAGACTGAGAGATAGATTGGGGGATAGAGGAGAGGAAAGGATAGGATAGACAGAGAGATAGATTAGGGGACAGAGGAAAGGAGAGGATAGGATAGACAGAGATAGATTGGGGGATAGGAGAGGATAGACTGAGAGATAGATTGGGGGATAGAGGAGAGGAACGGATAGGATAGACAGAGATAGATTGGGGGATAGAGGAGAGGAGAGGATAGACAGAGAGATAGATTGGAGGATAGAGGAGAGGAAAGGATAGAATAGACAGAGAGATTGATTGGGGATAGAGGAGAGGAAAGGATAGAATAGAAAGAGAGATAGATCGGAGGATAGAAGAGTAGAATAAATAGAATAGATAGAGAGATAGGTTGGGGGGATAGAGGGCTGGGAGAGGAAAGGATAGGATAGACAGAGAGATAGATTGGGGATAGAGGAGAGGAAAGGATAGGATAGAAAGAGAGATAGATCGGAGGATAGAAGAGTAGAAGAAATAGAATAGACAGAGAGAGAGGTTGGGGGGATAGAGTGGGGGGGAGAGGAAAGGATAGGTTAGACAGAAAGATAGATTGGAGGATAGAGGGGAGAAAAGGATAGAATAGCCAATAGTTTAGGGGATAGAAGGAGAGGAGAGGATAGACAGAGAGATAGATTGGGGGATAGAGGAGAGTAGAGGAGAGGATAGACAGATAGATAGATTGAAGTATAGAGGAGAGGAAAGGATAGAATAGACAGATAGATAGGTTGGAGGGAAAGAGGAGGGGAGAGAAAAGAATAGGATAGACCGAGAGATAGATTGGGGGATAGAGGAGAGGAAAGGAGAGGATAGACAGAGAGATAGATTGTGGGATAGAGGAGAGGAAAGGATAGAATAGACAGAGAGATAGATTGGAGGATAGAAGAGTAGAAGAAATAGAATAGACAGAGATATAGGTTGGAGGGATAGAGGGGGGGAGAGGAAAGGATAGGATAGACAGAGAGACAGATTGGGGATAGAGGAGAGGAAAAGAAAGAATAGACAGATAGATTGGGGGATAGAGGAGAGGAAAGGATAGAATAGAAAGAGAGATAGATCGGAGGATAGAAGAGTAGAAGAAATAGAATAGACAGAGAGATAGGTTGGAAGGATAGAGGGGGGGAGGAAAGGATAGGATAGACAGAGAGATAGATTGGGGATAGAGGAGAGGAAAGGATAGGATAGAAAGAGAGATAGATCGGAGGATAGAAGAGTAGAAGAAATAGAATAGACAGAAAGATAGATTGGAGGATAGAGGAGAGAAAAGGATAGAATAGCCAATAGTTTAGGGGATAGAAGGGAAGAAAGGAGAGGATAGACAGAGAGATAGATTGAGGGGGATAGAGGATAGGAAAGGATAGAATAGACAGAGAGATAAGTTGGGAGGGGATAGAGGAGAGAAAAGGCTAGAATAGCCAATAGTTTGGGCGATAGAGGAGAAGAAAGGAGAGGATAGACAGAGATATAGGTTGGGGGATAGAGGAGGGGAGAGGAAAGGATAGGATAGACAGAGAGATAGATTGGGGATAGAGGAGAGGAAAGGATAGGATAGACAGAGAGATAGATTGGGGATAGAGGAGAGGAAAGGATAGGATAGACAGAGAGATAGATTGGGGATAGAGGAGAGGAAAGGATAGGATAGACAGAGAGATAGGTTGCGAGATAGAGAGGAGGAAAGGATAGGATAAACAGAGAGATAGATTGGGGATAGAGGAGAGGAGAGGATAGACAGAGAGATATATTAGAGGATAGAGGAGAGGAAAGGATAGGATAAACAGAGAGATAGAGGAGAGGAAAGGAGAGGATAGACAGAGAGATAGATTGTGGGATAGAGGAGAGGAAAGGAGAGGATAGACAGAGAGATAGATTGTGGGATAGAGGAGAGGAAAGGATAGTATAGACAGAGAGATAGGTTGGAGGGATAGAGGGGGGAGAGGAAAGGATAGGATAGACAGAGAGACAGATTGGGGATAGAGGAGAGGAAAGGAAAGAATAGACAGATAGATTGGGGGATAGAGGAGAGGAAAGGATAGAATAGAAAGAGAGATAGATCGGAGGATAGAAGAGTAGAAGAAATAGAATAGACAGAGAGATAGGTTGGAAGGATAGAGGGGGGGAGGAAAGGATAGGATAGACAGAGAGATAGATTGGGGATAGAGGAGAGGAAAGGATAGGATAGAAAGAGAGATAGATCGGAGGATAGAAGAGTAGAAGAAATAGAATAGACAGAAAGATAGATTGGAGGATAGAGGAGAGAAAAGGATAGAATAGCCAATAGTTTAGGGGATAGAAGGGAAGAAAGGAGAGGATAGACAGAGAGATAGATTGAGGGGGATAGAGGATAGGAAAGGATAGAATAGACAGAGAGATAAGTTGGGAGGGGATAGAGGAGAGAAAAGGCTAGAATAGCCAATAGTTTGGGCGATAGAGGAGAAGAAAGGAGAGGATAGACAGAGATATAGGTTGGGGGATAGAGGAGGGGAGAGGAAAGGATAGGATAGACAGAGAGATAGATTGGGGATAGAGGAGAGGAAAGGATAGGATAGACAGAGAGATAGATTGGGGATAGAGGAGAGGAAAGGATAGGATAGACAGAGAGATAGATTGGGGATAGAGGAGAGGAAAGGATAGGATAGACAGAGAGATAGGTTGGGTGGGGATAGAGGAGAGGAAAGGATAGGATAAACAGAGAGATAGATTGCGAGATAGAGAGGAGGAAAGGATAGGATAAACAGAGAGATAGATTGGGGATAGAGGAGAGGAGAGGATAGACAGAGAGATATATTAGAGGATAGAGGAGAGGAAAGGATAGGATAAACAGAGAGATAGAGGAGAGGAAAGGAGAGGATAGACAGAGAGATAGATTGTGGGATAGAGGAGAGGAAAGGAGAGGATAGACAGAGAGATAGATTGTGGGATAGAGGAGAGGAAAGGATAGTATAGACAGAGAGATAGATTGGAGGATAGAAGAGTAGAAGAAATAGAATAGACAGAGAGATAGGTTGGAGGAATAGAGGGGGGAGAGGAAAGGATAGGATAGACAGAGAGATAGATTGAGGGGGATAGAACAGAGGAAAGGAGAGGAAAGGAGAGGATAGACAGAGATATAGGTTGGGGGATAGAGGAGAGGAAAGGATAGGATAGACAGAGAGATAGATTGGGGGATAGAGAGGAGGAAAGGATAGGATAAACAGAGAGATAGATTGCGAGATAGAGAGGAGGAAAGGATAGGATAAACAGAGAGATAGATCGGGGATAGAGGAGAGGAGAGGATAGACAGAGAGATATATTAGAGGATAGAGGAGAGGAAAGGATAGGATAAACAGAGAGATAGATTGGAGATAGAGGAGAGGAAAGGAGAGGATAGACAGAGATAGATTGTGGGATAGAGGAGAGGAAAGGAAAGAATAGACAGAGAGATAGATTGGAGGGTAGAAGAAATAGAATAGACAGAGAGATACGTTGGAGGGATAGAGGGGGCGAGAGGAAAGGATAGGATAGACAGAGAGATAGATTGAGGGGGATAGAAGAGAGGAAAGGATAGAATAGACAGATAGATTGGGGGATAGA
This sequence comes from Lipophrys pholis, assembly GCF_963383615.2. Classification (NCBI taxonomy): domain Eukaryota; kingdom Metazoa; phylum Chordata; class Actinopteri; order Blenniiformes; family Blenniidae; genus Lipophrys; species Lipophrys pholis. Next base: position 32,057,208 of record NC_137640.1, on the reverse strand, counting down.
GGAGAGGAAAGGTGAGGATAGACAGAGAGATGGGTTGGAAGGGATAGAGGAGAGGAAAGGAAAGGATAGACAGAGAGATGGGTAGGAAGGGATAGAGGAGAGGAGAGGATAGGGTGGACCGATAGATTGGGGGATAGAGGAGAGGATAGACAGAGAGATAGATTGGGGGATAGAGGAGAGGAGAGGATAGACAGAGAGATAGATTGGAGGATAGAGGAGAGGAAAGGATGGGATAGACAGAGAGATAGATTGTGGGATAGAGGAGACGAAAGGAAAGAACAGACAGATAGATTGGGGAATAGAGGAGAGGAAAGGATAGGAGAGACAGAGAGATAGATTGGAGGATAGAGGAGAGGAAAGGATAGAATAGACAGAGAGATAGGTTGGGGGATAGAGGAGGGGAGAAGAAAGGATAGGATAGACAGAGAGATAGATTGGGGATAGAGGAGAGGAAAGGATTGGATAGACGGATAGATTGGGGGATAGAGGAAAGGAAAGGAGAGGATCGAGAGAGAGACAGATTGGGGGATAGTGTTGAGGAAAGAAGAGGATAGACAGAGAGATAGACTGGGGGATAGAGGAAAGGAAAGGAGAGGATAGACAGAGAGATAGATTGTGGGAGAGAGGAGAGGAAAGGAAAGAATCGACAGATAGATTGGGGGATAGAGGAGAGGAAAGGATAGAATAGACAGATAGATAGGTTGGGGGATAGAGGAGAGGAAAGGAGAGGATAGACAGAGAGATAGATTGTGGGATAGAGGAGAGGAAAGGATAGAATAGACAGAGAGATAGATCGTAGGATAGAACAGTAGAAGAAATAGAATAGACAGAGAGATAGGTTGGAGGGATAGAGGGGGGGAGAGGAAAGGATAGGATAGACAGAGAGATAGATTGGGGATAGAGGAGAGGAAAGGTTAGGATAGAAAGAGAGATAGATCGGAGGATAGAAGAGTAGAAGAAATAGAATAGACAGAGAGATAGGTTGGGGGATAGAGAAGAGGAAAGGATAGAATAGACAGAGAGATAGGTTGGGGGATAGAAGAGTAGATGAAATAGAATAGACAGAGAGATAGGTTGGGGGGATAGAGGGGGGGAGAGGAAAGGATAGGATAGACAGAAAGATAGATTGGAGGATAGAGGAGAGAAAAGGATAGAATAGCCAATAGTTTAGGGGATAGAAGGGAAGAAAGGAGAGGATAGACAGAGAGATAGATTGAGGGGGATAGAGGATAGGAAAGGATAGAATAGACAGAGAGATAAGTTGGGAGGGGATAGAGGAGAGAAAAGGCTAGAATAGCCAATAGTTTGGGGGATAGAGGAGAAGAAAGGAGAGGATAGACGGAGATATAGGTTGGGGGATAAAGGAGGGGAGAAGAAAGGATGGGATAGACAGAGAGATAGATTGGGGATAGAGGAGAGGAAAGGATAGGATAGACAGATAGATTGGGGGATAGAGGAAAGGAAAGGAGAGGATCGAGAGAGAGACAGATTGGGGGATAGTGTTGAGGAAAGAAGAGGATAGACAGAGAGATAGACTGGGGTATAGAGGAAAGGAAAGGAGAGGATAGACAGAGAGATAGATTGTGGGAGAGAGGAGAGGAAAGGAAAGAATCGACAGATAGATTGGGGGATAGAGGAGAGGAAAGGATAGAATAGACAGATAGATAGGTTGGGGGATAGAGGAGAGGAAAGGAGAGGATAGACAGAGAGATAGATTGGGGGATAGAGGAGAGGAAAGAATAGGATAAACAGAGAGATAGATTGGAGATAGAGGAGAGGAAAGGAGAGGATAGACAGAGATAGATTGTGGGATAGAGGAGAGGAAAGGAAAGAATAGACAGAGAGATAGATTGGGGATAGAGGAGAGGAAAGGAGAGGATAGACAGAGAGATAGATTGTGGGAGAGAGGAGAGGAAAGGAAAGAATCGACAGATAGATTGGGGGATAGAGGAGAGGAAAGGATAGGATAGACAGATAGATTGGGGGATAGAGGAAAGGAAAGGAGAGGATCGAGAGAGAGACAGATTGGGGGATAGTGTTGAGGAAAGAAGAGGATAGACAGAGAGATAGACTGGGGGATAGAGGAAAGGAAAGGAGAGGATAGACAGAGAGATAGATTGTGGGAGAGAGGAGAGGAAAGGAAAGAATCGACAGATAGATTGGGGGATAGAGGAGAGGAAAGGATAGAATAGACAGATAGATAGGTTGGGGGATAGAGGAGAGGAAAGGAGAGGATAGACAGAGAGATAGATTGTGGGATAGAGGAGAGGAAAGGATTGGATAGACAGACAGATGGGATGGAAGGGATAGAGGAGAGGAGAGGAGAGGATGGACCGATTGATTGGGGGATAGAGGAGAGGAAAGGATAGGATAGACAGAGAGATGGGTTGGAAGGGATAGAGGAGAGGAAAGGAAAGGATAGACAGAGAGATGGGTAGGAAGGGATAGAGGAGAGGAGAGGATAGGGTGGACCGATAGATTGGGGGATAGAGGAGAGGATAGACAGAGAGATAGATTGAGGGGGATAGAGGAGAGGAGAGGATAGACAGAGAGATAGATTGGAGGATAGAGGAGAGGAAAGGATGGGATAGACAGAGAGATAGATTGTGGGATAGAGGAGACGAAAGGAAAGAACAGACAGATAGATTGGGGAATAGAGGAGAGGAAAGGATAGGAGAGACAGAGAGATAGATTGGAGGATAGAGGAGAGGAAAGGATAGAATAGACAGAGAGATAGGTTGGGGGATAGAGGAGGGGAGAAGAAAGGATAGGATAGACAGAGAGATAGATTGGGGATAGAGGAGAGGAAAGGAGAGGATAGACAGAGAGATAGATTGTGGGAGAGAGGAGAGGAAAGGAAAGAATCGACAGATAGATTGGGGGATAGAGGAGAGGAAAGGATAGGGTAGACAGATAGATTGGGGGATAGAGGAAAGGAAAGGAGAGGATCGAGAGAGAGACAGATTGGGGGATAGTGTTGAGGAAAGAAGAGGATAGACAGAGAGATAGACTGGGGGATAGAGGAAAGGAAAGGAGAGGATAGACAGAGAGATAGATTGTGGGAGAGAGGAGAGGAAAGGAAAGAATCGACAGATAGATAGATCGTAGGATAGAAGAGTAGAAGAAATAGAATAGACAGAGAGATAGGTTGGAGGGATAGAGGGGGGGAGAGGAAAGGATAGGATAGACAGAGAGATAGATTGGGGATAGAGGAGAGGAAAGGTTAGGATAGAAAGAGAGATAGATCGGAGGATAGAAGAGTAGAAGAAATAGAATAGACAGAGAGATAGGTTGGGGGATAGAGAAGAGGAAAGGATAGAATAGACAGAGAGATGGGTTGGGGGATAGAAGAGTAGATGAAATAGAATAGACAGAGAGATAGGTTGGGGGGATAGAGGGGGGGAGAGGAAAGGATAGGATAGACAGAAAGATAGATTGGAGGATAGAGGAGAGAAAAGGATAGAATAGCCAATAGTTTAGGGGATAGAAGGGAAGAAAGGAGAGGATAGACAGAGAGATAGATTGAGGGGGATAGAGGATAGGAAAGGATAGAATAGACAGAGAGATAAGTTGGGAGGGGATAGAGGAGAGAAAAGGCTAGAATAGCCAATAGTTTGGGGGATAGAGGAGAAGAAAGGAGAGGATAGACGGAGATATAGGTTGGGGGATAAAGGAGGGGAGAAGAAAGGATGGGATAGACAGAGAGATAGATTGGGGATAGAGGAGAGGAAAGGATAGGATAGACAGATAGATTGGGGGATAGAGGAAAGGAAAGGAGAGGATCGAGAGAGAGACAGATTGGGGGATAGTGTTGAGGAAAGAAGAGGATAGACAGAGAGATAGACTGGGGTATAGAGGAAAGGAAAGGAGAGGATAGACAGAGAGATAGATTGTGGGAGAGAGGAGAGGAAAGGAAAGAATCGACAGATAGATTGGGGGATAGAGGAGAGGAAAGGATAGAATAGACAGATAGATAGGTTGGGGGATAGAGGAGAGGAAAGGAGAGGATAGACAGAGAGATAGATTGGGGGATAGAGGAGAGGAAAGAATAGGATAAACAGAGAGATAGATTGGAGATAGAGGAGAGGAAAGGAGAGGATAGACAGAGATAGATTGTGGGATAGAGGAGAGGAAAGGAAAGAATAGACAGAGAGATAGATTGGAGGGTAGAAGAAATAGAATAGACAGAGAGATAGGTTGGAGGGATAGAGGGGGGGAGAGGAAAGGATAGGATAGACAGAGAGATAGATTGAGGGGGATAGAAGAGAGGAAAGGATAGAATAGACAGATAGATTGGGGGATAGAGGAGGGGAGAAGAAAGGATAGGATAGACAGAGAGATAGATTGGGGATAGAGGAGAGGAAAGGAGAGGATAGACAGAGAGATAGATTGTGGGAGAGAGGAGAGGAAAGGAAAGAATCGACAGATAGATTGGGGGATAGAGGAGAGGAAAGGATAGGATAGACAGATAGATTGGGGGATAGAGGAAAGGAAAGGAGAGGATCGAGAGAGAGACAGATTGGGGGATAGTGTTGAGGAAAGAAGAGGATAGACAGAGAGATAGACTGGGGGATAGAGGAAAGGAAAGGAGAGGATAGACAGAGAGATAGATTGTGGGAGAGAGGAGAGGAAAGGAAAGAATCGACAGATAGATTGGGGGATAGAGGAGAGGAAAGGATAGAATAGACAGATAGATAGGTTGGGGGATAGAGGAGAGGAAAGGAGAGGATAGACAGAGAGATAGATTGTGGGATAGAGGAGAGGAAAGGATTGGATAGACAGACAGATGGGATGGAAGGGATAGAGGAGAGGAGAGGAGAGGATGGACCGATTGATTGGGGGATAGAGGAGAGGAAAGGATAGGATAGACAGAGAGATGGGTTGGAAGGGATAGAGGAGAGGAAAGGAAAGGATAGACAGAGAGATGGGTAGGAAGGGATAGAGGAGAGGAGAGGATAGGGTGGACCGATAGATTGGGGGATAGAGGAGAGGATAGACAGAGAGATAGATTGAGGGGGATAGAGGAGAGGAGAGGATAGACAGAGAGATAGATTGGAGGATAGAGGAGAGGAAAGGATGGGATAGACAGAGAGATAGATTGTGGGATAGAGGAGACGAAAGGAAAGAACAGACAGATAGATTGGGGAATAGAGGAGAGGAAAGGATAGGAGAGACAGAGAGATAGATTGGAGGATAGAGGAGAGGAAAGGATAGAATAGACAGAGAGATAGGTTGGGGGATAGAGGAGGGGAGAAGAAAGGATAGGATAGACAGAGAGATAGATTGGGGATAGAGGAGAGGAAAGGAGAGGATAGACAGAGAGATAGATTGTGGGAGAGAGGAGAGGAAAGGAAAGAATCGACAGATAGATTGGGGGATAGAGGAGAGGAAAGGATAGGGTAGACAGATAGATTGGGGGATAGAGGAAAGGAAAGGAGAGGATCGAGAGAGAGACAGATTGGGGGATAGTGTTGAGGAAAGAAGAGGATAGACAGAGAGATAGACTGGGGGATAGAGGAAAGGAAAGGAGAGGATAGACAGAGAGATAGATTGTGGGAGAGAGGAGAGGAAAGGAAAGAATCGACAGATAGATAGATCGTAGGATAGAAGAGTAGAAGAAATAGAATAGACAGAGAGATAGGTTGGAGGGATAGAGGGGGGGAGAGGAAAGGATAGGATAGACAGAGAGATAGATTGGGGATAGAGGAGAGGAAAGGTTAGGATAGAAAGAGAGATAGATCGGAGGATAGAAGAGTAGAAGAAATAGAATAGACAGAGAGATAGGTTGGGGGATAGAGAAGAGGAAAGGATAGAATAGACAGAGAGATGGGTTGGGGGATAGAAGAGTAGATGAAATAGAATAGACAGAGAGATAGGTTGGGGGGATAGAGGGGGGGAGAGGAAAGGATAGGATAGACAGAAAGATAGATTGGAGGATAGAGGAGAGAAAAGGATAGAATAGCCAATAGTTTAGGGGATAGAAGGGAAGAAAGGAGAGGATAGACAGAGAGATAGATTGAGGGGGATAGAGGATAGGAAAGGATAGAATAGACAGAGAGATAAGTTGGGAGGGGATAGAGGAGAGAAAAGGCTAGAATAGCCAATAGTTTGGGGGATAGAGGAGAAGAAAGGAGAGGATAGACGGAGATATAGGTTGGGGGATAAAGGAGGGGAGAAGAAAGGATAGGATAGACAGAGAGATAGATTGGGGATAGAGGAGAGGAAAGGATAGGATAGACATAGATTGGGGGATAGAGGAAAGGAAAGGAGAGGATCGAGAGAGAGACAGATTGGGGGATAGTGTTGAGGAAAGAAGAGGATAGACAGAGAGATAGACTGGGGGATAGAGGAAAGGAAAGGAGAGGATAGACAGAGAGATAGATTGTGGGAGAGAGGAGAGGAAAGGATAGAATAGACAGAGAGATAGATCGTAGGATAGAAGAGTAGAAGAAATAGAATAGACAGAGAGATAGGTTGGAGGGATAGAGGGGGGGAGAGGAAAGGATAGGATAGACAGAGAGATAGATTGGGGATAGAGGAGAGGAAAGGTTAGGATAGAAAGAGAGATAGATCGGAGGATAGAAGAGTAGAAGAAATAGAATAGACAGAGAGATAGGTTGGGGGATAGAGAAGAGGAAAGGATAGAATAGACAGAGAGATAGGTTGGGGGATAGAAGAGTAGATGAAATAGAATAGACGGAGAGATAGGTTGGGGGGATAGAGGGGGGGAGAGGAAAGGAGAGGATAGACAGAAAGATAGATTGGAGGATAGAGGAGAGAAAAGGATAGAATAGCCAATAGTTTGGGGGATAGAGGAGAAGAAAGGAGAGGATAGACGGAGAGATAGATTTAGGGGGATAGAGGAGAGGAAAGGATAGGATAGACAGAGAGATAGTTTGGGTGGGGATAGAGGAGAGGAAAGGATAGGATAGACAGAGAGATAGATTGGGGGATAGAGGAGAGGAAAGGATAGGATAGATTGGGGGATGGAGGAGAGGAAAGGATAGGATAGACAGAGAGATAGATTGAGGGGGATAGAAGAGAGGAAAGGATAGAATAGACAGATAGATTGGGGGATAGAGGAGAGGAAAGGAGAGGATAGACAGAGCGATAGATTGTGGGAGAGAGGAGAGGAAAGGAAAGAATCGACAGATAGATTGGGGGATAGAGGAGAGGAAAGGATAGGATAGACAGAGAGATAGATTGTGGGAGAGAGGAGAGGAAAGGAAAGAATCGACAGATAGATTGGGGGATAGAGGAGAGGAAAGGAGAGGATAGACAGAGAGATACATTGTGGGAGAGAGGAGAGGAAAGGAAAGAATCGACGGATAGATTGGGGGATAGAGGAGAGGAAAGGATAGGATAGACAGAGAGATAGATTGAGGGGGATAGAAGAGAGGAAAGGATAGAATAGACAGATAGATTGGGGGATAGAGGAGAGGAAAGGAGAGGATAGACAGAGAGATAGGTTGGGGGATAGAGGAGAGGAAAGGATAGGATAGATTGGGGGATGGAGGAGAGGAAAGGATAGGATAGACAGAGAGATAGATTGAGGGGGATAGAAGAGAGGAAAGGATAGAATAGACAGATAGATTGGGGGATAGAGGAGAGGAAAGGAGAGGATAGACAGAGAGATAGATTGTGGGAGAGAGGAGAGGAAAGGAAAGAATCGACAGATAGATTGGGGATAGAGGAGAGGAAAGGATAGGATAGACAGAGAGATAGATTGTGGGAGAGAGGAGAGGAAAGGAAAGAATCGACAGATAGATTGGGGGATAGAGGAGAGGAAAGGAGAGGATAGACAGAGAGATAGATTGTGGGAGAGAGGAGAGGAAAGGAAAGAATCGACAGATAGATTGGGGGATAGAGGAGAGGAAAGGATAGGATAGACAGAGAGATAGATTGAGGGGGATAGAAGAGAGGAAAGGATAGAATAGACAGATAGATTGGGGGATAGAGGAGAGGAAAGGAGAGGATAGACAGAGAGATAGGTTGGGGGATAGAGGAGAGGAAAGGATTGGATAGACAGAGAGATGGGTTGGAAGGGATAGAGGAGAGGAAAGGATAGGATAGACAGAGAGATGGGTAGGAAGGGATAGAGGAGAGGAGAGGATAGGGTGGACCGATAGATTGGGGGATAGAGGAGAGGATAGACAGAGAGATAGATTGTGGGATAGAGGAGAGGAAAGGAGAGGATAGACAGAGAGATAGATTGAGGGGGAAAGAGGATAGGAGAGGATAGAGAGAGAGATAGATTGGAGGAAGGAGGAGAGGAAAGGATGGGATAGACAGAGAGATAGATTGGGGGATAGAGGAGAGGAAATGAGAGGATAGACAGAGAGATAGATTGTGGGATAGAGGAGACGAAAGGAAAGAACAGACAGATAGATTGGGGAATAGAGGAGAGGAAAGGATAGGAGAGACAGAGAGACAGATTGGAGGATAGAGGAGAGGAAAGGATAGAATAGACAGAGAGATAGATTGTGGGAGAGAGGAGAGGAAAGGAAAGAATCGACAGATAGATTGGGGGATAAAGGAGAGGAAAGGATAGAATAGACAGATAGATAGGTTGGAGGGAAAGAGGAGGGGAGAGAAAAGAATAGGATAGACAGAGAGATAGATTGGGGATAGAGGAGAGGAAAGGATAGGATAGAAAGAGAGATAGATCGGAGGATAGAAGAGTAGAAGAAATAGAATAGACAGAGAGATAGGTTGGGGGATAGAGAAGAGGAAAGGATAGAATAGACAGAGAGATAGGTTGAAGGGATAGAGGAGAGGAAAGGAAAGAATAGCCAATAGTTTAGGGGATAGAAGGGAAGAAAGGAGAGGATAGACAGAGAGATAGATTGAGGGGGATAGAGGATAGGAAAGGATAGAATAGACAGAGAGATAAGTTGGGAGGGGATAGAGGAGAGAAAAGGCTAGAATAGTCAATAGTTTGGGGGATAGAGGAGAGGAAAGGATAGGATAGACAGAGAGATAGATTGAGGGATAGAGAGGAGGAAAGGATAGGATAAACAGAGAGATAGATTGGGGGATAGAGAGGAGGAAAGGATAGGATAAACAGAGAGATAGATTGGGAGATAGAGTGGAGGAAAGGATAGAATAGAAAGAGAGATAGATCGGAGGATAGAAGAGTAGAAGAAATAGAATAGACAGAGAGATAGGTTGGGGGGATGGGGGGGGGAGAGGAAAGGATAGGATAGGCAGAAAGATAGATTGGAGGATAGAGGAGAGAAAAGGATAGAATAGCCAATAGTTTAGGGGATAGAAGGGAAGAAAGGAGAGGATAGACAGAGAGATAGATTGAGGGGGATAGAGGATAGGAAAGGATAGAATAGACAGAGAGATAAGTTGGGAGGGGATAGAGGAGAGAAAAGGCTAGAATAGTCAATAGTTTGGGGGATAGAGGAGAGGAAAGGATAGGATAGACAGAGAGATAGATTGAGGGGGATAGAGGAGAGGAAAGGATAGGATAGACAGAAAGATAGGTTGGGTGGGGATAGAGGAGAGGAAAGGATAGGATAGACAGAGAGATAGATTGGGGGATAGAGAGGAGGAAAGGATAGGATAAACAGAGAGATAGATTGGGGGATAGAGAGGAGGAAAGGATAGGATAAACAGAGAGATAGATTGAGAGATAGAGAGGAGGAAAGGATGGGATAAACAGAGAGATAGATTGGGGGATGGAGAGGAGGAAAGGATAGGATAAACAGAGAGATAGATTGGGAGATAGAGAGGAGGAAAGGATGGGATAAACAGAGAGATAGATTGGGGATAGAGGAGAGGAAAGGAAAGAATAGACATAGATTGGGGGATAGAGTAGAGGAAAGGATAGGAGAGACAGAGAGATAGATTGAGGGGGATAGAGGAGAGGAGAGGATAGGATAGATTGGGGGATAGAGGAGAGGAAAGGATAGGATAGACAGAGAGATAGATTGGGGGATAGAGGAGAGGAAAGGATAGAATAGACAGAGAGATAATTTGGGTGGGGATAGAGGAGAGGAAATGATAGGATAGACAGAGAGATAGATTGGGGGATAGAGGAGAGGAAAAGATAGGACAGACATAGAGATAGATTGAGGGGGGATAGAGCAGAGGAAAGGATAGAATAGACAGATGGATTGGGGGATAGATGAGAGGAAAGAAGAGGATAGACAGAGAGATAGGTTGGGGGATAGAGGAGAGGAAAGGAGAGGATAGACAGAGAGATAGATTGGGGATAGAGGAGAGGAAAGGATAGACAGAGATAGATTGGGGGATAGAGGAGAGGAGAGGAGAGGATAGACAGAGAGATAGATTGGAGGATAGAGGAGAGGAAAGGATCGAATAGACAGAGATATAGGTTGGAGGGATAGAGGAGAGGAAAGGATAGAATAGACAGAGAGATAGGTTGGAAGGATAGAGAAGAGGAAAGGATAGGATAGACAGAGAGATTGGCATTTAGATGAGAGGAAAGGATAGGATAGACAGAGAGATAGATTGAGGGGGGTAGAGGAGAGGAGAGGAAAGGATAGGATAGTTTGGGGGATAGAGGAGAGGAAAAGATAGGATAGACAGAGAGATAGATTGAGGGGGATAGAAGAGAGGAAAGGATAGAATAGACAGATAGATTGGGGGATAGAGGAGAGGAAAGGAGAGGATAGACAGAGAGATAGGTTGGGGGATAGAGGAGAGGAAAGGATAGGATAGACAGAGAGATAGGTTGGGGGATAGAGGAGAGGAAAGGATAGGATAGACAGAGAGATGGGTTGGAAGGGATAGAGGAGAGGAGAGGAGAGGATGGACAGAGAGATGGGTTGGAAGGGATAGAGGAGAGGAAAGGATAGGATAGACAGAGAGATGGGTAGGAAGGGATATAGTAGAGGAGAGGATAGGGTGGACCGATAGATTGGGGGATAGAGGAGAGGATAGACAGAGAGATAGATTGTGGGATAGAGGAGAGGAAAGGAGAGGATAGACAGAGAAATAGATAGGGGGATAGAGTAGAGGAAAGGATAGGATAGACAGAGAGATAGATTGAGGGGGATAGAGGAGAGGATAGGGTGGACCGATAGATTGGGGGATAGAGGAGAGGATAGACAGAGAGATAGATAGGGGGATAGAGTAGAGGAAAGGATAGGATAGACAGAGAGATAGATTGGGGGATAGAGGAGAGGATAGACAGAGAGATAGATTGTGGGATAGAGGAGAGGAAAGGAGAGGATAGACAGAGAGATAGATAGGGGGATAGAGTAGAGGAAAGGATAGGATAGACAGAGAGATAGATTGGGGGATAGAGGAGAGGATAGGATGGACCGATAGATTGGGGGATAGAGGAGAGGAAAGGAGAGGATAGACAGAGAGATAGATAGGGGGATAGAGTAGAGGAAAGGATAGGATAGACAGAGAGATAGATTGGGGGATTGAGGAGAGGATAGGATGGACCGATAGATTGGGGGATAGAGGAGAGGAAAGGAGAGGATAGACAGAGAGATAGATTGGGGGATAGAGGAGAGGAAAGGAGAGGATAGACAGAGAGATAGATTGGGGGATAGAGGAGAGGAAAGGATAGGATAGACAGAGAGATAGATTTGGGGATAGAGGAGAGGAGAGGAGAGGAGAGGATGGACCAATAGATTGGGGGTAATAATTCATTCTTTATTAAATTCGAATTTCACTGTGGCAGTAAAATAGACACAAATAATTCATTATTCATGGGTTAAAATTCTGAAATATATTTTTCTAAGTAAAGATGAAACATTACATTACAGTCAGTACTTTGCTATTTGGTATTGCTGGTATTTCCATCCACATACGTGGTACAGTTACTCCCAAATTAGCCAATGCTGTGTGAATGGGTGAATTTGGTTAATAGTGCTCAAGAGGTGAAATCCATTCAGCATTTACATCAGTGTCGGTGCACGCAAACATCATCCAATGCATAAAATGGAAGGAAAACTGGGAGGTGAAGTTTTGTACATGTTGTACATTTTCCTTTTTTCGGCAGTCTGCCAATTACATTTTTTGCCACTGTCAAACTCTTTTCTTTCTCTCTGTCCGTGCAAATCACTGCACTCCTGCAGAATGGCCTTATTCACACCGCAATTATTGCAACACAACAGTTTTAATAAATATACTAAGCCCGGGTCTCCCTGAGACCTCTACTAGTCTTCTGACCACTGGGCCGCATTACAAGCTCCTCCGTCGCAATCAGGAAATTATACGCAAAACTCTTTATCTCATGTTGATATTTCTTCCTTACCGCACACAAAACACTTAATTAAGGACTTCCACGAACTCGTTCCACCCTTAATTTGAATTCACATCCACATCTGACATTTTTGTCTTATAGAAACAGGTAATGTCTCACCTTTCGTCTTTCAGCCGGCTGCGGTGGAATTCAGTTGCGCAGAACGTCCCTCTGACTCAGTCCTGCAACTGACATCCTGTTCGTGACGCCAATTTTCGGGTGCTTATAATTGCACCACAAGTCCTTTTGTTGCCAGTCTAACTAAAGGAAGACACATGAGTCAGGTTTCTTAAAAATGAATCTTCAGACTATATTGAAGTGCAGTGAGCAAGCAATAATCACATTTTACAGAATTCTGGGTCCTGGTTCCTACTCTAAACCGAGTGACGTGAACTGGATGCTTCCATCTGCTCGCAGGCAGGGCGGTCCAGATGGTGAGTCTCATGGTCACGGGGCACCGCAGGGTTGGCTGTGGTCACAGGGTGTCACTGGGTTAGCCTGGGGTCACGGGGTTACTTGAGCGAGGTCAGCCAGAGGAACCAGTTGTGACGGGTTTCCCCAGATTGCAGTCAAGGTTTCGATCTCCCCACTCAAGTTCCTGTTTCATTCGCTATGTCTCCTACAAACACTGAGATAAGCAGATTTTACAGACGGCATTACGCAACCATGATCACTGCATCTAAAGTTGTTTATCATTAGAGCTGACCTCAGCAGATTGTTAGTCGTGTGCTAGCAGATTTCCTCATAGCAAGTCAGTATCTTTCACTCAGTTTTCAAGCAGAATAGTTATTTAAAGAATTAATATCTTAACACAAACTACAGACCAATCTCAATATTACCACAGTTCGATAAAATATTAGAAAAAATATTCATAAACAGATTTGATAGCTTTGTGGAAAAATATGAATAATTAACAGATAGGCAGTATGGAAGTATGGCAGTATATCTCTTTGGGGGAACCCGGTTGTGGCATGCTCTACTGCCACACTGGCACCCCGTCCAACCCACAGAGCGTGGGGGAATGGCCGGAATGGCGACAGTTAATGGCCACACATGTTAACTTATTACTCGCTCAAAATGTTTTTCATATGTTAAATCTGAATCTCTGTCATAAAATAATGTGCAATGGTAGGGATCCAAGGGGCCTGTATAGGGATTCAAAGATCTAACCCAGGGTAGCCTTTCACAATAGGTCTTCATCATTGTTTCAAAACCAGAGTCACCGGGGTCCAGTTCTGCCCAATAGATATTGACGGACTGTGGCATGCTCCCCTCATACAGTTCAGGTTGGTCGTCTGTGGTCACGACGCCGTTGAAAAATGCTGGGTCAGGACCAACAGAACATCGATGTTCAGTGCCATCTGGAAACATCAATGAAAGACCGTCTGCTGAGCATTTTATCATTAATGCCAGTTTCAACAAGAGATCTCTCCCCAGGAGATTCACTGGACAGTTTTGTGAGACAATGAAGTTGTGTCTGTGTGTTTGTGATGACACAGCAACATCAGTCAGTTCAGCCAGTGGCAGCCTTTGTGAGATCCCTGAGAAACCCACCAACGGTCCAGAGTCTTTGGTCAGCCTGGTGCCCACTGGAAATTCTCTGATTGATGGAAATTGCGCACCGGTGTCCACCATAAAGCCCATTGGCTGTCCATTTACAGTAACCGTGAGACAAGGGTCTGCCAACACCCCCTCTTCGGCTTCCCGTGGGCCCCTTCAGAAATGGGGTTGTTGATTCCACCCGAGTACTGGAGCGGCTCCTGGATTTGGGGCGGTGTGGAGCTGAGTGGGTGGAGTTGGCTGCGCAGGCTGCATAGGAGTTGGCTCACCCCCCATGCCAGGTCATGGCGGTTGAGGGATGCATGGAGAGTATCCCATCTGTGCTCCGTTCGGGCATTTCCTTGCCCAGTGACCTGGTTGTCCACTAATCAGACAGTTATTGTGAGGTGGTCTATTACCTGGCTGTCTCCTGAATCCCCTTCCTCTGGGTGGAGGAGGCCCCCAATTCCTTAGCGGTGATTTCGTCGGTGGCGGTGCCATCATTTGAATTGGCGCCTGGAGGGCAGGGACCTGTGGAGCCTGAATGTACATGTCTGTAGTTTTTCCTGCTTTACTGCACTCTGAGTGGGTTTTCTTTTCATTTTCTAGCTGCATGCGTATCAGTTGTAATTTTAGCTTTTCTACCTCACCCTTTTCTTCCTCTGCCTTTTTTATGTGTCTCATAAAGTGGTGAGTGAAATGTGTTGTCCATCTAGTCTCGTCAGCCGAATGCATGTCAGGATTGGCTTCCATCGCCTCCAGTACAGGTGCTGGTACGCCTCTTAGTACAGCTGTTCTGAAAGAGAGAAGAAGAATAGGGGTTGAGAATGGGTCTACTCTGGTTCTATCAATCCAATCCGCTCTGGCCCTTTTAACAAATGTCAGTGCATCTTCTTCTTCCTTGGGGCGATACTAGCACTCTGCAATGGGAGCAGGAGAAACAGGGTAAAGTTTACGCAATGCATCACCGACGCATTTTCCCATTTCACTAGTAATTAGGTGATCATTTGACACAACAGTGATATCAGCCTCTTGTTCAAACACAGTCATCGCTCCCCCTAAGAGGGCTCGTAAGTCACCTAGTGCCGTCACCGCATGTCCAGTTATGGACATGACAGCCTGCATCCACTTGCCCCCACCCTGTGTCAGGGGAGGGAGTTTATCCTTGACACAATTAAGGTCCATGGGTTTCCAAGGTTTGTAGTCATAAGAATTCCTACCTTTATTCCATACCATAGGGAGTGCCCCCAGCAGCGGCGCTCATATCTACTGCTCCAGTCTGAAACTGAGGCTTAGATGTTGATGGTTGATCTGAAAACCTGAAATCTTTTCTGCATGTGCTTCATATATTCACCGGCCTCCCTCAACATGTCTACAGTGTTTCTGGGTTTTGGAGAAATGGATCACCCTCTCCTTTGAGGTGAGGTCGGTTGTGGTGTGGTGTGGACTGCCAGATGTAGTTCTTATCTGAGCCGCATTGTGAGAATGGTGGTGGTGAAATGCTACGTGCTCTGCGTCTCCGTCGCATCGCTTTCTCGTATCGAGCCCCGAAGTTGACTGACTCCCGGGGATTTTCTTCCTGAATATGTGGGCGTGCTCCCGATGACCGGTGGGAGCTGAGTGGTGCTGTGGATCCTCCAATGTGCCGTTGTTTACATAGAGTGTGGGCATCTGTGTGGTCGCTGCTCATGCAGAGTGTGGATGTGAGTTACTCAGAGGTGAGTCGTGACGTTCAGGATATGGAGGAGGCGCATCAGGAGTCTCCACTCCCTTGAGGGAGGGGTAGAGAGACGGGCCGGTCGGGGTGCCCGGGGCTTCCGGGTGTGCAGGCATTTGCAGCTGTGGAGCGGAGGGATGAACTTCCTCCTCCTCTCCGCTGGAGACCGCACCCTGCAACGACCTACGACCTACAGACGCATGAACACCCAGTGAATGTTTCAATCCTTTCATCTCTCACAACTTCTTAACTCTTTTCTTCGATCTCCACTTCCCTTTTGTCTTTTCTACTCCGTCCTTGTACATTTTCTGCACACGTTTCTCAACCTCTATCAGTGTTTTAAACACATCCTATTTACTGCTGTTGACGGGAAACAATCCCTCTTTCTGCCATTTCTCAACACTTCCTGAGCCTCTTTTTTCACCTCCTCAGCCTTCTTACTGATCCGTTCAGAACTTCCCATCTGATTATATACTTTTTGAAACTGATCTCCCACTGTTACTTCCAATGTAGGCACATTTCCCCAATCGAACCAGTCTTTCTCTTGATCAAACTCACCATCCATTTTCACAGGTTTAATGTTCGACCCCAATTCAGACAAGCACACTATTCAGATAAGATGATTAAAAATAAAAATGGATCTCTCCTGTTGTCTCGCTGGAAGCTGTCCTGAGGAAAAAACATGCTAAATCTCTGTATCTTCTAGCCTTTCTTCTCCTGAGCGGGGGGGCTTTTTTCTTGTTCCAGCTTTTTTATTTCTTTATTACCCTTTGGAATGCAACTCCCCCATGGGAGTGTCTCAAGCCTGTGTAAATCACTTTCCTGTGTGTGGATTTAGTATGATAACAAACTACTACTGCAGTGTTATGAGATGTTGTGCATATCCACAATTATTCCTTTAATAGACATGGACTCCACAGTTTCCTTGGGACAAACGTAAGGAACAGACAGCAAATGTCTCACTCACTCTCGTAGCAGTCTTGAAATATTTTCAAACCTTCACAGTCTCTCGCTCACCCGCTTCTTTCACACTCTGTCACACACCATGATACAAACAGCAGTGCGTCGAGTGTTCTTCACTCTGTGTAAGCTCCAACTTACACAATCCCAGGCTTCAACCTTTTTCACGGGATCCTAATTATTTACGGGCTACAACCCTTCGGGGGTACATAGAGTGTATGCCACAATTTAACTTTTAGGTGCTCCGACACCGGAACTTTTATTTTGACACACAGGTCAGGGAGTCCAAATCCCTGAGAAGCTACAACCTCTCGCAGCTACAACCGCTTAACACACACACAGACACACGCACACAGGCACGCACGCACACACACAGGCACGCACGCACGCACGCACACACACATACACACACGCACGCATGAGCACACGCACGCACACACGCACGCCCGCACACACGCACACACACACACACACACACACACACAGAGGCTGCAACCCCCAGTGGCTACGACCGCTCACACACACACAGTAAAATTTAACAGTTAATTTACAGTGTCGAATTCAAACAACCAGACTCAGATTTGAAGACTTTTGAAAAGGCGTCTTCTTACCTTTTAATGAGTCGACTGTTGAGTCCAGCCGCCCCACCCCTCCACCCCTCCACCTCTCGGTGGATCACGTCGGGGTCACCAAAGTTGTTGGAATTCGCTCCTGTCCCCATGAATTCCGCCTGTTCGTTGATCCAAGAGAGGCAGAAACAGAGTTGATTCCGTAATAGTGAATTTGTTGATCACACAAGCAAGAGATTACAAAATGCAGATACCAAAGATTGCAGAATACGCGCTCGGTCCGTTCTTCCTAGCAAACCCACAGCATGTACCCTAACGCACAGTTCTTATTTATACCTTTACTTACACTACTCCAAACTTGTATTGGTCAGTTCCTAGTGATGTATGTGTTACTATGGTAATGTTATTATTCTCTTCTTCTGACTCCAGCTTCCAACCGGTTTAATTCTGCTTCGTACTTTTGGCTCATTGTGGGCACAACAGCATCCACTACTCCCTTCTCTGATCTTTACCTGACCTTCACATGTTCCACTCCTCTTTAAATTCCATTCCCTTATCTGGACCTGTTTTTGTTCACCACTAAACCTTGTTTTTCACTTTACTAAGCATGTGTCTGTGATTGCAGTGTACTGATCGCATTATACTTTCTTACAGGCCTAAATTCATAAGCAACACACATAATCATCTAATAGTACGATTATACTCTTCACTATGCCGATCCAGTCAATGCAGCAGCACATTATGTCCTACAGTAAAAACATAATCTCTATTATGCATAAGTACTTTATCAATCCCAACATGACAGCTGATCAACACCCACAACACATCAACCACCGAGCAGCATCGCCATCACATCATCTTGCAGTGGTTCCCACTGGTTTGCACGGAGGGGGGGGGCATCGTAGCCCCTGACAGGGGGTTCGGACCGTGCGAGTCTCGTGCACTACTGGCATGTGCGCTCGTCTGTCTGTGTGAATGACAATAACAGAGAATTCATCTCTGTATCTATGCAGAGATGAATGAACGGAGGGATATTGTGTTGGTCGAACCAAAAGCTGATGTAATTTAATCCTGCCGGGCCATACTCAGGAAACACCATTTTAAATCAAACAACTGCACCAAATACCAAAAGCAACGCCAATCTAATCCAGAGTAAGTAAAACGAAATAAACCCAGCACTCACCATCACATTTTAGATGAAATCCATTCTGCTGTAAAATACCTCACAAAGCCTTTATTGGTCTGAGTTCGCTCTTCTATTGTTGGTGTCGGTCTTCTTCTACTCACAGTTTCCATTTCTTCTTCAAACGAGCTCCTTGAAAAAGGCCCAGAAGCAGGTCCGCCATCGTATCACCTGATCTAGATGTTAAATTTGCCGCCATCACCTCCAGAACATCAGATAATAACAGTGCGTCATCACCCCCTGCCCATTGGCCAATCAGTGAAGCACATTTCAATGATGACACCCAGACCAGCACTAGAAACTCTGCTTGTCCTGGGGCGTTCTGGCAATAACATCACAATCTGATTGGCTGATGATCCTGTCACTCAACATTTATACCCAATAGCAGCGCCCAGCTTCCATCAGAGGTTAGTGATGCAGTTACTGCTGTGGTGCGTTTAGAGGACGTAGGAGATTTGAGCTCCACAGAATAGAACCAGTCGTTTTCTGGATAAAGTTACATGCTGAACAAGCAGCCTAGTTGATTCCAGACACAGATTTCAGAATCACGTTTTGATTTTAAGAAAATAGAAAAATTATTTTTGACAGGGCGAGCAGTGCTCTGCTGCCCCTGACTGCTCACCACTGCTCACCACTGCTCACTACTGCTCACCTCTTCTTAAATCCCATGAGCCACAATAATGAGGTTATTATATTAAATATGATCTGTGTATTGCAGGTAATATTTTGTAAGCTTTGAGCTAAAATAAGTTACGTGATTTGCGTAAGTGTGACTGAAGTGAATATTCTGTAAATTGTGCTTCAGTCCATTTGGTCTATTTTCTTCTGTTATTGACTTTTGAAGCAAGAAGCACCCAGGACAAGTCGGATCTTCTTTGTGCTCCTGTTCCGTGATGGAAACAATCACTGGAATGAGCTTCATGAAATGTGAGAAAAAGAAAATAACAAACAGAAAGAAGATGTGAGCCATTGATTGTTAGTGCGTCATGCGGGCGTGCCGATGATGAGTCCGTTTAATTATCGTATTAAAGACAATCCAGGGACGGACAAACGTTAGTGACAATAGCAGGCGTGCCTCCAAAAAGATTCAAAGTACATATCTGCAATTAGCATGGCGTGACTTGACAAGAAGAAAACAAAAGCTCTGGACGGGAATCTTTCCGTTGACGTAAAGTAAGAAGCCATTGTTTGTCCGCAGTCACAGTTTTAGTCTTTCTGTTCGCTGCTTCCACAATTCAAGCTGTGCTCTGTAGCTCCTTTTGTTTTCTGCTATGTTAGCCTCTTGGACATTTACAGGCCATTGAGTTTTTCAACTTTTCTGTGTATTAGCGAGCCAGTATTTGACCTTTTTTCACCAATATCTTGGCATTTTTCTTTTTTTTACGAGCTAAAGAGAAACCAAAGGTTAAAATACAGGAAATGCAATGGTAAACTATGAGCTATGTATGGCCAAAGAATGGCTAAAATAGCTCAAATAAAGGATAAACAGATGAAATAAAGGATAAAATGGTTGAAAAAGATTAAAATGTCTGAAATAAATGCTACAAAGCCAAATCAAATGCTAAATTGGCTAAAATAAAGGCAAGAACATTTCAAATAAAGGTTAGAATATTTAAAATAAAGGCTAGAATATATTTCAAATAAAGGTTAGAATATTAAAAAAAAAAAAAAAAAGCTAGAATATTTAAAATAAAAGCTAAATAAAGGTTATAACATTTAAAATAAAGGTTAGAATATATTTCAAATATAGGCTACAATATTTCAAATAAAGACTAAATAAAGGTTAGAATATTTCAAATAAAGGTTAGAATATATTTCGAAAAAAGGTTAGAATATTTCAAATAAAGGTTGGGATTTCTTTTAAAAAAAAGCTGGAATATTTCAAATAAAGGCTACAATATATGTCAAATAAAGGCTAGAACATTTAAAATAAAGGCTACAATATATTTCAAATAAAGGCTAGAATATATTTCAAATAAAGGGTAGAATATTTAAAATAAAGGCTACAATATATTTAAAATAAAGGCTAAAATATATTTAAAATAAAGGCTAGAACATTTAAAATAAAGGCTAGAATATATTTCAAATAAAGGCTAGAATATATTTCAAATAAAGGCTAAAATATATTTAAAATAAAGGCTAGAACATTTAAAATAAAGGCTAGAATATATTTCAAATAAAGGCTAGAATATATTTCAAATAAAGGCTAGAATATTTAAAATAAAGGCTACAATATATTTAAAATAAAGGCTACAATATATTTAAAATAAAGGCTAGAACATTTAAAACAAAGGCTACAATATATTTAAAATAAAGGCTAGACTATATTTCAAATAAAGGCAAGACTATTTAAAGTAAAGGCTACAAAACATTTCAAATAAAGGCTAGAATATATTTCAAATAAAGGCTAAAATATATTTCAAATAAAGGTTAGAATATATTTCAAAAAAAGTATAGAATATTTTAAATAAAGGCTAGAATATATTTCAAATAAAGGTTAGAATATTTTTAAAAAAAAAGCTAGAATATTTCAAATATAGGCTACAATACATTTCAAATAAAGGCTAGCATATATTTCAAATAAAGGTTAAAATATAAAAAAGAAAAGGCTAGAATATTTCAGATAAAAGCTAAATAAAGGTTAGAACATTCAAATAAAGGTTAGAATATCTTTCAAATATAGGCTACAATATTTCAAATAAAGACTAAATAAAGGTTAGAATATTTCAAATAAAGGTTAGAAATTTCTTTTTTAAAAAAAGCTGGAATATTTCAAATAAAGGCTACAATATATTTAAAATAAAGGCTAGAACATTTAAAATAAAGGCTAGAATATATTTAAAATAAAGGCTACAATATATTTCAAATAAAGGCTACAATATATTTCAAATAAAGGCTAGAACATTTAAAATAAAGGCTACAATATACTTAAAATAAAAGCTACAATATGTTTCCAATAAAGGCTAAAATATATTTAAAATAAAGGCCAGAACATTTAAAATAAAGGCTACAGGATATTTCAAATAAAGGGTAGAATATTTCAAATAAAGACTAGAATATTTAACAGCAACAATCAAGGCTAAAACTGCTATACCAAGGGCTAAATTGCAACAATAAATTAAATTAAAAGTTAATTCTTTAAAGTCAATGAGGGTTGTGTGAGATCTAGACGTTCCTTCCCGGGTGACGCACCTCCTGATGTCATAAACAGCTAGACAACAGCTAAAGTGGCTAAAATAAAGGCTGAAGGTGCTAAAATAATGACAAAAAGGTCAAATACCTTTGAAAAGAAAAGGCTAAAACAGAACAGTCAAAACTGCAATGGCAGCTAATACGGTTGAAGAAGGCTAAAATAGCCAACAAAAAAGTGTAAAAGAAGCTAAAATAATGGCTGAAGTGGCTCCAACATTCAAGAGATGCCAGTGAAGAAATCTAAGATGGCGGTGCTACGGCGCCATACAGGAAGTGACGTAGCAGAACCCACTCACCGGAAATGACGCAAGACGGGACGTTTATTCAACGCACATTTATGATTTCTTTTATGTGTCTCTCATATCCCAACATAAACAAGGATTGTCTTCTAATAAGGTAAACAATTGTCTTCTTGTCTATATAGAAACGATCAGCCTGCACTCATAAGGAGCAGTTATTATATCAGTATTATTGAGAGCAGCAGTAGTTATATCAGTATTATTGAGAGTAGCATTAGTTATATCAGTATTAATGAGAGTAGCGGTATTTATTATATCAGTATTAATGAGAGTAGCAGTAGTTATATAATTATCAATGAGAGTAGCAGTAGTTATATCAGTATTAATGAGAGTAGCATTAGTTGTATCAGTATTAATGAGAGTAGCAGTAGTTATATCAGTATTAATGAGAGTAGCATTAGTTGTATCAGTATTAATGAGAGTAGCAGTAGTTATATCAGTATTAATGAGAGTAACATTAGTTGTATCAGTATTAATGAGAGCAGCAGTAGTTATATCAGTATTAATGAGAGTAGCATTAGTTGTATCAGTATTATTGAGAGCAGCAGTCGTTATATCAGTATTATTGAGAGTAGCAGTAGTTATATCAGTATTAATGAGAGTAGGAGTAGTTATATCAGTATTAATGAGAGTAGCATTAGTTGTATCAGTATTATTGAGAGCAGCAGTCGTTATATCAGTATTATTGAGAGCAGCAGTAGTTATATCAGTATTATTGAGAGTAGCAGTAGTTATATCAGTATTAATGACAGCAGTAGTTATATCAGTATTATTGAGAGTAGCAATAATTAATTCAGTATTAATGAGAGTAGCATTAGTTATATCAGTATTAATGAGAGCAGCAGTAGTTATATCAGTATTATTGAGAGTAGGAGTAGTTATATCAGTATTAATGAGAGTAGCAGTATTTATTATATCAGTATTAATGAGAGTAGCAGTAGTTATATCAGTATTATTAAGAGTAGCAGTAGTTATTTCAGTATTAATGAGAGTAGCAGTATTTATTATATCAGTATTAATGAGAGTAGCAGTAGTTATATCAGTATTATTAAGAGTAGCAGTAGTTATATCAGTATTAATGAGAGTAGCAGTATTTATATCAGTATTGAGAGTAGGAGTAGTTATATCAGTATTAATGAGAGTAGCAGTATTTATTATATCAGTATTAATGAGAGCAGCAGTAGTTATATCAGTATTAATGAGAGTAGCAGTATTTATTATATCAGTATTAATGAGAGCAGCAGTAGTTATATCAGTATTAATGAGAGTAGTAGTATTTATTATATCAGTATTAATGAGAGCAGCAGTAGTTATATCAGTATTAATGAGAGTAGTATTAGTTATATCAGTATTAATGAGAGTAGCAGTATTTATTATATCAGTATTAATGAGAGCAGCAGTAGTTATATCAGTATTAATGAGAGTAGCAGTATTTATTATATCAGTATTAATGAGAGCAGCAGTAGTTATATCAGTATTAATGAGAGTAGTATTAGTTATATCAGTATTATTAAGAGTAGGAGTAGTTATATCAGTATTAATGAGAGTAGTGGTATTTATATCAGTATTAATGAGAGTAGCAGTATTTATTATATCAGTATTAATGAGAGTAGTAGTAGTTATATCAATATTAATGAGAGTAGCAGTATTTATATCAGTATTGAGAGTAGGAGTAGTTATATCAGTATTAATGAGAGTAGTATTAGTTATATCAGTATTATTAAGAGTAGGAGTAGTTATATCAGTATTAATGAGAGCAGCAGTAGTTATATCAGTATTAATGAGAGTAGCAGTATTTATTATATCAGTATTAATGAGAGCAGCAGTAGTTATATCAGTATTAATGAGAGTAGTAGTATTTATTATATCAGTATTAATGAGAGCAGCAGTAGTTATATCAGTATTAATGAGAGTAGTATTAGTTATATCAGTATTAATGAGAGTAGCAGTATTTATTATATCAGTATTAATGAGAGCAGCAGTAGTTATATCAGTATTAATGAGAGTAGCAGTATTTATTATATCAGTATTAATGAGAGCAGCAGTAGTTATATCAGTATTAATGAGAGTAGTATTAGTTATATCAGTATTATTAAGAGTAGGAGTAGTTATATCAGTATTAATGAGAGTAGTGGTATTTATATCAGTATTAATGAGAGTAGCAGTATTTATTATATCAGTATTAATGAGAGTAGTAGTAGTTATATCAGTATTATTAAGAGTAGCAGTAGTTATATCAGTATTAATGAGAGTAGCAGTATTTATATCAGTATTGAGAGTAGGAGTAGTTATATCAGTATTAATGAGAGTAGCAGTATTTATTATATCAGTATTAATGAGAGCAGCAGTAGTTATATCAGTATTAATGAGAGTAGGAGATAGTTCTGTTAAGAGCAATGAAAGTTTAAGTTGCTCTTTCTATCCTCGTTCCATGTGTTGGTTTCCATCCCTCCATAAATCCATCCATCCTCTCCCTCTTCTCCGTTCCCGGGTGATGGTGGTGTCAGTCTGAGCACCGTCACCCAGATCACATTGACCCATTAAGAACCTTCCTGCAGGTGGAGAGCCCACAGGAAGGTGGAGAGCCCACAGGAAGGTGGAGAGCCCACAGGAAGGTGGCGCCTGGTGTGGGACATGAACCCTCTACCTTGACAGAGACAGAGTCTCATGCTCTACCGACTGAGCTGGTCGGGGGACATCATGTGTTGGTTTATTAAGTTAATTTCTTTCCTTGTGAAAACTTGTTCCAGTAACCTTTGGTGTGTTAAGAGACGAATGTGCCCGCTCGGCCCGGGGGCCCTGCTCCGGCCTTTTCTCAGCTTGGCGACTTGGGTCGGGGCCTGGGGCCCTGTGCCCTTTATCCTTCTCTTGTGGGCCCCTCTTGCCTGGGGGGGATTCCTCTCTGCATTCTCCGTCGGGTGCTTTTTGGGCGGGGGCGTGGCTCTCTGGGGTGGTTCGCTGGGGTCTCCCCGGGCCTGGGGGGCTTCCGTCTGCCGGGGTGGCGGTGTCCGGGCCCGATGGCCTCGGACCCCGGGGTGTCGCCACGGGTCCCCCCACAGCAGTTCCGGTCACACCCAGTGGACAAACCACACACACACACACACACACACACACACACACACACACACACACACACACACACACACACACACACACACACACACACACACACACACACACACACACACACACACACACACACTTCCACTCCTCACTAAAGGTGCTTCTGAAGTTGCTTGTTCTCTATCATCATTTGCTCAAACTTTAAAAATCATGTTCCTCTTTTGTTGTTTGCTTCTTTGTTAATTCATGTTCCTGCTTCATGTTACTGTCTAGATAGAGCTGCTCAGGCTGGTTAATCTAAGAAATCATTTTACTGTCTAGATAGAGCTGCTCAGGCTGGTTAATCTAAGAAATCATGTTACTGTCTAGATAGAGCTGCTCAGGCTGGTTAATCTAAGAAATCATGTTACTGTCTAGATAGAGCTGCTCAGGCTGGTTAATCTAGAAAATCATCTTACTGTCTAGATAGAGCTGCTCAGGCTGGTTAATCTAGAAAATCATCTTACTGTCTAGATAGAGCTGCTCAGGCTGGTTAATCTAGAAATGCATGTTACTGTCTAGATAGAGCTGCTCAGGCTGGTTAATCTAGAAAATCATCTTACTGTCTAGATAGAGCTGCTCAGGCTGGTTAATCTAGAAATGCATGTTACTGTCTAGATAGAGCTGCTCAGGCTGGTTAATCTAAGAAATCATTTTACTGTCTAGATAGAGCTGCTCAGGCTGGTTAATCTTAGAAATCATGTTAATGTCTAGATAGAGCTGCTCAGGCTGGTTAATCTAGAACATCATGTTACTGTCTAGATAGAGCTGCTCAGGCTGGTTAATCTAAGAAATCATGTTACTGTCTAGATAGAGCTGCTCAGGCTGGTTAATCTAGAAAATCATGTTACTGTCTCGATAGAGCTGCTCAGGCTGGTTTAATCCAAAAACAGTTGGAAAATATTTGCATCAGTGTGATAACTGCAAATAATATATGTAGCACAACAAGGATATTGTATGTTAAAAAAATAAAAAAATAAAAAAATAAAAATAAAAAAAAAGAGACGACTGTGCCGACATTGACCAGTACCAGTAAGGGTATCGTACTGTAGTAATGAATGTATACAATGTGCTTGCTGCTGTGTTTGTATCGGTTTCATCCCAGATAGATGCTATGTAAGAGACGCTTCCCATATTTCTATATATATAAAACATAAAACATGTTTTTAGTCTTTTCTGTGAAGGTTTGCATCAGACATCAGGACCAGGCTTTATTTCTCTGACGTCTTTCCCCCTGAAGGAATCCAGACTCTCTATTTCGTGGTGTCCAACCAGGTGCTGGACATTGTCTTCATTCCTCTGTGCTGAGTCTCCGTCCCTGTTTCCTCCGTCACCTTCACATATGTGCCTGATTTGTTTTCCACTTTGAGCCTCTTTTCTATGAAGGACTACGCAACTTTTATTTCTCTCCCCGCCGTGACTTTTAACCAATGCTAAGCTGCTTTTTTCAAAGGAACTAAGTGTCTTTATGTGTAAAAATACATTACTATTCATCCTCGGTCGTTAAAATGTGACTAATAATGTACTTATTATAATAAGACATCTAAATAGGAAGCATCTATTTGGGATGAAACCATTTGTATCAGTGCATCCACATGAGAAAACTATTAATGGTTATGAGAGAAATTTAAATCAAATGTATAAAATGCTGCAATGAATGATTTAGATGTTCGTCAGTAAAGTTCAATGTTTATGTCCGTCTGTTCCTCATATTGAACTGAAATTGTATTTCTCTTCACGTCCACATTTAAAAAAATACAACAAATTATTGTGGTACACACATACAGGCTAAGAATGTAATAAGTTAAGAGAAGTATAAAAAGTTAAATAAGCTAAACACAGCAGTGAAATCAACACAGTAAAGTTATAAAGTTCTGATGATGATTGACTTGGTTCTTTCAGAGACAGTTTCTATTGGATCATCAGAGCAAACAGAAGATTCCAGAACGTCTTCCAGAGACACCTGGTCCCACATGGCTGAGCAGAGAGCAGGACGGGTAGTAGTGGGAGACACGTCCACCCACACCTGGTTAGTGAGACTAGCTGTCAACAGTTAACAGGAACACTTGGTCAGAGAGACTAGCTGTCAACAGTTAACAGGAACACCTGGTCAGTGAAACTAGTTGTCAACAGGTAACAGGAACACCTGGTCAGTGAGACTAGCTGTCAACAGGTAATAGGAATACCTGGATAGTATAACTACCTGTCAACAGTTAACAGGAACACCTGGTCAGTGAAACTAGTTGTCAACAGGTAACAGGAACACCTGGTCAGTGAGACTAGCTGTCAACAGGTAACAGGAACACCTGGCCAGTGAAACTAGCTGTCAACAGGTAATAGGAATACCTGGATAGTATAACTACCTGTCAACAGTTAACAGGAACACCTGGTCAGTGAAACTAGTTGTCAACAGGTAACAGGAACACCTGGTCAGTGAGACTAGCTGTCAACAGGTAACAGGAACACCTGGCCAGTGAAACTAGCTGTCAACAGGTAACAGGAACACATGGTCACAGGAGCACCTGGTCAGTGAGACTATCTGTCAACAGGTAACAGGAACACCTGGTCAGTGAGACTAGCTGTCAACAGGTAACAGGAACACCTGGCCAGTGAAACTAGCTGTCAACAGGTAACAGGAATACCTGGATAGTATAACTACCTGTCAACAGGTAACAGGAACACCTGGTCAGTTAAACTAGCTGTCAACAGGTAACAGGAACACCTGGTCAGTGAGACTAGCTGTCAACAGGTAACAGGAACACCTGGTCAGTGAGACTAGCTGTCAACAGGTAACAGGAACACCTGGCCAGTGAAACTAGCTGTCAACAGGTAACAGGAATACCTGGATAGTATAACTACCTGTCAACAGGTAACAGGAACACCTGGTCAGTTAAACTAGCTGTCAACAGGTAACAGGAACACCTGGTCAGTGAGACTAGCTGTCAACAGGTAAAGATGCCGTCAGCATCACTTTCCCTGAAGCAGCAGCTCAAACTGAGGATGTTTCCTTTCAGTGACCAGCAGGTAAGAAAACACCTCATCAGTCATGTCTGAGAGTTTCTACCTAACATAAGCTGGATTTGTCTACTTGTCTTCCTCTGTGTTGCAGCAGATGTTGGAGATGCTGAAGGAGATGGAGGAAGTCACAGGAATCCAGAAGGAGGACCAGAGACTCGTCCGTTACCTTTTGATGTTTTGCTCCCAGAAGTAAGATGATGAATGGAATGGAGGACATCATAGAAGTAGAGTACTCAATACTGTGAGTCTTTGTAAACCTCTCTACCTGCACCTTGTCAAGGTCTTTCAGATCCTCATCATCATCCTGATGAAGGTCCTACAAGGCCTGAGGCAGAGGTCATCATAGCCAGAGGGAGAACGTTCTAACATGTTCTCACAGGGGAACCGACCGGACATGATGAAGAGAGTCTGAAGGCCTCAGGGGAGGTAGTAGTAATCCTATATCTTCCTACTACCTCCGGTGATGTAGTAGTAATCCTATATCTTCCTACTACCTCCGGTGATGTAGTAGTAATCCTATATCTTACTACTACCTCCGGTGATGTAGTAGTAATCCTATATCTTCCTACTACATCCGGTGATGTAGTAGTAATCCTATATCTTCCTAGTACAGCCGGTGATGTAGTAGTAATCCTATATCTTCCTACTACATCCGGTGATGTAGTAGTAATCCTATATCTTCCTACTACATCCGGTGATGTAGTAGTAATCCTATATCTTCCTACTACATCCGGTGATGTAGTAGTAATCCTATATCTTCCTGCTACATCCGGTGATGTAGTAGTAATCCTATATCTTCCTACTACATCCGGTGATGTAGTAGTAATCCTATATCTTCCTAGTACATCCGGTGATGTAGTAGTAATCCTATATCTTCCTACTACATCCGGTGATGTAGTAGTAATCCTGTATCTTCCTACTACATCCGGTGATGTAGTAGTAATCCTATATCTTCCTACTACATCCGGTGATGTAGTAGTAATCCTATATCTTCCTACTACCTCCGGTGATGTAGTAGTAATCCTATATCTTCCTGTGTTCATCTGATAGTAGAGAGAAGCTGCACTGCTGTTGCTCATCACCATCTAATCTATTGGAATCTGTACATTATATTTACATAATGTCTCTAAAATCCAGAATATATTGATAGAGTGACACTGAGAAGCTAATCCATGTATTTACGTCCAGAGTAACTATTGTACCTCCCTATTATCAGGGCGTCCAAGTCACTGCTTAAAAAGTCTTCAACTAAATCAAAGATCTTAAAGACCTGCTGGTCCCAGATCTCCCCAGAAGAACTCTTGGTTCTCAGAGTGCTGGCTTACTGGAGGTTCCTAGCTTTTCTAAAAGTAGAATGGAGGCGGAGCTTTCAGCTTTCAGGTTCCTCTGATGTGGAACCAGATCCAGTTTCAGTTAAAGAGTCTGACACAGCCTCTCATGTTCAGGTTAGGATGAAGACTTTTCTATTAAAGTTTCCAGTGAGAGCTGCTTCAGGACACCTGAGACCATTTTCTAGTGAAGCTGCCAGAGGTTCAGACTGCTGGAGGACCGGAACTGAGCTTCTGTCCTTTTTATTCACCTCTATTACATGTCACTATTACATGTCACTATTACACGTCACTATTACACGTCACTATTACATGTCACTATTACACGTCACTATTACATGTCACTATTACATGTCACTATTACACGTCACTATTACACGTCACTATTACACGTCACTATTACATGTCACTATTACATGTCACTATTACACGTCACTATTACATGTCACAATTACACGTCACTATTACATGTCACAATTACACGTCACTATTACACGTCACTATTACATGTCACTATTACACGTCACTATTACATGTCACTATTACACGTCACTATTACACATCACTATTACATGTCACTATTACATGTCACTATTACACGTCACTATTACACATCACTATTACATGTCACTATCACACGTCACTATTACATGTCACTATTACATGTCACTATTACACGTCACTATTACACGTCACTAATACATGTCACTATTACACGTCACTATTACACGTCACTATTGCATGTCACTATTACACGTCACTATTGCACGTCACTATTACATGTCACAATTACACGTCACTATTGCACGTCACTATTACACGTCACTATTACATGTCACTATTACATGTCACTATTACACGTCACTATTACATGTCACTATTACATGTCACTATTACACGTCACTATTACACATCACTATTACATGTCACAATTACATGTCACTGTTACATGTCACTATTACACGTCACTATTACATGTCACTGTTACATGTCACTATTACACATCACTATTACATGTCACTATTACATGTCACTATTACACGTCACTATTACATGTCACTATTACACATCACTATTACATGTCACTATTACATGTCACTATTACATGTCACTAACATTTACCTTTCTCTCCTGTAGTCTGTCTCTCAACCTCCCTGCTGGATGTCTGACAGTGGAGCTGAAGGTGGATTGAAGCCTCCTGTCCTGATCAGTCTTCACAGAGTGGATCTCTCTCTTATCTATCTGTCTGTCCTCTGTCCTCTCCTCTGTCCTCTCCTCTGTCCTCTGTCCTCTCCTCTGTCCTCTGTCCTCTCCTCTGTCCTCTGTCCCCTCACCCCACCCGGCCAGCAGGAAGCCTCCACCTCTGAGTCTGCTTTCTGCAGGTCTCTTCCTGTTAGAGGGAGTTCTTCCTTTCCACCGTCGCTCATGTGGATTAGTTGGGTTTTCTCTGTTAAAGTACCCTGTGCTTGTTTATATAATAAAGAACAATGACATGATTTATGATGGTTTGATTCTTTTAAAGTTGTCATAGGTATTTGTTGAAGTTTTGTCATGGACATTTCCTCCTTCCTGCTGAAGAAACTACAGTTATTCTCCATTCTGGTCCTTTGTTTTGCTTCATGCAGCCACATTGTCACTGGATGAATGAAGAAGGCAGATCAGTTTAGCAGCTGACCTCTGACCTCTGACCCTGAGCTTCACTGTGGTTACAGCTGACCTCTGACCCTGAGCCTCACTGTGGTTACAGCTGACCTCTGACCTCTGACCCTGAGCCTCACTGTGGTTACAGCTGACCTCTGACCCTGAGCTTCACTGTGGTTACAGCTGACCTCTGACCTCTGACCCTGAGCTTCACTGTGGTTACAGCTGACCTCTGACCCTGAGCTTCACTGTGGTTACAGCTGACCTCTGACCTCTGACCCTGAGCTTCACTGTGGTTACAGCTGCAGCAGAGTTAGACAACTTAGTCAATCATGTAGGCAGCAGGTGTAAAACAGAATAAACTTCTGTTACGTGGCTCACTGATATTTTGGGATATAAAATGACGCAGGTGCAGTGAAGTGAAATGTAAATGTAAAGCAGAATTTAGAATAGAGCAGAGTGGAGTTGGATGAGACACTTTTCTTATTTTGTCCTGAAGGTAAGGAAACATGACAAATAGACATCCTGAACTAATTCTACCTTGTTTCTTTATCAATAATTCCTTTCCATTAAAACATTATAACCTCAAATATCAACGTTTTCATTTCTTTTCAGAAGGTTTGTAGTGATTCTATCTGAGCCTGGAGATCAGTCAGAGGCTGTTTTCATCATGATTCTTCAATTTTAAATCCTCCTCACAAACATTTCTAAAGGTTTCATCATTTACAGTAATAAATGATTTACAGTAATTCAGCATTTTGTTTAGAATAAGAAGAATCATACAGTATCTAAAGAAATTCAGGATCTCCTTCACTATACTTTTTGGTTCTAAGTATTCTTCCCTCTTCATCATGAGAGTGAATCTTTTCTTTCTAGGCTGTTTTTATAAACTGAATGTGGAATATGATGGTTTGTTCTCCTTCCTCAATCCACTTGGCTCTGGACCTTAGAAATACTCTCTGAGCTTTATTCAGATAAAATCTACCTGGATGTACCTTCCAGTGTACTTGTACTTCCCAGAACTGAACATGACCCATAAAGCCATGAAGCAACTTTAGCCACTGACGTCATTCTGCCTTTTAAATATGGCGGCGACCACATACAAGTATGGCAGTGACTGTAAACAAGCATGTCGGCAACCACAAACAAGTATGACGGCGTTCTTACGCCGCCATTATTTGATACCGCACTGGCGGGGTTTCAATTCTGGAGAAGTACGGTCGCACTGCAGGTCATGTACTCCTGCCTCCCACCAACAGTGGCACTGTGGTTATGCTTCAGAACAAAATGGCGGCGACCTGCAGGAAGCGGCCATATTTCATGTACTACCGCCTCCCACCAAGAGTAGAGCTGTAGTGGTGATTCGGAAACAAAATGGCGGAACAATGTGGCGGCGATCACAAGGAAGCAGCCATTTTGTCAACCATCTTGGATTCCCCACTGGCAGCCTCTACAAACATTGGCCAAAATGCTAAATAATAGAAAAAAAAAATATCAAGCTTAAAACTAGGCTAAAACACAGATATTATGCCATTGATATTGATATTGATATATATCTATTTGATATAAAGATATAAAGATACAGATATGTGCTAATATTAGGGTTAGGGTTATTTGGGTACGCTAATCCTAATAATAGTTATTTTAACTTTTATTGTTGATGTTTTAACTTTTATTGTTGATGTTTTAACCTTTATTGTAGCTGTTTTAACCTTTATTGTCGCTGTTTTAACCTTTATTGTAGCTAGTTTAACCTTTATTGTCGATGTTTTAACCTTTATTGTAGCTGTTTTAACCTTTATTGTTGATGTTTTAACCTTTATTGTAGCTGTTTTAACCTTTATTGTCGATGTTTTAACCTTTATTGTAGCTGTTTTAACCTTTATTGTAGCTGTTTTAACCTTTATTGTTGATGTTTTAACCTTTATTGTCGATGTTTTAACCTTTATTGTCGATGTTTTAACCTTTATTGTAGCTGTTTTAACCTTTATTGTCGATGTTTTAACCTTTATTGTAGCTGTTTTAACCTTTATTGTAGCTGTTTTAACCTTTATTGTTGATGTTTTAACCTTTATTGTTGATGTTTTAACCTTTATTGTCGATGTTTTAACCTTTATTGTAGCTGTTTTAACCTTTATTGTTGATGTTTTAACCTTTATTGTAGCTGTTTTAACCTTTATTGTCGCTGTTTTAACCTTTATTGTAGCTGTTTTAACCTTTATCGTCGCTGTTTTAACCTTTATTGTCACTGTTTTAACCTTTATTGTCGCTGTTTTAACCTTTATCGTCACTGTTTTAACCTTTAGTGTAGCTGTTTTAACCTTTATTGTCGCTGTTTTAACCTTTATTGTAGCTGTTTTAACCTTTATTGTCGATGTTTTAACCTTTATTGTCGATGTTTTAACCTTTATCGTAGCTAGTTTAACGTTTGTCGTCGCTGTTTTAACCTTTATTGTCGCTGTTTTAACCTTTATTGTAGCTGTTTTAACCTTTATTGTCGATGTTTTAACCTTTATTGTCGATGTTTTAACCTTTATCGTAGCTAGTTTAACGTTTGTCGTCGCTGTTTTAACCTTTATGGTCGCTGTTTTAACCTTTATTGTCGCTGTTTTAACCTTTATCGTAGCTAGTTTAACCTTTATCGTAGCTAGTTTAACGTTTGTCGTCGCTGTTTTAACCTTTATTGTTGCTGTTTTAACCTTTATTGTAGCTGTTTTAACCTTTATTGTCGCTGTTTTAACCTTTATTCTTGCTGTTTTAACCTTTATTGTTGCTGTTTTAACCTTTATCCTAGCTAGTTTAACCTTTATCGTAGCTAGTTTAACCTTTATCGTCACTGTTTTAACCTTTATTGTAGCTAGTTTAACCTTTATTGTAGCTAGTTTAACCTTTATTGTCGCTGTTTTAACCTTTATTGTCGCTGTTTTAACCTTTATTGTCGCTGTTTTAACCTTTATTGTAGCTAATTTAACCTTTATCGTCGCTGTTTTAACCTTTATTGTCGCTGTTTTAACCTTTATTGTAGCTAGTTTAACCTTTATCGTCGCTGTTTTAACCTTTATTTTCGCTGTTTTAACCTTTATCGTCGCTGTTTTAACCTTTATTTTCGCTGTTTTAACCTTTATTGTCGCTGTTTTAACCTTTATTGTCGCTGTTTTAACCTTTATTTTCGCTGTTTTAACCTTTATTGTCGCTGTTTTAACCTTTATCGTCGCTGTTTTAACCTTTATTGTCGCTGTTTTAACCTTTATCGTAGCTAGTTTAACCTTTATCGTAGCTAGTTTAACGTTTGTCGTCGCCGTTTTAACCTTTATTGTTGCTGTTTTAACCTTTATTGTAGCTAGTTTAACCTTTATTGTCGCTGTTTTAACCTTTATTCTTGCTGTTTTAACCTTTATTGTTGCTGTTTTAACCTTTATCGTAGCTAGTTTAACCTTTATCGTCACTGTTTTAACCTTTATCGTAGCTAGTTTAACCTTTATTGTCGCTGTTTTAACCTTTATTGTTGCTGTTTTAACCTTTATCGTAGCTAGTTTAACCTTTATCGTCACTGTTTTAACCTTTATCGTAGCTAGTTTAACCTTTATTGTAGCTAGTTTAACCTTTATTGTCGATGTTTTAACCTTTATTGTCGCTGTTTTAACCTTTATTGTAGCTGTTTTAACCTTTATTGTTGCTGTTTTAACCTTTATCGTAGCTAGTTTAACCTTTATCGTCACTGTTTTAACCTTTATCGTAGCTAGTTTAACCTTTATTATCGATGTTTTAACCTTTATTGTAGCTGTTTTAACCTTTATCGTCACTGTTTTAACCTTTATTGTAGCTAGTTTAACCTTTATTGTCGCTGTTTTAACCTTTATCGTAGCTAGTTTAACCTTTATTGTCGATGTTTTAACCTTTATTGTAGCTAGTTTAACCTTTATCGTCGCTGTTTTAACCTTTATTGTAGCTGTTTTAACCTTTATTGTCGCTGTTTTAACCTTTATTTTCGCTGTTTTAACCTTTATTTTCGCTGTTTTAACCTTTATTGTCGCTGTTTTAACCTTTATTGTTGCTGTTTTAACCTTTATCGTCGCTGTTTTAACCTTTATTTTCGCTGTTTTAACCTTTATCGTCGCTGTTTTAACCTTTATTGTCGCTGTTTTAACCTTTATTGTAGCTAGTTTAACCTTTATCGTCGCTGTTTTAACCTTTATTTTCGCTGTTTTAACCTTTATTGTCACTGTTTTAACCTTTATTGTCGCTGTTTTAACCTTTATTGTAGCTAGTTTAACCTTTATCGTCGCTGTTTTAACCTTTATTGTCGCTGTTTTAACCTTTATTGTAGCTAGTTTAACCTTTATTGTAGCTAGTTTAACGTTTATCGTAGCTAGTTTAACCTTTATCGTCGCTGTTTTAACCTTTATTGTAGCTGTTTTAACCTTTATTGTAGCTAGTTTAACGTTTATCGTAGCTAGTTTAACCTTTATTGTCGCTGTTTTAACCTTTATTGTCGCTGTTTTAACCTTTATCGTAGCTAGTTTAACCTTTATTGTCGCTGTTTTAACCTTTATTGTAGCTAGTTTAACGTTTATCGTAGCTAGTTTAACCTTTATCGTAGCTAGTTTAACGTTTGTCGTCGCTGTTTTAACCTTTATTGTTGCTGTTTTAACCTTTATTGTAGCTAGTTTAACCTTTATTGTCGCTGTTTTAACCTTTATTCTTGCTGTTTTAACCTTTATTGTTGCTGTTTTAACCTTTATCGTAGCTAGTTTAACCTTTATCGTCACTGTTTTAACCTTTATCGTAGCTAGTTTAACCTTTATTGTCGCTGTTTTAACCTTTATTGTTGCTGTTTTAACCTTTATCGTAGCTAGTTTAACCTTTATCGTCACTGTTTTAACCTTTATCGTAGCTAGTTTAACCTTTATTGTAGCTAGTTTAACCTTTATTGTCGATGTTTTAACCTTTATTATCGCTGTTTTAACCTTTATTGTAGCTGTTTTAACCTTTATTGTTGCTGTTTTAACCTTTATCGTAGCTAGTTTAACCTTTATCGTCACTGTTTTAACCTTTATCGTAGCTAGTTTAACCTTTATTATCGATGTTTTAACCTTTATTGTAGCTGTTTTAACCTTTATTGTAGCTAGTTTAACCTTTATTGTCGCTGTTTTAACCTTTATTGTTGCTGTTTAAACCTTTATCGTAGCTAGTTTAACCTTTATCGTCACTGTTTTAACCTTTATCGTAGCTAGTTTAACCTTTATTGTCGATGTTTTAACCTTTATTGTAGCTAGTTTAACCTTTATCGTCGCTGTTTTAACCTTTATTTTCGCTGTTTTAACCTTTATTGTCGCTGTTTTAACCTTTATTTTCGCTGTTTTAACCTTTATTTTCGCTGTTTTAACCTTTATCGTCGCTGTTTTAACCTTTATTGTCGCTGTTTTAACCTTTATTGTTGCTGTTTTAACCTTTATTGTTGCTGTTTTAACCTTTATTGTCGCTGTTTTAACCTTTATTGTTGCTGTTTTAACCTTTATCGTAGCTAGTTTAACCTTTATCGTCACTGTTTTAACCTTTATCGTAGCTAGTTTAACCTTTATTGTCGCTGTTTTAACCTTTATTGTTGCTGTTTTAACCTTTATCGTAGCTAGTTTAACCTTTATCGTCACTGTTTTAACCTTTATCGTAGCTAGTTTAACCTTTATTGTCGCTGTTTTAACCTTTATTGTTGCTGTTTTAACCTTTATCGTAGCTAGTTTAACCTTTATTGTCGCTGTTTTAAACTTTATTGTTGCTGTTTTAACCTTTATCGTCGCTGTTTTAACCTTTATCGTAGCTAGTTTAACCTTTATCGTCGCTGTTTTAACCTTTATTGTCGCTGTTTTAACTTTTATTGTAGCTAGTTTAACCTTTATTGTAGCTAGTTTAACCTTTATTGTCGCTGTTTTAACCTTTATTGTCGCTGTTTTAACCTTTATTGTCGCTGTTTTAACCTTTATTGTAGCTAATTTAACCTTTATCGTCGCTGTTTTAACCTTTATTGTCGCTGTTTTAACCTTTATTGTAGCTAGTTTAACCTTTATCGTCGCTGTTTTAACCTTTATTTTCGCTGTTTTAACCTTTATCGTCGCTGTTTTAACCTTTATTGTCGCTGTTTTAACCTTTATTGTAGCTAGTTTAACCTTTATCGTCGCTGTTTTAACCTTTATTTTCGCTGTTTTAACCTTTATTGTCGCTGTTTTAACCTTTATTGTCGCTGTTTTAACCTTTATTGTCGCTGTTTTAACCTTTATTGTAGCTAGTTTAACCTTTATCGTCGCTGTTTTAACCTTTATTGTCGCTGTTTTAACCTTTATTGTAGCTAGTTTAACCTTTATTGTAGCTAGTTTAACGTTTATCGTAGCTAGTTTAACCTTTATCGTCGCTGTTTTAACCTTTATTGTAGCTGTTTTAACCTTTATTGTAGCTAGTTTAACGTTTATCGTAGCTAGTTTAACCTTTATTGTCGCTGTTTTAACCTTTATTGTCGCTGTTTTAACCTTTATCGTAGCTAGTTTAACCTTTATTGTCGCTGTTTTAACCTTTATTGTAGCTAGTTTAACGTTTATCGTAGCTAGTTTAACCTTTATCGTCGCTGTTTTAACCTTTATTGTAGCTGTTTTAACCTTTATTGTAGCTAGTTTAACGTTTATCGTAGCTAGTTTAACCTTTATTGTCGCTGTTTTAACCTTTATTGTCGCTGTTTTAACCTTTATCGTAGCTAGTTTAACCTTTATTGTCGCTGTTTTAACCTTTATTGTAGCTAGTTTAACGTTTATCGTAGCTAGTTTAACCTTTATCGTCGCTGTTTTAACCTTTATCGTCGCTGTTTTAACCTTTATTGTCGCTGTTTTAACCTTTATTGTAGCTAGTTTAACCTTTATCATCGCTGTTTTAACCTTTATTGTCGCTGTTTTAACCTTTATTGTAGCTAGTTTAACCTTTATTGTAGCTAGTTTAACGTTTATCGTAGCTAGTTTAACCTTTATCGTCGCTGTTTTAACCTTTATTGTAGCTGTTTTAACCTTTATTGTAGCTGTTTTAACCTTTATTGTAGCTAGTTTAACCTTTATTGTCACTGTTTTAACCTTTATTGTTGCTGTTTTAACCTTTATCGTAGCTAGTTTAACCTTTATTGTCAACTGTTTTAACCTTTATTGTAGCTAGTTTAACGTTTATCGTCGCTGTTTTAACCTTTATCGTCGCTGTTTTAACCTTTATTGTCGCTGTTTTAACCTTTATTGTAGCTAGTTTAACCTTTATTGTCGCTGTTTTAACCTTTATTGTAGCTAGTTTAACGTTTATCGTAGCTAGTTTAACCTTTATCGTCGATGTTTTAACCTTTATTGTTGCTGTTTTAACCTTTATTGTTGCTGTTTTAACCTTTATTGTCGCTGTTTTAACCTTTATTGTAGCTAATTTAACCTTTATCGTCGCTGTTTTAACCTTTATTGTCGCTGTTTTAACCTTTATTGTAGCTAGTTTAACCTTTATTGTCGCTGTTTTAACCTTTATTGTCGCTGTTTTAACCTTTATTGTCGCTGTTTTAACCTTTATTGTTGCTGTTTTAACCTTTATCGTAGATAGTTTAACCTTTATCGTCACTGTTTTAACCTTTATCGTAGCTAGTTTAACCTTTATCGTCACTGTTTTAACCTTTATCGTAGCTAGTTTAACCTTTATCGTCACTGTTTTAACCTTTATCGTCGCTGTTTTAACCTTTATTGTCGCTGTTTTAACCTTTATTGTAGCTAGTTTAACCTTTATTGTCGCTGTTTTAACCTTTATTGTAGCTAGTTTAACGTTTATCGTAGCTAGTTTAACCTT
The DNA here is from genome assembly GCF_963383615.2 of Lipophrys pholis. Lineage (NCBI taxonomy): Eukaryota > Metazoa > Chordata > Actinopteri > Blenniiformes > Blenniidae > Lipophrys > Lipophrys pholis. The sequence continues at coordinate 32,018,580 of NC_137640.1, read as the reverse complement.
TATCGTCGCTGTTTTAACCTTTATCGTCGCTGTTTTAACCTTTATTGTCGCTGTTTTAACCTTTATTGTAGCTAGTTTAACGTTTATTGTCACTGTTTTAACCTTTATTGTCGATGTTTTAACCTTTATTGTCGATGTTTTAACCTTTATCGTAGCTAGTTTAACCTTTATCGTCGATGTTTTAACCTTTATTGTAGCTAGTTTAACCTTTATTGTCGATGTTTTAACCTTTATCGTAGCTAGTTTAACCCGTATCGTCGATGTTTTAACCTTTATCGTAGCTGTTTTAACCTTTATCGTAGCTAGTTTAACCTTTATCGTCACTGTTTTAACCTTTATTGTAGCTAGTTTAACGTTTATCGTAGCTAGTTTAACCTTTATTGTCACTGTTTTAACCTTTATTGTCGCTGTTTTAACCTTTATTGTCGCTGTTTTAACCTTTATCGTAGCTGTTTTAACCTTTATTGTAGCTAGTTTAACCTTTATCGTCACTGTTTTAACCTTTATTGTAGCTAGTTTAACGTTTATCGTAGCTAGTTTAACCTTTATTGTCGCTGTTTTAACCTTTATCGTTGCTTTTTTAACCTTTCTTGTAGCTAGTTTAATGTTTATCGTAGCTATTTTAACCTTTCAGCCCCCGGCTAGCTCGGTAGGTTGAGCATGAGACTCACAATCTCAAAGTAGAGGGTTCATGTCCCACGCCGGGCGCCACCTTCCTGTGGGCTCACCAGCTGCAGGAAGGTTCTTAATCGGTGCAATGTGATCTGGGTGACGGTGACTGGGTGACTGACACCCCCACCACCCGGAAACGGATAAGAGGGAGAAAATGGATGGATGGATGGATTTCAACCTTTATTGTCACTATTCTAGCCTTTCTTGTAGCTGTTTTAAACTTTATTGTAGCAACTGTAACCTTCACTTTTGCTATTAGAGTCTTTATTTGAGCTATTTTAGCCATTATTCCAGCTATTGTGGCTTTTTTGATTTTTTTCTAGCTTGTTTAGCTCCTATTGGAGCCTCACTAGCTTCCACTGTTAGCCTTAGCAAGTATTTCAGACATGGGAAGGTTTTGTTGGCTAGAAAGTATTTTGAAAGTATTCTGGAATCCAACCCGCCCGCCATCAAACGTTTAAAAATAGGAGCCGTAAAACCGGAGCGGCCGGTCGCTAATTGTTGCCTTCCAAAACCTGGGACACCGGTGTAGCCACTTTAGCTTCCTCATCACTAATTCATAAGAACTTAAGAGATTTTTTAGAAATAATTACTATTTCTTTATTAGCAGCCATTTTTCTTTTATTAGAAAAAGTTTGATCTATTTTTGAGTATATTGAGCTTTTTGTTTTTCAAATTTAAAGTTGACCCTTTTTCAATGTACATTTTTTTCATTAAAAATGTAGTCAATGAAAACAATAATTTTTGTAATTTTTGATTATTAGCTTAATTGTTTCTACATTTGTTTGCTTTTTTACAATACATTTTGTAATTTCAACTTTTAAGTTAACTGTTTTGGTTTTTGAATCTTTTTGCTTTTTTTTTTTATTTTTCATGTGTAAACTGTTTTGTTTTTGTATGTCTGATTTAAAAAAGTGGTCACTCCAGGTGTGAGACGACCAGGCCAGGTGTGAGGCGACCAGGACAGATGTAAGGCGACCCGGCCAGGTGTGAGGCGACCAGGACAGATGTAAGGCGACCCGGCCAGGTGTGAGGGGACCAGGCCAGGTGTAAGGCGACCAGGCCAGGTGTGAGACGACCAGGCCAGGTGTGAGGCGACACGGCCAGGTGTGAGGCGACCAGGACAGATGTAAGGCGACCCGGCCAGGTGTGAGGGGACCTGGCCAGGTGTGAGACGACCAGGCCAGGTGTGAGGCGACACGGCCAGGTGTGAGGCGACCAGGACAGATGTAAGGCGACCCGGCCAGGTGTGAGACGACCAGGCCAGGTGTGAGGCGACACGGCCAGGTGTGAGACGACCAGGCCAGGTGTGAGACGACCAGGCCAGGTGTGAGGCGACCAGGCCAGGTGTGAGGTGACCAGGCCAGGTGTGAGGTGCTGGCTTGGTCCCGCCTGCCTTCCTCAACCTTTGGCTAAGGAAGTCAAGGCACGGCCAGGAATCTTCATCACTTGTGCAATTAGCTGGGCGGGAGGGAATAATATAATTACGGGTTGGAATGCTTTGAGAACGCATTGTTCCACAAACAATGTTGATGAAACAAAAGGCCGCGGCGGCAGGGAGCGTCTCGGAACGCGCGGCGACACGCCTAGAAGCTTGGCGATAAAAGTGAGGATTGGCGGCGTGGCATTCAGTCACTGCCTGCAACCTTCTATCATGAAGCTCCTCGTCTGTCTGACACTCGCCGCTCTCTGCGCCACAGGTGAGTTCCCAACAATTCACCTTTCCAATTTCCACTTAACGATTGTGAACCTTTCATTTTTTTGAAAGATAACCTGGAGAATTCTGGGTTTTTTCCTTGTTTTCCCAACAGGGATTTATTTCTTTGACTTCTGGCAAACTTTTTGTACTTCGGTTTTCAATCTCTTCATTGGGAAATTAAGAATTCCGAGTTATTTAATGTCTTTTCAGTGGGAAAATTAAGGATTCCCAGTTTGTTTTCTCTTTCCACTTCAAAAAATTGAAAATACCCATCTCTATGAAGAATTCCTTCTCGGCTTTTTTTCCACTTCATTTGAAAAGAGCAGATAATTCCCACTTTGTTTTTTGTCTTCTTCTCCTCAAACTGTAAAATTCCCAGGTTGTTTTCCTACCTCCTCCATCTTCTTCCATTCCATTCCTCAAATGAGGAATTCTGAGCTGTCCTTCCTTCCTCTTTCCTAGTTGTTGGTTTTGTTGTATTAAGAAATCCCAGTTGTTTTTCAGCACTTCTTTTCTTAAGATAAAAATGTAAACATTTTTAATGAAACTAATTCAAATGGAAAAAAAGAACATAAAAAATTTGCATTAAATAAAACATTCGCGGTTGTGTTTCCTTACTTCTTTTCTTAATTATATAAATTATATAAGATTAAATTAATAACATTTAACTGAAATTGTAGAATTAAAATAGAAAATAAAATTAAAATAAAATTGTAAATTGAAAACAGACAAAGTTATATAACATTCATTAAAATTCAATTCTTAGTTTGTAATGTTAAGAATTCCCAGTTGTTTGTCTCCCCCTCCTGGAATATTGAGGAATTCCTAGTTGTATGTGTAATATTTCCTTTGTTTGTTTCCCCAGTGGGAGCAACAGTATGTAAACACTGTACAGATCCCAACGACCCAGAATGCACCCTGGTGGAGGACATTATTTGCCCCTGGGGCAAAATGTGCGTGACTGCATCAGTTATTGGTAAGTGCTCCTTTTTAATGTGTTTTTGTAAGTTTAAGGTTTTTTTTAATATGTTTGTTATTAATAGAGCATAGGGCATTAATAGAGTAGCATTAATAGAGCAGCTAGCGCTAAAAAAATAGTTAGCATTAATGAAGCAGTTTGCATTAATAAAACAGTTAGCATTAACAGAACAGCTAGTGTTAATAGAGGAGTTAGCATTAATAGAACAGCAGGCGTTAATAGAGTAGCATTAATAAAGCAGCTAATGCTAATAGAGTAGTTAGCATTAATGGAATAGAACAGTTGGCATTAATAGAACAGTTAGTGTTAATAGAGTAGTTAGCATTAATAGAACAGTTAGCATTGATAGAACAGTTAGTGTTAATAGAGGAGTTAGCATTAATAGAAGTTAGTGTTAATACAGTAGTTAGCATGAATAAAATAGAACAGTTAGCATTAATAGAACAGTTAGTGTTAATAGAGTAGTTAGCATTAATAGAACAGTTAGCATTAATAGAACAGCTAGTGTTAATAGAGGAGTTAGCATTAATAGAACAGTTAGTGTTAACACTAACTGTTCTATTAATAGAGTGGAGTAGTTAGCATTAATATAATAGAACAGTTAGCATTAATAGAACAGTTAGTGTTAATAGAGTAGTTAGCATTAATAGAATAGAACAGTTAGCATTAATAGAACAGTTAGTGTTAATAGAGTAGTTAGCATTGATAGAATAGTTAGCATTAATAGAACAGCTAGTGTTAATAGAGGAGTTAGCATTAATAGAACAGTTAGTGTTAATAGAGTAGTTAGCATTAATAGAATAGAACAATTAGCATTAATAGAACATCTAGCATTTATAGAGCAGTTAGCGTTGATAGACCTATATATAGATATATATATTCTGTGTACTGCACAGGACATGTATGTGGCTGTATGAGTGTGTGTGTGGGGGGGGGGGAGTGTGTGCAGGCATGTATGTATCTACGTATGTATGTGAGAGATGGAAGGAAGTTAATTATACTATTTACTTTAGGACAAGGGGTGAGAGTAAATACGTTTTACTTCTTCTCACTCCTTTTCGAATATTCATCTGATTATGTTTTTCTTGATTTTTTAAAAGATTATTAGTGCTGTTATTCATTGTTTTATTTGAGAGGAAAACTTTGTTGTATTTCATTTTTATTTGTTTGTTTTGTGCCTTGATATTCGAAATAATCATTTCAAACATAGAGCATTTAGCATTAATAGAAGAGTTAAGAGAACTTTGCGTGATCCCCGCTCACGGCATTCCGCGGCATGCTCTCTCCGCAGTGGAATCACCTGAACACTCCATCATGCGGATCTACAAAGACTGTGTGGGGCGGAGCTTGTGTCCGTCTCCAGGGGAACGCACCATCTCCAGCAATGTGGGCAACGAGTACTCGCTCGCTAACGTGAAATGCTGCCACTCCCGTAAATGCAACGACCAAACCCTTCCGTGTGAGTGCTTCGTTCACGGGGATTTTTTTGTTAAGATTTTTTTTTTTTTTTTACAATATTTAGCATTAGGATAGCTAGCGCTAACGTCCTGTATTTTCAGTTCCCGAGGCGTCGGAGCACATGCTCAACCGTCGCCTCTGCCCGGGCTGCGACAACAGCGACCCCCTGTGCACGTCGATGGTGGAGTGCCGCGGCCACGAGGACACGTGCTTCACCGCTGAAGGTGAGTTGCTATGGCAAAGATTCCAAGTGTGGCCTGAGGACCAGCGGCTTTTCCTAACTAACGCTAACGCGCGGCATGCTGGTTTTTCTGTTTTAGCTACATTGAGCCATGTTTACCAATGGTCCCGTCATAGCGAGCTCTCCTTAGCCATTTTAGTGATTACTACCTGCATTGAGCCATTATTAGAAGTTTTTAACAGTTACTCGCTCTGTTTCAGCCATTTGTACATTTTATCAGCCACTTTTTGGTATTAGCCATTTTTAATTATATATTAGTAATTTTATACAATTTTAACCATTATTACCTCTATTTTAGCCACGATTAGCTCTTATTATCCATTTATTAGCCACTTTATCGCTTATTAGCCATTTTGAAGGGTTATTAGCTCTGTGTTAGCCACAATAGCGCTCATTAGCTCGTGCCCCCCCCCCCCCCGCAGTGCTCAAACTCGGCGAGGTTTCGAAGGTTTACGGCTGTGGCTCCGACAACGTTTGCGACGCCTCGCAGAAGCTGGACAGTCTTCCCTTCCTGGAGAAACTGGGAACCGTCTCCGAGACCCCGACATGCACCGACGCCCCCCCCGCACTAGGTGAGCGCGCAATACTAATGCTGCTCGCGCCGCTACCTCCACCGGCTTTAGTTTGAGCATCAATGGGGAGTGATTAGCTGTTTTTAGCATCAATCAGTAGTAATTAGCTCTTTTAGCATAAATTAGCAGTATTTTGTTGTTTTTAGTGTCACTTTTAGCAGCATTGTAGCATTGGATAGCATTCTGTGAGCAATATTTAGCAGTTTTAGCGTCTAGTAGCAGTATTTAGTTGTTTTAGCATCAATTAGTATTGGTTAGCATGACTTAGCAATGTTTAGCAGCTTTTCACATCTATTAGTGTTTTAGCATCGATGCACATGTGTTTCTCAGCATTTAGCTGTGCTAAACTAGCTGTGTCCCACTCCACAGTCCGTCGCTGTCTGCAGTGTGACGACTCGGCGTGTATGGCTTCGACCGAGGTGGACTGTGACGCCGACACCGACAAATGCTTCACAGCTACGTACAGTGGTGCGAACTCTCTCCTAACTTGGCTAACTTACTAGCTTGCGCTTCTTTTTGTGCTAATGACACTAACGCTTTTTCTAGACGGGCAGATCTACCGAGGCTGCGGCCCGCCGTCGCTCTGCCCTGCCGAGGGCGACATGTTGTTCTCTGTGGACATCGGCAGCTCGCAAATGTTGGCCAACGCTCAGTGTTGCCGTGGTGACGGCTGCAACTCCGCCACCCTGACAGGTGAGCACCCCGCCATCTCCCCACCGCCTCCCTGAGGTCATTTCCGGGACTAACGTTAGCTCGTTTGTTCCAGTGCCGGTGCAAGGCCCGAATAACGGCATGCTGTGTAACATCTGCTACCCCGGTACGAACATTTGCAACTTCCAGGTCCTGTGTCAGGGCGACGAGAACCAATGCTTCTCCACCTACGGTGAGCAACAACAACCACTTTTTGCCTGACTAAAAATAAAAATGAAAGAAAATGTTGTGAAAAATAAAAAATGAATAGCAGGCACCATCTCGGGCAGCCTTCTCCTATTATTATTTTTCTTAGTTCTTTTTTATCGTTTATTTCCGTCAGGCAACATCGGGAACGGCCCTATGCCGGTGGGGGGCTGCACCACAGAGGCAATCTGTAACGCTCCGGGCAGCCTGGACATGGTGCTGCTCCCCAACATGCAGCTGACGAAGCCAGTGTCCTGCTGCAGCAGCACGGAGTGTAACAACCCAGGCCAGGCCACCACCACCACCACCACCACCACCTCCTCCACCACCAGCTCCACCCCCTTCGTCTTCCCTGACATGAGTGATGTCGGCGGTGACCTGAACGAGGTGGTGGTTCAGCAGATGTTGTTCCTGGTGCAGCAGCTGCTGTTGTACCTGCAGCAGCTGCAGCTCTACCTGCTGCAGTGTCCCACCGACCAGCAGCTGCTGCTGCAGCCGCTGCTGCTGCTCTGCCAGCAGCTGCTCATCTACATGCAGCTGCTGCTGCAGCAGCAGGTCACCTGGTAACACGCTAAATAGCTACTGCTAATGGACCGCCGCCACAGCAACACAACGGGACGCTTCAGGGACTTTATTTTATTTTATTTTGATATACATATACGTGTGTGTGTGTGTGTGTGTGTGTGTGTGTGTGTGTGTGTGTGTGTGTGTGTGTGTGTGTGTGTGTGTGTGTGTGTGTGTGTGTGTGTGTGTGTGTGTGTGTGTGCGTGTGTGTGTGTGTGTGTGTGTGAGTGAGTATGTGGTGTCGTGCTAAGATAGGCTAGGTAAGGCCAAGCTAATGGTTTGGACTACAAAAATGGACACTTACAGTGTCATATCATCACAATCAGTTCAGAACTACAAAAATGGCAAATGACACTGTTATACAGGCTAAGCTAACAGTTTGGAACAAAAAAAAAAAAGGTCAATTACATTTATAATACAGGCTAAGTAAAGCCAAGCTAACAGTGGACTACAAAATACAGGTTAAGCTAAATTTGAAACTACAAAAATGGACAATTAGTGATGCTAAAAACATTCTAAGCTAAGACTAAGCTAACCTCTCCTCATAATGTGTGTTGTTAGCTCAACATAGCACTAACCGTGAATAGGATCAGGATTCATAAAAGTATATAAAAGCATAATTCTAACCGGTTCCAAAGCGTTAGTTTAGCATCTGGCGGCCATGTTGTCCAAGCTAGGAAAATTAGCTTTTTTTTTTTAGCTTTACCTAGCCGCCTATAGCTCAGTGCTAAGCTAATTGACCTCATGTACTCTCTTATTTAACTTATTTTGAACATATTAGCACGGGAAGATTGTTTACATGAGCCTCCATTTTGAAATATATACTCTAGTGGGAACCAGCACTTTTAGCATGCTAGCTACAACATGCTCTGTAAATGTTCATATTTTAATCAAATAAAGTTCATATTTCATCTGCACTCTTGTCTCCTGTGTTGTTTTTGAGCAATTTGAAGGGTTAAATCCTCCAAAATAAAATGTTATTCAGTAAGTAGCTAAGTTTGCTTAGCATAATGCTAGCTCTGTGTTAGCTACAGTGGATAACAGTCTCATAATTGGAGAACATGAATTATTGCGACGCAACAATTCCAACTGCACCTTGAGACTAGTGGAGTAACTTTAGCAAGTGGAGCAATTTCTTTCAGTTTTAGCAACTTTAACAAGGTCAGCAACAATGTTACTAAGTGCAGCAATTTGAGGAAGTACAGCAATTTTAGTCATTAATAGAAATTTTAGCAATAATGCTAATAAGTGGGGCAATTTCAGTCATTAATTGAAACTTTCTTAATAATGTTAATAAGTGGAGCAATTTCAGTCATTTTAAGCAACTTTTGCATGTGGAGTGATTTGAAGAAGTGGAGCAATCACATTTTTAGCAACTTTAGCAATGTTCGCAACAATTTTAGGACGAGGAGCAATCAATTTTTTTTGTGTTTTCTTTAGCAACTTACAAGTGGAGCAATTTTAGACAAAAAATTTTAAGCAATGTTAGCAAGTGGAGCAATTTGACAAAGTATGTTCATGCGACATTTCTAGTGACTTTAGCAATTTCAGCCATCTATAGCAACTTAAAATGTTAAGTGGAGCAATTTTTACAGTTAGCAGCTTTAATAATAATGTTAAGTGTTGCAACAAAAAAAATGTTCTTCCATTTTAGGAAATGTAGCAATTTCAGTCACCTTTAGCAAGTCTTGCAACGTCACATAGCATTAGCATTTTTAGCAATTTGACCTGCTAAATCCTCAAACATAAAACGTAGCGTGGTAACTGTCCATCCATCTTCCATCCCACTTCTCCAGTTCAGGGTTGGAGGGCGATGGAGCCAATCCCAGCCTACTGTGGGTGAGGCAGAGCAGGACAGGCGCAAATCGGAGGAGAGTGGGCTGGGCATAGTGGAGCAGGAAAGGGCGGCGCAGGACAGACAGGGCGGAGCAGGACAGACAGGGCGGAGCAGGACAGGGTGGAGCAAAGTGCAGCATGACAGGGCAGAGCATGGCAGAGCGGGACAGGGAGGAGCAGGACAGGGAGGAGCAGGACAGGGCAGCGCATGGCAAAACGGGACAGGGCGGAGCGGGACAGGGTGGAGCATGGAGGAGCGGGAGAGGATAGAGCATGACAGGGCAGGGCATGGCAGAGCGGAAAAGGGCGGAGCATAGCAGAGCGTGACATGGAGGAGCATGGCAGAGCGGGATAGGGCGGAGCGGGACAGGGCAGAGGATGGCGGAGCCGAACAGGACGGAGCAGAGCGGGACAGGGTGGAGTGGGACAGGGCAGGGCATGGCGGAGCGGAACAGGGCGGAGCAGAGCGGAACAGGGCGAAGTGGGACAGGGCAGAGCGGGACAGGGCGGGGAGGAGTGGGACAGGCCGGAGCAGGAGAAGGCAGAGCATGGAGGAGCGGGAGAGGGCAGAGCTGGAGAGGGTGTAGCGTGGCGGAGCGGGAGAGGGTGGAGCGGGAGAAGGTGGAGCATGGAGGAGCGGGAGAGGGTGGAGCATTGAGGAGCGGGACAGGGCAGAGCAGGAGAGGGTGGAGCATGGAGGAGCGGGAGAGGGTAGAGCAGGAAAGGGCACAGCGGGAGAGGGTGGAGCATGGAAGAGTGGGAGAAGGTAGACCGGGACAGGGCGGAGGATGGAGGAGCGGGAGAGGGTGGAGCATGGTAGGGACGGGACAGGGTGGAGCAGGATAGGGCGGACCAGTGAGAGGGTGAAGCGTGGTAGAGCGGGACAGAGTGGATCATGGTAGAGCGGGACAGAGTGGATCATGGTAGAGCGGGACAGAGTGGATCATGGTAGAGCGGGACAGAGTGGATCATGGTAGAGCGGGACAGAGTGGATCATGGTAGAGCGGGACAGAGTGGATCATGGTTGAAGAAACACTCCTCAATGTCGAATTATTTCTTTAATGACAGAGATGAAGGAGCCCTACAATGATACAAACAATTGCAGTATAAGCAAATAGTAATAACTCTTAAATGTGAACATACAACATAACATGAATCATCACATGTTACAGCATTACTCATATTATGCAGTTGTTGTATTCATTTAGTTATAAAACATTAAACATTCGACTTACATGAATTAGGCTGAACAGCACAATCAAACCACCTTGACATGAACATGTGCATATCAACAACTATGGCCGGTTCCTCACTGAGCCGGTCATAGCAATATCCTACATTGCCCCCTAGTGGCCAGTGATAAATCCTCCAATGGTAGAGCGGGACAGGGTGGAGCGGGACAGGGCTGGCACATTTCTGATTGGCTGGTTGGAGCAATACACTTTTTACAAAGTGAAACAAGCCAGGGAGAGAGAGGACAGACTGTCTTCACTTCTGGGGACTCATTCCAGGTCTGGAGACGATGAGTACTGCTGGACAACCTTTAGGAACAGGGCGGGACCAGTCAGTTTAGCACAGGGAGCCACATGTGGCCTGCAGGAGCCTCCTGTCCAGCCGGCGCCGGCCCGGCTGGACAGCTGCACATCAACGTGAAATAAAGTGGAATTTGTGGGCGAAATGTGCTGCTCTAACTCGTTTGGACCTCATCCCACACCGTAGTCGGAGCCGGACTCTATGCGTGTGACGTAGTTACGTCAATGCTGCTCTGCTCGGACGTCCTCGGATTTCAATTTCACGACCCGCGAAGTAAAGTCAAGATTAAACAAAGAACCAACCTGAGCTGCAGCGTGAAAAAGCTTCAGTTGATCTGTGGACTGGACTGAACAGGTTAGTTTATATTACCAACCCATACTGAACCTGCAGCCGACCGGAGCTGTGAGACGTTGCTTATCGTAGTTTTCTTTCACTAGTCTGTCAGGAATGTGCTGAGTCAGGAGAATTGCTTCTATTCAGTTGAGGATTTTGCTATGAGAGACGTGTCCAGCTGCCAGGGGAGGACCAGAGGACATGAGAATCACCGTCTCAGGTGTGTCTGGTGGAGGCTGCGGGTAAGTGAGATCAGCAACTGAGTTTAAAAACATGTGACTCCACCCCCCATGACTCCACCCCCCCAGGTCTTCTCCCAGCAGCTACTGAACAGTGGACACACTCCAGAGCGCTCAGCATTCAGAGAACCTCCATGGAGTTGATCAGAGAGGAGGATGCTGCAGGGAGCGAATGCTGACACTCTGTAGAACACATCACTACTAATCCACACGCTCAGTTACTAACTTCACCAGTACAGCTGGTTCTTGATAAAAGGTGTTCAGGAACATGAGGAACGTCAGAACCATTCCAGAACCATCTTCAGATGCATTAGGTCACATGAAGAACTCAGGAACTCCTGGTGCTGATGTGGAAACACCTTAAAGCAAGTTTTACTGTCTGATAGTACTGCCACTAGAAGGGTGGAGGAGTGGGTGGAGGAGCGTTCTTCACCTCTGATCTCTGACTTCAAGAAACAGAAACAGACGTTCTGATTCTCATCTTGGTCTCAGGATTGAGACGACAGGACACATCAGAGGAATGTCCTCGTCTCATCACTTTTCTCACTGATTGCTCAGTCAATTCATTCATTTAGTTTATTTGCCTTCTAACTGGTGTATTAGAACACAAAGTACAACAATAGTAATGATAAGTTCATTTATATAGCAGCTTTATACTTCAAATAATTAAAAAGAATAAATGATGAAATGAGAAGAGAAACCAGCGCAGCACTGAAACAACAGCGATGGAATTTAAGAAGTAATAAAGAGTAAATCTCCCCTGTGTCTCCGTCTCGTCCTTTTTTATTTTTACTCTTACTTTTTTCAAGAGAACTTTTTATTTGACCCTCAACACAAGTTTTTAAAGTCCCAGGCTTCAATTATTACTACAACTACCTTGAGTACTACTACTACTACTACTATAATAACAATGATAACAACAATAATAATAGTAATAATGGAAACAGCAGAAAACATTTGCAATTAAAACAACTTTTACTTCGTAGTGCAAAAGCCTGCGACGTTCCGACCCCTGGTCTGAGTCTGATCCTGGGGGGGGGGGGGGGGGGGGAGCCCTGCTCTACAGTACATGAACCTTTAGAGTATTACTGCTTGTCCAGAGTGACGATGGTCACTGACCAATCAGCAGGCGGCTGCGTTGTAGCTCCTCCTCATGGCTCCGCCCCTCAACAGACCAATAGTTATGGTGATTCACAGCCACGACTTCTGGCAGTGGAAACGTGAGAGTCCACGGCACCCCGAGCGATACGGGGCGGTGGAACCGCAGCATCAGCAACTTTCCTGGAGTATTTTCCATTTGTTTGTTTTTTTCTTCATGAGTAACTTCCTTAAAAAGTTACCAATTTCTCCAATTATATAAAAATTGCACAAAAAAATATAAAATATTAAAGTTTTTCAAAAGGCATTTTTTATGGTGTCAAGTAAGTTTTTGTAGTTACTTTTTCAGGATGAGTATTTTTGTCAAGTTCCTTTTATTATAGTACTTTTGTCTCCAGGACAGCCTTCTTCCATCTAAGGAATGTTGCAAAAATGAGAAACTTCTTGTCCTTCAAAGATGCAGAACAAATGCTTCCTGCCTTTGTGACTTGAAGATGAGATGATTGTAACTCCCTAATGTCAGGATGTCCAAACTCCTCTGTTAGGATCTTCCAGCTAGAGCAGAACGCTGCTGCAGGTTTACTAACCAGAACTGGAAGAAGAGAGCACATCTCCCCAGTCTTAGCATCCTTACACTGGCTTCACATCAAATCTAGAATAGAATTCAACATCCTTCTGATCACATCTAAAACTCTTCATCACCAGGCTCCGTCCTATATGGAGAAACTTCTAGAAGGGTCTCACCCTCCACGAGCCCTTGGCTCTGAGGATGCAGGACTGTTGGTAATCCCTAAAGTCCTTCAAAGTAAAAGAGGAGGCAGGAGTTTCAGCCATATGGCTCCTTTACTCTGGAATCAACTAGCAGCCTCGGTCCGAAGGGCCCACACCATTAGTTTATTTAAGAGGAGACTAAAAAGCTTCCTCTTTGATAGAGCTTCTCATTAGGAATAAAATAGGAGCACTAAGTTGAGCTGCTCTAGGCCTAGACTGCTGAGGGGATTTCCTCTCTCCCGTTAAAGGGAGGAACTCTACATTTGGAGCTTCTGTTTCTTGTCTTTCTTTCTTTCTCTCTGTGTAACAACATTACTGGAGCCACCAGATCCTGACAGGAGGGGAGCAGGATCCAGGGGATCAGACCCAAGACTCCCAGAGTGGAGTTACCACGGTCCTACTACCCGACCCCCCCACAGCACCGGGACCCCCCCACAGCACCGGGACCCCACCACAGTACCCTGACCCCCCCACAGCACCGGGACCCCCCCGCAGCACCGGGACCCCCCCACAGCACCGGGACCCCCCCCACAGCACCGGGACCCCCCCCCCCATAGCACCAGGTCCCCACCACAGCACCGAGACCCCACCACAGCACCAGGACCCCCCCACAACGGCACGGCCCTTAAACTCCAGACTGAGATTGGTTCTTCATCAGACCAACGCTCATCATAGACTTTTCTTAGTATTTGTACTTCTCTGGCCTGTCTGCCTCTCTCTCTCTCTTCTATTCCTCTCTCTCTCTCTCTTCTATTCCTCTCTCTCTCTCTCTTCTATTCCTCCCTCTCTCTCTCTTCTATTCCTCTCTCTCTCTCTCTCTCTCTCTCTCTCTCTTCTATTCCTCCCTCTCTCTCTCTTCTATTCCTCTCTCTCTCTCCCTCTTCTATTCCTCTCTCTCTCCCTCTTCTATTCCTCTCTCTCTCTCTCCCTCTTCTATTCCTCTCTCTCTCTCTCTCTCTTCTATTCCTCTCTCTCTCTCTTCTATTCCTCTCTCTCTCCCTCTTCTATTCCTCTCTCTCTCTCTTCTATTCCTCTCTCTCTCCCTCTTCTATTCCTCTCTCTCTCTCTTCTATTCCTCTCTCTCTCCCTCTTCTATTCCTCTCTCTCTCTCTCTTCTATTCCTCTCTCTCTCCCTCTTCTATTCCTCTCTCTCTCCCTCTTCTATTCCTCTCTCTCTCTCCCTCTTCTATTCCTCTCTCTCCCTCTTCTATTCCTCTCTCTCTCTCCCTCTTCTATTCCTCTCTCTCTCCCTCTTCTATTCCTCTCTCTCTCTCTCTTCTATTCCTCTCTCTCTCCCTCTTCTATTCCTCTCTCTCTCCCTCTTCTATTCCTCTCTCGCTCCCTCTTCTATTCCTCTCTCTCTCTCCCTCTTCTATTCCTCTCTCTCTCCCTCTTCTATTCCTCTCTCTCTCTCCCTCTTCTATTCCTCTCTCTCCCTCTTCTATTCCTCTCTCTCTCTCTCTTCTATTCCTCTCTCTCTCCCTCTTCTATTCCTCTCTCTCTCTCTCTTCTATTCCTCTCTCTCCCTCTTCTATTCCTCTCTCTCTCTCTCTTCTATTCCTCTCTCTCTCCCTCTTCTATTCCTCTCTCTCTCTCCCTCTTCTATTCCTCCCTCTCTCTCTCTCTTCTATTCCTCTCTCTCTCTCCCTCTTCTATTCCTCTCTCTCTCCCTCTTCTATTCCTCTCGCTCTCTCCCTCTTCTATTCCTCTCTCTCTCCCTCTTCTATTCCTCTCTCTCTCTCCCTCTTCTATTCCTCTCTCTCTCTCTCTTCTATTCCTCTCTCTCTCTCTTCTATTCCTCTCTCTCTCCCTCTTCTATTCCTCTCTCCCTCTCTTCTATTCCTCTCTCTCTCTCTCTTCTATTCCTCTCTCTCTCCCTCTTCTATTCCTCTCTCTCTCCCTCTTCTATTCCTCTCTCTCTTCTATTCCTCTCTCTCTCCCTCTTCTATTCCTCTCTCTCTCCCTCTTCTATTCCTCTCTCTCTCTCTCTCTCTTCTATTCCTCTCTCTCTCCCTCTTCTATTCCTCTCTCTCTCTCCCTCTTCTATTCCTCTCTCTCTCTCTCTTCTATTCCTCTCTCTCTCCCTCTTCTATTCCTCTCTCTCTCTCCCTCTTCTATTCCTCTCTCTCTCCCTCTTCTATTCCTCTCTCTCTCTCTCCCTCTTCTATTCCTCTCTCTCTCCCTCTTCTATTCCTCTCTCTCTCTCTCTCTCTTCTATTCCTCTCTCTCTCTCTTCTATTCCTCTCTCTCTCCCTCTTCTATTCCTCTCTCTCTCTCTTCTATTCCTCTCTCTCTCCATCTTCTATTCCTCTCTCTCTCTCTCTTCTATTCCTCTCTCTCTCCCTCTTCTATTCCTCTCTCTCTCCCTCTTCTATTCCTCTCTCTCTCCCTCTTCTATTCCTCTCTCTCTCTCCCTCTTCTATTCATCTCTCTCTCCCTCTTCTATTCCTCTCTCTCTCTCTCTTCTATTCCTCTCTCTCTCCCTCTTCTATTCCTCTCTCTCTCCCTCTTCTATTCCTCTCTCGCTCCCTCTTCTATTCCTCTCTCTCTCTCCCTCTTCTATTCCTCTCTCTCTCCCTCTTCTATTCCTCTCTCTCTCTCCCTCTTCTATTCCTCTCTCTCCCTCTTCTATTCCTCTCTCTCTCTCTCTTCTATTCCTCTCTCTCTCCCTCTTCTATTCCTCTCTCTCTCTCTCTTCTATTCCTCTCTCTCCCTCTTCTATTCCTCTCTCTCTCTCTCTCTTCTATTCCTCTCTCTCTCTCCCTCTTCTATTCCTCTCTCTCTCCCTCTTCTATTCCTCTCGCTCTCTCCCTCTTCTATTCCTCTCTCTCTCCCTCTTCTATTCCTCTCTCTCTCTCTCTTCTATTCCTCTCTCTCTCCCTCTTCTATTCCTCTCTCTCTCCCTCTTCTATTCCTCTCTCTCTCTCTCTTCTATTCCTCTCTCTCCCTCTTCTATTCCTCTCTCTCTCTCTCTTCTATTCCTCTCTCTCTCCCTCTTCTATTCCTCTCTCTCTCTCTCTTCTATTCCTCTCTCTCCCTCTTCTATTCCTCTCTCTCTCTCTCTCTTCTATTCCTCTCTCTCTCTCCCTCTTCTATTCCTCTCGCTCTCTCCCTCTTCTATTCCTCTCTCTCTCCCTCTTCTATTCCTCTCTCTCTCTCTCTTCTATTCCTCTCTCTCTCCCTCTTCTATTCCTCTCTCTCTCCCTCTTCTATTCCTCTCTCTCCCTCTTCTATTCCTCTCTCTCTCTCCCTCTTCTATTCCTCTCTCTCTCCCTCTTCTATTCCTCTCTCTCTCTCTCTTCTATTCCTCTCTCTCTCCCTCTTCTATTCCTCTCTCTCTCCCTCTTCTATTCCTCTCTCGCTCCCTCTTCTATTCCTCTCTCTCTCTCCCTCTTCTATTCCTCTCTCTCTCCCTCTTCTATTCCTCTCTCTCTCTCCCTCTTCTATTCCTCTCTCTCTCTCTCTTCTATTCCTCTCTCTCTCTCTTCTATTCCTCTCTCTCTCCCTCTTCTATTCCTCTCTCCCTCTCTTCTATTCCTCTCTCTCTCTCTCTTCTATTCCTCTCTCTCTCCCTCTTCTATTCCTCTCTCTCTCCCTCTTCTATTCCTCTCTCTCTTCTATTCCTCTCTCTCTCCCTCTTCTATTCCTCTCTCTCTCCCTCTTCTATTCCTCTCTCTCTCTCTCTCTTCTATTCCTCTCTCTCTCCCTCTTCTATTCCTCTCTCTCTCTCCCTCTTCTATTCCTCTCTCTCTCTCTCTTCTATTCCTCTCTCTCTCCCTCTTCTATTCCTCTCTCTCTCTCCCTCTTCTATTCCTCTCTCTCTCCCTCTTCTATTCCTCTCTCTCTCTCCCTCTTCTATTCCTCTCTCTCTCCCTCTTCTATTCCTCTCTCTCTCCCTCTTCTATTCCTCTCTCTCTCTCCCTCTTCTATTCCTCTCTCTCCCTCTTCTATTCCTCTCTCTCTCTCTCTTCTATTCCTCTCTCTCTCCCTCTTCTATTCCTCTCTCTCTCTCTTCTATTCCTCTCTCTCCCTCTTCTATTCTTCTCTCTCTCCCTCTTCTATTCCTCTCTCTCCCTGTCCTATCCCATGTACTTCTCCCCCCAACCGGTCAAGGCGGATGCCCCCCCCCCCCCCCCCTTCCAGAGTCTAGGCTCCGCCCCCTTTCTTCCTGAAGAGGGACTTCTTATGAACTGTTCTTCCTGAGAGGGAGTTCTTCCTGGTTTCCTCTGTTGCTTGTTCCATCTGCTGTTCTGGAAGGTTTAGTTGGGTTCTGTTGTTCTCTATCATTGTAAGAGGTTCTGGAAGGTTTAGTTGGGTTCTGTTGTTCTCTATCATTGTAAGAGGTTCTGGAAGGTTTAGTTGGGTTCTGTTGTTCTCTATCATTGTAAGAGGTTCTGGAAGGTTTAGTTGGGTTCTGTTGTTCTCTATCATTGTAAGAGGTTCTGGAAGGTTTAGTTGGGTTCTGTTGTTCTCTATCATTGTAAGAGGTTCTGGAAGGTTTAGTTGGGTTCTGTTGTTCTCTATCATTGTAAGAGGTTCTGGAAGGTTTAGTTGGGTTCTGTTGTTCTCTATCATTGTAAGAGGTTCTGGAAGGTTTAGTTGGGTTCTGTTGTTCTCTATCATTGTAAGAGGTTCTGGAAGGTTTAGTTGGGTTCTGTTGTTCTCTATCATTGTAAGAGGTTCTGGAAGGTTTAGTTGGGTTCTGTTGTTCTCTATCATTGTAAGAGGTTCTGGAAGGTTTAGTTGGGTTCTGTTGTTCTCTATCATTGTAAGAGGTTCTGGAAGGTTTAGTTGGGTTCTGTTGTTCTCTATCATTGTAAGAGGCTCTGAGATGTTTGTTGATGTGATTTAGCGCTTTACAAATAAAATTGAATTGAATTGAATTGAATTTCAAATAATGTGATATTATTTGTAAAGATTTTCTCTGGAATGGTAAGCGCCCACAAATGCATCTTGGGAAACTTCCACAGCCTGTAGAAAGAGGGGGGGGGGGGGGGGGGGGGGGGGCGCCTGGGACTCCCAAGACTACGCTTTTATTACTACACATACACCTTGAGACACCTTGAGACACCTTGAGGCACATTGGGTGTCTCCAGAGCGCCCCCACCATGGCACTCCATAGCGCAATCTGCAGCAGCACCTTTACCACTAAGAAACTGTCTGTCAAGCAAAATTAGGAAGGGTAACAAATTCCACCCTATTATATCACATCTTCAGGAGATGTGGAAAACAATTCTAAAGATTGTAGATGTTGACCCTTATCTAAATTGTACATCCAGTATTTGGCTGAATCCAAACGTTTGTATTAATAAAGTTTCCTTCTTGTGGACCGAATGGTTGGATAAAGGGATTTGCACTATGGGGGACCTGTACAGTGGGAATATAATTAAATCATTGGAGGATCTATCACAACACAATGGGCTGGGCAGGAACCACATGTTGAAGTATTTCAGATTTGTCATGCTTTGAAAAGAGTGTTTAGTTCACAGTATCAGGCCCCACAGACTGCAGATCAAGTAAAGGCAATTTTTAAGATATTTGGTGGGGGGGGGGCTTCAAAATATTACAAGTTGTTGTTCAGCCTCGGTGAGAATAAAAACATGGCCTCTCTGAAATGGGTATGGGAAAAAGATTTAGGGATTTCTTTTGATGACCAGGAGTGGGCAGAAATATGTGCCAATGGTGGTACTTTATCCAGAGACCTAAGAGTGAGACTACTGCAGTTTAAAATAGTACACCGCTTTTATTGGACACCAAGTAGATCATTTAGAATGGGGTTGCTAGATTCAACATTATGTTGGAAATGTAAACACTGTGATGGTACTTTAATACATGTGCTGTGGTCTTGTCCACAAATTCAACTGTTCTGGATGAGAATACATCATTTTATACAAAATGTACCTGGTGTACACTTGGATTTCTGTTCATCAGTGTATGTTCTTGGACACTCAAAGGTTTTGCTGAACTTGCCTAATGCACTGAAGGACTGGACACAGACTGTGATCAGGATTGGGAAACAAATTGTGCTCAGACACTGGAAATCCACAGGAACTCTGTTTTGTTTTTTGTTTAGTTTTTCTTTTAGTACCAAAGCCATACAGAATGAGTCAATGGTCTCCCTCTGTTTGTTCTGTTGGGTGGGGGGGGGGGGGGGATTGTGTTTGAAGAGTTTTATACAAGCATTGATATGTATATATAATTGTGTTTTGTTTGTGGAAAAATAATAAAAAAATGTAAATCAAAAAAAAAAAAAAAAAAAGATCCTGGCTCTTATTTTTCACCATTCCAACATTCCATAGTGACTTTCTGCTCCTTTCACTTTCTTTCTGGACGTGTCTGAATCAAAAGCTTCAACATGGAGGAATGGAGGTGTAGAATGATAGAACGCTGCTCTACAGCCGTTTCCATGGTAACCTAGGTAAACACTCTGATTAAAGTTCTCTTTCACATGAAGCCATTAAAAGGATCATTTTAGCTCTAAAAACTCCAACTTTCATTTCCAGTAGTTTGTAGTTTGTTTAGTAGTTCCTGAGGAACCAGAAGTCTGGCTTCATTAGAAAGAAGTTCTGTAGAGCGTCTCATAGCGGAGCGCCCCCTGCTGCCTCGTGCAGACCTCTCCCTTCGTCAATCCAGAGATTAAATGATCTGGTTCCCTCGCTTTATTCATTTGAGGTAACGACTTATTATCTGGTTCCCACGTTCTTATTGTTTTCCTCTCTGGCCACTCTCTAGATGGTTCTCTCTAGATGGTTCTCTCTGGTCACTCTCTAGATGGTTCTCTCTGGTCACGTTCTAGATGGTTCTCTCTAGATGGTTCTCTCTGGTCACTTTCTAGATGGTTCTCTCTGGTCACTCTCTAGATGGTTCTTTCTGGTCACTTTCTAGATGGTTCTCTCTAGATGGTTCTCTCTGGTCACTCTCTAGATGGTTCTCTGTGGTCACTCTCTAGATGGTTCTCTCTGGTCACTCTCTAGATGTTTCTTTCTGGTCACTTTCTAGATGGTTCTCTCTAGATGGTTCTCTCTGGTCACTTTCTAGATGGTTCTCTCTGGTCACTCTCTAGATGGTTCTCTGTGGTCACTCTCTAGATGGTTCTCTCTAGATGGTTCTCTCTAGATGGTTCTCTGTGGTCACTCTCTAGATGGTTCCCTGTGGTCACTCTCTAGATGGTTCTCTCTAGATGGTTCTCTGTGGTCACTCTCTAGATGGTTCTTTCTGGTCACTTTCTAGATGGTTCTCTCTAGATGGTTCTCTGTGGTCACTCTCTAGATGGTTCTCTCTAGATGTTCTCTGTGGTCACTTTCTAGATGGTTCTTTCTGGTCACTTTCTAGATGGTTCTTTCTGGTCACTTTCTAGATGGTTCTCTCTGGTCAAATTAAAGAAGAAGCGGCACCATGAAGCCTCTGATCATCCAGCTCAGTTTTCATCTTCCACGTTAACATCCTGGTAGTTTGTCAGGGTTTATGGTAGTTTAATAGATCAGATAGAAACACTGTGCTGCCTCCACCACTATGTTTAAGACAAAACACAGAGGCACGAAGACTTGAAAGTGGGCGGAGCCTTGGGCGGAGCAGAGTCAGGGAAGCTAAACACTGTTGTTAACCTCATAGTTAACTTTGACGGCGATGTTAACTAAGTAGTACCCATGAGTACCCATGATTTAAACAACGCATAGCTAATGGCGGTTTAAGGATTTAACGGGCGATTAGGGCTTAATCAGTGGTTAAAATAACCCAGTTTTGAACAACTGGGCCCAGATGTTAGTTTAATCAACAGATAAAAAGGACTGGTTTTATTGTTCCAATCGTTTAGTTAGATTAGTTAACAGATAGTAGGGCCTGGTTTTATTGTACTTACAGTTAGTTTAGTTAACAGATAGTAAGGCCTGGTTTTATTGTACTTACAGTTAGTTTAGTTAGTTTAGTTAACAGATAGTAAGGCCTGGTTTTGTCGTACTGATAGTTAGTTTAGTTAGTTTAGTTTACAGATAGTAAGGCCTGGTTTTGGCGTACTGATTGTAAGTTTAGTTAACAGATAGTAAGGCCTGGTTCTATCATACTGATAGTTAGTTTAGTTAGTTTAGTTAACAGATAGTAAGGCCTGGTTTTGTCGTACTGATTGTAAGTTTAGTTAACATATAGTAAGGCCTGGTTCTATCATACTGATAGTTAGTTTAGTTAACAGATAGTAAGGCCTGGTTTTGTCGTACTGATAGTTAGTTTAGTTAGTTTAGTTAACAGATAGTAAGGCCTGGTTTTGTCGTACTGATTGTAAGTTTAGTTAACATATAGTAAGGCCTGGTTCTATCATACTGATAGTTAGTTTAGTTAACAGATAGTAAGGCCTGGTTTTGTCGTACTGATAGTTAGTTTAGTTAGTTTAGTTAACAGATAGTAAGGCCTGGTTTTGTCGTACTGATTGTAAGTTTAGTTAACATATAGTAAGGCCTGGTTCTATCATACTGATAGTTAGTTTAGTTAACAGATAGTAAGGCCTGGTTTTGTCGTACTGATAGTTGGTTTAGTTAACAGATAGTAAGGCCTGGTTTTATCGTACTGATAGTTAGTTTAGGTAGTTTAGTTAACAGATAGTAAGGCCTGGTTTTATCGTACTGATAGTTAGTTTAGGTAGTTTAGTTAACAGACAGTAAGGCCTGGTCACACATGCTTTAACTCCCTTCATTTTTGATTGTATTGTTTTGTTCTTCACTTTCAAATCGATGAAAGAATCTAGTTCAACCTGGATTTTTTGCCATTTTCGCCTCAATTTGAGCTCAATATTATATTTTAGCCTGATTAGCAGTTTGGCTGTTTTATCCTGTTTCGCCTTAATTTGAGCCTTTTTAGACAATCTTGCTCTTTTCTTCTTTATTTAGCTGCTTCACCAGCAACATGACTCATCGTTTTTCAGCGTGGCGTCAGCGTGGCGTCAGCGTGGCGCTGCAGAGAGAGCAGACGGAGTCAGAGCCTCTGATTAGAGAATTATTTCCCTTTTTTATTGGAATAAATTTATAAACATTCACAAAATGTTGGGTTTTGTGCTTTTTGACAACTTCTACGACTCCACAGAGACGGTTTCTATGGCAACCACGTAACACACCTAACGCACAGACCTGCTGCTACACTAGCAATGCTAGCAATCAGAGCCACGGGAGCCGGGTCCAGCTAGCAATGCTAGCCGTATTAGCAATGTTACCAGTGCTAACATGCTAACCAAGCCAACAATATTAGCATTGCTACCAGTGCTAACCATGCTAACCAAGCCAACAATATTAGCATTGCTACCAGTGCTTGTTAGCCCATCTGTTTTCAACAAGCTAGCAAAGTTACCTATTCTGAGCCATCTTTGGTAGCTGTGCTAGAAAAGATACTAAAGCTGTGCTAATTGTGCTGGCAATGCTACCAATGCTAGCTATGCTAGCATTGGTAGCATTGTCTATGCTAACCATTACAGCTGTGCTATTTATGCTCGATCTGCTTGTCGTGGTACCCAAGGTAGCTGTGCTAGCTTGCTGACTATGCTAACTGTGCTAGTAATGCTAGTTCCGTTAGCTGTGCAAGCCCTGGTAGCCACGCTAGTTGTGCTATCTATGTTAATCATGCTAGCCGAGGTAGCTGTTCTTCAATCCAGCTTTGCTTTACAAACTGGCCGCGGCAGCGTTGCAAGCCACGCTAGCTGTAGTGGCAGTGTTAGGTGTGCTAGCTCTAGTAGCAAGGCTCGCGGAGGTAGCCGTGCTAGCTGGAGCACCAGTGCTAGCCATGCTAGCGGCTTTGGCAGGATGTCGCAACTTTCACAAACTCACTGTGTGAAATCATCAAATAAAAAAACCAACACGAATTACACAAACATGTCTGACGCACACACGGAGGAGGAGGTGGGGCTTCGCCGCTGTAACCATCGCTACTTCTTTTATCTTTGCACTACAAAAAAAAGAACTGACGCAGTGCTAACAGCTATAGCCAGCTAATCCTCAGCAGCACTTCTGCGGGAGGCGCGGCGTCCCATCGGCCAGCAACCGGGCCGTGCCAGGGGTTTGGCCGGAGGAGGAAGGGGGCGGAGCCTGCACATCAACGCGCTCTGACATCTTCACACAGATGATGTCGACGAGCCTCTCGAACACCTGCCGGACATTGACGTTCTCCTTGGCACTCGCCTCGAAGAACTCGAAGCCTGTCGAGGAAAGAGAGGAGCGAATGCTAAACATAGACAGAAGCTTCTAATCATGAACAGAAGCTAATGCTAAACATAAGGATAAGCTAATATTAAGTATGGACAGATGCTAATGCTCAACATAGACAGAAGCTGATGCCAAGTCTAATCACAAAGAGAAGCTGATGCTAATGCTAAACATAGGGAGAAGCTAATGCTGAACATAGACAGAAGCTTCTAATCATGAGCAGAAGCTAATGCTAAACATAGGGAGAAGCTAATGCTAATTATGGACAGATGCTAATGCTCAACATAGACAGAAGCTGATGCCAAGTCTAATCACAAAGAGAAGCTGATGCTAACGCTAAACATAAAGAGAAGCTAATGCTAAATGTAGACAGAAGCTAATGCTAATAGACAGAGGCTAATGCCAATGCTAAAGATAGACAGAGGCTGATGTTAATGCTACAGATAGACAGGGGCTGATGCTAATGCTAAACATTGACAAAAGATTATGCTCATCATGGACATACGTTAATCCTAATGCTAAAGATAGGCAGAAGCTAATGCCAAACATAGACAGAAGAGAATGCTAAACATAGAAAGAAGCTAATGCTAATCATGGACAGAAGCTAATGCTGATCATTGACAGAAGTTAATGCTAAACAGACAGAAGCTAATGTTACTCATGGATAGAAGCTAATGCTAAACATGGACAGAATGTGATGCTAATGGTAATCACAGAGAGACGCAAATGCTAAACATAGACTGACGGTAACACAAAACATAGACCGAAGCTAATGCGAATGCTAATCATAGAGAGAAGCTAATATTAGGATTAGCATCATTACATTAGCATTTTGATCATGACAATTTGACCATTGTTAGCGTTAGCATTGTTTCCTATTTTGTGGTTGTTGTGGTAAAGTACCGAGCTGGTCGGCCAGCTGCCTCCCCTTCTCCGTGGCGATGACTCGCTCATCGTCTGCGTCGCACTTGTTCCCAACCATGATTACTTGAGCGTTGTCCCACGAGTATGTCTTGATCTGCGTTGCCCTGGAAACCACGGGCACAACATGTTAATTTAATTAATTTGAACTAATTTAACTTCCTGTAAAGTTCCTGTTAGCACAAACTATTTGTAGCTAGTCGTAACTCATCATAACTAACTAAAAACTAACCGTAAGTAATCGTAATGTAATTGTGCCTAAATATAGATAATCTTAAGTAATTGTAACTAATTACAGCTAATCAGAACTAATCAGAACTAATCAACACTGATTGTAAATAATCATAGCTAACTGTAGCTAAACGTGACTAATTTTAACTAGTGGTAGCCGGCTAATGCTCATCAAAGCTAATTTGTTAATTTTTTTTCCATTTTTTTATTCTTTATAATTTTCCACATTTTTTGGACTTGGTGACCCTGGAATGCTGGCGGTGACCTCTGATCCCGCTTCCTACCAGTCCTGCACAGCGTTGAAGGATTCCTCGTTGGTGATGTCGTACATGAGGATGAAGCCCATGGCGCCACGGTAATACGCCGTAGTGATCGTACGATAACGCTCCTGACCCGCCGTGTCCTAGAATTCATCAGAAACAGTCGCAACGTTAGCTTGCAGTTTTGTGTAGCATCACTACCTTTTATTACTGGCTAACTTAGCTTCCTGCACGCGTTAACACAATGTTAGCTTAGAGGCTAATTTAGCTTACTGTTGGTGTATCATTTTTAAACTTGGTATGTTTAGCATTAGCGTATTTAGAATTAGCATTAGTGAAAACTTGGGAAAATTTGAATGACAAAGAAAAAGGATTAGCATTTATAGTATTAGCATTTTTAGGAATCAGTTATCAGTATTAGCATTTTTAATTTTAGCATTATTTACATTAGCATTTTTAGGACTGGAATTTTAGGATTAGCATTTTTGATATTGACATTTTTAGAATCAGCACTTTTAGAATTAGAATTTAAGAATTAGCATCCTACCACTAGCGTATTCATCCTGGCATTAGCACTCTAATATTAGCGTTTTCAGTAACAGCAGTTTTACGATGAACTTTTTCAGCATTAACATCATAATTTTTCAGATTGGCCCACAGGAAAGAAGCGTATTTTGTATGAGCATATTTCAGGCAGTTTAGCATTGTAAGCATGTTTTTTAGCATTGTTAGGATAGTTAATATGGTTAGCATGGTAAGCATTGTCAGCATGGTTATCATAGTTAACATGGTTAGCATAGTTAGCAGGTCACTTACCCAGACCTGCAGTTTGATTCTCTTGTCGTGCCGCTGAACCGTCTTCACCTTGAAGTCGATTCCCACCGTGCTCACAAACGACCCGCTGAACGCGTCGTCTGCGTATCGGAACAGAAATGATGTCTTCCCGACCGAAGAGTTTCCGATGATCAGGAGTTTGAACATGTAGTCGAAGTTCTGGTCCGACGAGTCCCGCGGTGAGAACCGATGGTCCACCTGCGCCATCTAACCAGTAAGCAAGAATGAGAACCGAGAAGTACTGAGAGTCAGTACCCAGAGAAAGAAACATTAGGGAATTACCGAGAGTCAGAACCGTGAGAAAGAACCGTTAGGGAACTACCGAGAGTCAGAACCCAGAGAAAGAACCATTAGGGAAGTGCCGAGAGTCAGAACCCAGAGAAAGAACTGTTAGGGAACTACCGAGAGTCAGAACCGTGAGAAAGAACCGTTAGGGAACTACCGAGAGTCAGAACCCAGAGAAAGAACCATTAGGGAAGTGCCGAGAGTCAGAACCCAGAGAAAGAACCATTAGGGAAGTGCCGAGAGTCAGAACCCAGAGAAAGAACCATTAGGGAAGTGCCGAGAGTCAGAAAATCCAAGAACAAACTATGAACAATGCCCCCCCTCTCTGTCTCTCTGTCTTTCTCTCTCACCCTCTCTCTCTCTGTCTCTGTCTCTCTCTCTCCCTCAGTCTTTATCTCTCCCTCTCTCTCTGTCTCTCTCTCCCCCGTCTCTCCCCCTCTCTCTCTAGTTCTCTGTCTCTCTCTCCCTCTCTCCGTCTCTCTCTTGCGCTCTCTCTCTATCTCTGTCTCCCCCTCTCTCTCTTTCTGTCTCTCTCCCCGTCTCTCCCCCTCTCTCTTTCTCTCTCTCTGTCCCTCTCCCTCTCTCCCTCTCTCTCTGTCTCTCCCTCTCTCTATCTTTCTCAGTGTCTCACCTCTGTCGGTTCTTCTTGTCGTTCTCTGGTGATGAAGAGGAGGATGAGGATGATGAAGAGCGAGGGATGAATCTGTTTCTTTTCTCCTCTGGATGAATCACAGCTTCAGATGAAGGATGGAGGAAAGGGCGGGGCTTCTGATCTCCTCTCCTGTGATTGGATGGAGGAGGACCAATCACAGTGCGGCAGGATGACTCACAGCTCCGTACCAACACACACTGACGAACCCAATACACATTGATGCTATATAATGCTAAATTATCCTATTTAATGCTAACTGATGCTATGTTATGCTAAATTACGTGATGTAAAGCTATGTAATGCTAACTGATGCTATCTAATCTTATGTAATGCTATGTAACGCTATCTAAATACTATGTAATACTATCTAATGCTAACCAAAGCTGTATAATGCTAACAGTACTCTTTAAAGCTATGTAATGCTAAATGAGGCTATCTAAGGATAACTGATGCTATCTAAGGCTACGTAATGCTTACTGATGCTAAATAATGTTATCTAATATTATATAATGCAAAACGATGCTATTTAATGCTATCTAATGCTAACTTATAGAAACTAATACTAATAAATACTATAGTCTATGGAATACTAACTAATACTTTATGCTATCTAAAGCTATCCAATACTCTCTAATGCTATGTATTACTATGCCATGTAATGCTAATGCTATGTGATGCTAAATAATGCTATCCAATGCTGTTCCTAACTGGTGCTATGTAATTCTATCTGACGTTATGTCCTTGTCAATGCTAACCGATGAGCTGTTGTCATGGAAACTGGTTCCCTTGCCTTAACCTTGTGCAGTTACTCCATCGGCCGCACGTCATCTGTGCGTCCTGACGTCCTGCGTGCGTCAGAGGGAGGAAGCGGACTGCCACTCTCTGATTGGCTGCGGAAGTGGGCGGAAAACATGGCTGCGGTGACCAGGAGCTCCTTCATCCTCTTCAGGCGGCTGGTGAGATCCGAGAAAGTTGCACTGTGAGCGGCGGAGAGGTAGCATACACTCCCCGGGGTCCGCTCCGGAGCTCCCTGGGGATTGAACCGCGGTGACACCGCTCGTGAGGCCGGGTGGAGCGGTGCTTTTGAGCCCGCGAGCTGCGTGTGAGGCTAAGAGATGCTAATGAATGCTAAACTCCATTTATCACCGTGAGCCTCATACCGTGTGTTTCTATTTTCTATTTCTATTTTTTCTATTAGCATCTGTTAGCTTCAGACTCTATTGCCATTACTTTGGGTACGTCTGAAAAGTCCTTCCTATCTCCTTAACTTCCTAAAGGAGTTAGTGAAAGGAGTTAGGGTGCTTCCTAAAGGATTTAGGAAAGGTGTTAGGAGGCTTCCTAAAGGAGTTAGTGAAAGATGTTTGGAGGCTCCCTCAGGGTGTTAGGAGGCTTCCTAGGAGGCTTCCTAAAGGAGTTAGGAGGCTTCCTAGGAGGCTTCCTAAAGGAGTTAGTGAAAGGTGTTAGGAGGCTTCCTAAAGGAGTTAGTGAAAGGTGTTAGGAGGCTTCCTAAAGGAGTTAGTGAAAGGTGTTAGGAGACTTCCTAAAGGAGTTAGTGGAAGGTGTTAGGAGACTTCCTAAAGGAGTTAGTGAAAGGTGTTAGGAAGCTTCCTAAAGGAGTTAGGAAAGGTGTTAGGAAGTTTCCTAAAGGAGTTAGTGAAAGGTGTTAGGAGGCTTCCTAACGGAGTTAGTAAAGGAGATCACGGTGGTGAGGCAGTCAGACTTTCACTTAGTGACGTCATAATAAAGCGACGGCTGCTCTAATTAGTGACGTCTGCCATGGTGGGGAAGAACTACAAGTTTCTGAAAATGAACTACAAAAAGTTCCTCTGGGTTCTAGATGATTTCAAGTGGTTCTATGCAGATTATTGCTTTGGTAACTTACATGATCTGCTCCTTTTTCAGTCATTCTGAGTTTCCCTGAACGCTCCGATGAGCGGGTTCCTTTAAATGTTGTCGCCGCAAGGAATTGTGGGGGAACATGAGCTGGTCTCCTTTGGTAAAGGAAGCATCAGTGGTTCCTAGGCTAAAGGAGGTTCTAAAGGAACCATCAGTGGTTCCTAGACTAAAGGAGGTTCTAAAGGAAGCATCAGTGGTTCCTAGGCTAAAGGAGGTTCTAAAGGAAGCATCAGTGGTTCCTAGGCTAAAGGAGGTTCTACAGGGAGCATCAGTGGTTCCTAGGCTAAAGGAGGTTCTAAAGCAGGGGTGGGGAACCCTGGTCCTCAAGAGCCGCAGTCCTGCACGTTTTCAATGTGTCCTTGCATCAACACAGCTGACAGCAATTATTGGCTCGTTATCAAGCTTTCTGCAGGGTTCATCATGATAACTCAGGTGTGTTTGAGCAGGGAGACATGGAAAACAGGCAGGGCTGCGGCTCTTGAGGACCAGGGTTCCCTAACCCTGTTCTAAAGGAACCATCAGTGGTTCCTAGGCTAAATGAGGTTCTAAAGGAACCATCAGTGGTTCCTAGGCTAAAGGAGGTTCTAACGGAACCATTAGTGGTTCCTAGGCTAAAGGAGGTTCTAAAGGAAACAACAAGCCTCCTTTCCTTTGATTATCGAGAGTCATTGTCATGGCCGCCACACAAAAACCTTCCTGGGTGAAGGAGAAGTGGACAGAGAAGGAGACAGGAGGGACAATTGGGACGTACCTCATCTGTTCGCTGTTCATTAGCATCTGGTTGTCAGCCAGTTATTTCTAATGTTGGCTAGCTGTAGCTAAGTCGTTAGCGAGCATCTGCTAACTCCGGTGGGTCCTCAGCTCAGCCAGCAGTACCGCCGGAAATCTTTCCGATGTGTTGGATTTGCACGGCCGCGCACGTTCCGGTGCGTCCGCTACCTGCACACGTCACCAGGTGAGTGTATGAAGTCCTCACCCCCATCCTCATCCCCCGCTTGATGTCACTGATGATGTCATGTGTCTGCGTCGCAGTGATTGGACAACCGATCGTTCCGTTCAAACTGTCTGACATCGGTGAAGGAATCATGGAGGTGACGGTTAAAGAGTGGTACGTAACTATGGTAGCTACCGTAACTAACAGACCAAAACTCAACAAAATTTGACGGAATCTCCCTGCAACTGACCCAAAACTGTACCGAATCTCCTGAAACTGACCCAAAACTGTACCGAATCTCCTGAAACTGAACCAAAACTGTACCGACTCTCCTGAAACTGAACTGAATCTCCTGAAACTGAACCAAAACTGTACCGACTCTCCTGAAACTGAACTGAATCTCCTGAAACTGAACCAAAACTGTACCGACTCTCCTGAAACTGAACTGAATCTCCTGAAACTGAACCAAAACTGTACCGACTCTCCTGAAACTGAACTGAATCTCCTGAACCTGAACCAAAACTGTACCGACTCTCCTGAAACTGAACTGAATCTCCTGAAACTGAACCAAAACTGTACCGACTCTCCTGAAACTGAACTGAATCTCCTGAAACTGAACCAAAACTGTACCGACTCTCCTGAAACTGAACTGAATCTCCTGAAACTGAACCAAAACTGTACCGACTCTCCTGAAACTGAACTGAATCTCCTGAAACTGAACCAAAACTGTACCGACTCTCCTGAAACTGAACTGAATCTCCTGAAACTGAACCAAAACTGTACCGACTCTCCTGAAACTGAACTGAATCTCCTGAAACTGAACCAAAACTGTACCGACTCTCCTGAAACTGAACTGAATCTCCTGAAACTGAACCAAAACTGTACCGAATCTCCTGAAAATTAACCAAAACTGTACCAAATCTCCTGAAACTGAACCAAAACTGTACCGACTCTCCTGAAACTGAACTGAATCTCCTGAAACTGAACCAAAACTGTACCGACTCTCCTGAAACTGAACTGAATCTCCTGAAACTGAGCCAAAACTGTACCAAATCTCCTAAAAATTAACCAAAACTGTACTGAATCTCCTGAAACTGAACTGAATATCCTGAAACTGACCCAAAACTGTACTGACTCTCCTGAAACTGTACCGACTCTCCTGAAAATTAACCAAAACTGTACTGAATCTCCTGAAACTGACCCAAAACTTTACCGAATCTCCTGAAAATTAACCAAATATGTACTGAATCTCGTGAAACTGAACCAAAACTGTACCGACTCTCCTGAAAATTAACCAAAACTCTACTGAATCTCCTGAAACTGAACTGAATATCCTGAAACTGACCCAAAACTGTACCGACTCTCCTGAAACTGTACCGAATCTCCTGAAACTGAACCAAAACTGTACCGACTCTCCTGAAAATTAACCAAAACTGTACTGACTCTCCTGAAACTGAACTGAATCTCCTGAAACTGAACCAAAACTGTACTGAATCTCCTGATACTGAACTGAATCTCCTGAAACTGAATCAAAACTGTACCGAATCTCCTGAAAATTAACCAAAACTGTACCGACTCTCCTGAAACTGAACTGAATCTCCTGAAACTCACCCAAAACTGTACCGAATCTCCTGAAACTGACCCAAAACTTTACTGAATCTCCTGAAACTGAACCAAAACTTTACCGAATCTCCTGAAAATTAACCAAAACTGTACTGAATCTCCTGAAACTGAATCAAAACTGTACCGACTCTCCTGAAACTGAACTGAATCTCCTGAAACTGAACCTAAACTGTACCGACTCTCCTGAAACTGAACTGAATCTCCTGAAACTGAACCAAAACTGTACCGACTCTCCTGAAACTGAACTGAATCTCCTGAAACTGAACCAAAACTGTACCGAATCTCCTGAAAATTAACCAAAACTGTACTGAATCTCCTGAAACTGAACTGAATCTCCTGAAACTGAACCAAAACTGTACCGACTCTCCTGAAACTGAACTGAATCTCCTGAAACTGAACCAAAACTGTACCGACTCTCCTGAAACTGAACTGAATCTCCTGAAACTGAACAAAAACTGTACAGAATCTCCTGATACTGAACTGAATCTCCTGAAACTGACCCAAAACTGTACCGAATCTCCTGAAACTGACCCAAAACTTTACTGAATCTCCTGAAAATTAACCAAAACTGTACTGAATCTCCTGAAACTGAACCAAAACTTTACCGAATCTCCTGAAAATTAACCAAAACTGTACTGAATCTCCTGAAACTGAACTGAATCTCCTGAAACTGAACCAGAACTGTACTGAATCTCCTGATACTGAACTGAATCTCCTGAAACTGAATCAAAACTGTACCGAATCTCCTGAAAATTAACCAAAACTGTACCGACTCTCCTGAAACTGAACTGAATCACCTGAAACTGAGCCAAAACTGTACCGAATCTCCTAAAAATTAACCAAAACTGTACTGAATCTCCTGAAACTGAACTGAATATCCTGAAACTGACCCAAAACTTTACAGAATCTCCTGAAAATTAACCAAAACTGTACTGAATCTCCTGAAACTGACCCAAAACTGTACAGAATCTCCTGAAAATTAACCAAAACTGTACTGAATCTCCTGAAACTGAACCAAAACTGTACCGACTCTCCTGAAAATTAACCAAAACTCTACTGAATCTCCTGAAACTGTACTGAATCTCCTGAAACTGACCCAAAACTGTACCGACTCTCCTGAAACTGTACCGAATCTCCTGAAACTGAACCAAAACTGTACCGACTCTCCTGAAAATTAACCAAAACTGTACTGACTCTCCTGAAACCGAACAAAAATTGAACTAGACTGAACCAAATCTCCTGAAACCGAACAAAAATTGAACTAGACTGAACCAAATCTCCTGAAACTGAACCAAAACTGAACCGAACTTCCTGAAACTGAACCAAAATTCAACAAATCGGAATCTCCTGAAAATGAACTGAATCTCCCTAAAACTGAATTGAATCTTAATGAAACTAAACCAAACCAACCCAAAACAAGTTTCGTTCTGTACGGTTTCTCGACTCGTCACCCCCCATCTAAGCCCCGCCCTCTTTCCCACCAGGTACGTGAAGGAAGGCGATCGCGTCTCGCAGTTTGACAGCATATGTGAAGTCCAGAGTGACAAGGCGTCGGTCACCATAACCAGCCGCTACGACGGAATCATCCGGAAGCTGTACTACCCGGCCGAAGCCACCGCGCTCGTCGGCAAGCCTCTCGTGGACATCGAGACTGAGTCCAGCTCAGGTGAGGCCACACCCACTATTCCTTCATTTGTTTCCCTTTACAATGTTTTTATTTTTTATGTTTTTCTTAAAATAGAGGTGATCCAAGAAGAAGACGTTGTGGAGACGCCGGCGATGGCGCGCGAGGAGCACACTCATCAGGAGATCAAAGGCCACAAGACGCAGGCCACGCCCGCTGTGCGACGCCTTGCCATGGAGAACAACGTCAGTCGCCGTCGGTCACCGGCTCCTTCCCTTCGGTTGATACACACTAACTAAATAAATGCTCATATATAATGCTAACGGAGGCTAAATGCTAATTAATGCTAACTGAAACTAATTGCTAACTGATTCTATTCAATGCCAATTAAAGCTATATGCTAATGCTTACTAAAGCTATGCTATTTAATGCGATCTAATGCTAACTAAACTGATTAATTAATGCTAACTAAAAAAATGCCTACTAAAACTATGCTGAAACAATTGTATGCTAACTAAAACAATGCTAATGCTCTATACCGTATTTTCCAGACTAAAAGTCGCACTTTTTTAAATAATTTGTCTGGCCGTGCCTCTTATAGTCCGGAGCGATTTTATTTACATTTTTTCCTTCATGACAGTAATTCCTACTGACTGACATGAACCAAGGAGTAATCATTACCACCGCCAGGGGTAACTCTCGGCTGTGACCACTGCATGCTGCTCCACAGCAGAATGAACAGAGGAAGTGTGCAGGTGGCTTTATTAAAAGGCGTAAAGCCCTGCTGGTGATGGACAGCATGCTAGTCACACAACGCCACAGTTGGACAAGAAGATAAAAGCTTGCAGCTCCCTTGCTGCCATCCTCCCTGGAAGATCAACCAAACTACTCCCGCCACGCCACTTTTAAGGAAGTTTCCTCCAGAAAGAACCAGGTTCTAGTTCTGGTCCAGGGCCAGATTCAGCACCAGTTCTTTGTTTTTCCACCACCAGAGCCTATCAGGGGCTAAACTGCTGCTACGCTGGCTCAACTTCTATGCTGGGCCAGAGCAGTGTCACAGCAGGGTCTGACAGGTCATCATCATCATCATTATCATTATTATTATTATTATTATTATTATTATTATTATTATTATTATTATTATTATTATTATTATTATTATCAATATTATTATTATCAATGTTATTTTTTTATTATCATTATCATCATTATTTTTAATATTATTATTATTTTTATTATTATTATCAATATTATTTTTTTTTTTATTATTATAAATTTTTATTATCATTTTTTAAATTATCATTATTATCATCATTATTTATTATTATTATTATAATTTTTATTATTATTATCATTATTATTATTATCATTATTATTATTTGTTATTATTATCATTATTATTATTATAATTATTATAATTTATATTATTATCATTATTATTATTATTAGCATTATTATTATTTATTATTATAATTATTATAATTTATATTATTATCATTATTATCATCATTATTATTATCATTATTATTATCATTATTACTTTATTATTATTATAATTATTATTATTTATTATTATTATCATTATTATTATTTATTATTATTATTATTATTATAATTATTATTATTATTATTATCATTATTATTATTATTATCATCATTATTATTATTATTATCATTATTATTATTATTATTATTATTATCATTATTATTATTATTATCATTATTATTATTATAATTATTATTATTATTATTATTATTATTATTATTATTATCATTATTATTATTATCATTATTATTATTATCATCATTATTATTATTATTATTTTCTCTATGTCCACTCCGGGGCTCTGAACTAAAACAAGACGGAGATGGAAAAACCATCAATGGAGCGACGAGGAGACTCAATGTCTTCATGAGGTCAGACTAGATGGAGCGACCCGGACCAAACCGCTGGTACAGTCCATCTCCTGGTTCCTGGATCCTGCCAGCGCTACGTTGGTGGAACCAGTGACGTGATGACGTGGTTCTCTCTGGCCCCCTGACCATGGAAACACAACCGCTTCTTTGGAGCTGCTCTTTTTAGAACTGAACTAGAACTTGGTTCTTTTGGTGGAAAAGCCCTAATAGTGAACCGGAGCTTCAAGACAGCGTCACTGAGGGAGGAGTCGCTGCTTCACGGCGCCATGCAGCCTTCCAGCGGAGGGAGGAAGGGAGGGAGGGATGGAGAGGGAGGGATGGAGAGGGAGGGAGGGAGGGAGGAAGGGATGGAGAGGGAGGGATGGAGAGGGAGGGAGGAAGGGAGGGAGGGATGGAGAGGGAGGGAGGAAGGGATGGAGAGGGAGGGAGGGAGGGAGGAAGGGATGGAGAGGGAGGGATGGAGAGGGAGGGAGGGATGGAGAGGGAGGGAGGGAGGGAGGAAGGGATGGAGAGGGATGGAGAGGGAGGGAGGGAGGAAGGGATGGAGAGGGGGGGAGGGATGGAGAGGGAGGGAGGGAGGGCCTGGACTTGTTAAACTCAGACCATCCTGTAGCGTTCAGAAAAGCCAGAGGAACTAGAACTGATGCTGAGTCTGATGAAGATGAAGCGTGACATGGAGGATGAAGATCAGGGGTGACACAGAGGATGAAGATGAAGAGTGACACGGAGGATGATGATGAAGCGTGACAAAGAGGATGAAGATGAAGAGTGACACGGAGGATGAAGATGAAGAGTGACACGGAGGATGAAGCGTGACAAAGAGGATGAAGATGAAGCGTGACACGGAGGATGAAGTTGAAGCGTGACAATGAGGATGAAGCGTGACAATGAGGATGAAGCGTGACAATGAGGATGAAGATGAAGAGTGACAAAGAGGATGAAGAGTGACAAAGAGGATGAAGAGTGACAGAGGATGAAGATGAAGCGAGACACGGAGGATGAAGTTGAAGCGTGACAATGAGGATGAAGCGTGACAATGAGGATGAAGAGTGACAATGAGGATGAAGATGAAGAGTGACAAAGAGGATGAAGAGTGACAAAGAGGATGAAGAGTGACAGAGGATGAAGATGAAGCGTGACACGGAGGATGAAGTTGAAGCGTGACAATGAGGATGAAGCGTGACAATGAGGATGAAGAGTGACAATGAGGATGAAGATGAAGAGTGACAAAGAGGATGAAGAGTGACAGAGGATGAAGATGAAGCGAGACACGGAGGATGAAGATGAAGAGTGACAAAGAGGATGAAGAGGGACAAAGAGGATGAAGATGAAGAGTGACACGGAGAATGAAGATGAAGCGAGACACGGAGGATGAAGATCAAGGGTGACACAGAGGATGAAGATGAAGCACGGAGGATGAAGATCAGGGGTGACACGGAAGATGAAGCGAGACACGGAGGATGAAGATGAAGAGTGACAAAGACGATGAAGATGAAGAGTGACAAAGAGGATGAAGATCAGGGGTGACACAGAGGATGAAGATGAAGAATGACACAGAGGATGATTCCGACACTATTCTGACACCAGAGCTTTTTGCTTTAATATTATTATCATTATTGTTGATTTTACATGAGGCTGTAATAAAGTCCTCTACAGTAAAGTATGAAATGTACTAATGCATACATGTATTCTCTCTAAAGACCTCTGTGCTAACGAGTAGCTGGTTAACGTTAATGACACCTGTTCAACCTCTACTAACGAGTAGCCGATTAACGTTAATGACACCTGTTCAACCTCTGTGCTAACGAGTAGCTGATTATCGTTAATGACACCTGTTCAACCTCTGTGCTAACGAGTAGCTGATTAACGTTAATGACACCTGTTCAACCTCTGTGCTAATGAGTAGCTGATTATCGTTAATGACACCTGTTCAACCTCTGTGCTAACGAGTAGCTGATTAACGTTAATGACACCTGTTCAACCTCTGTGCTAATGAGTAGCTGATTATCGTTAATGACACCTGTTCAACCTCTGTGCTAACGAGTAGCCGATTAACGTTAATGACACCTGTTCAACCTCTGTGCTAACGAGTAGCTGATTAATGGTTAATGACACCTGTTCAACCTCTACTAACGAGTAGCTGATTATCGTTAATGACACCTGTTCAACCTCTGTGCTAACGAGTAGCTGATTATCGTTAATGACACCTGTTCAACCTCTGTGCTAACGAGTAGCTGATTATCGTTAATGACACCTGTTCAACCTCTGTGCTAACGAGTAGCTGATTAACGGTTAATGACACCTGTTCAACCTCTGCTAACGAGTAGCTGATTATCGTTAATGACACCTGTTCAACCTCTGTGCTAACGAGTAGCTGATTAACGGTTAATGACACCTGTTCAACCTCTGTGCTAACGAGTAGCTGATTAACGCTAATGACACCTGTTCAACCTCTGATAACGAGTAGCTGATTAACGGTTAATGACACCTGTTCAACCTCTGTGCTAACGAGTAGCTGATTGACGTTAATGACACCTGTTCAACCTCTGCTAACGGATTGACTTGAAATAAACGCCACAGATGGTTCAGAGTCACTTATGGTTTTTTTTTCTTCATGACATTTTTTGACCGATACTCCAGATCGACTTATAGTCCAGAAAATACGGTAATGCTAAATAAAAAAATGCTCAATAAAACTGCTAATGCTAATTAAAGTATATGCTTTTGCTATATAATGCCACTAACCAAACTAAAACTACATCATAATGCTATATAATGCTCACTACAAAATGCTAAAGCAATGCTAATGCATAACTAAAACTATGTTGAGACTATATATTTTAACTAGAAAAATGCTCATTAAAACTGCGAACTAATACAATCTAATGCTAAAAACTACATGCAGTGAGAGAGTGAGTGGCAGGTGGTGGTCAGAGGGTGAATGTAGTGAGAGAGTGAGTGGTTGGTGGTGGTCAGAGGGTGAATGTAGTAAGGGAGTGAGTGGTTGGTGGTGGTCAGAGAGTGAATGTAGTGAGTGAATGGTTGGTGGTGGTCAGAGGGTGAATGTAGTGAGTGAATGGTTGGTGGTGGTCAGAGGGTGAATGTAGTGAGTGAATGGTTGGTGGTGGTCAGAGGGTGAATGTAGTGAGTGAATGGTTGGTGGTGGTCAGAGGGTGAATGTAGTGAGTGAATGGTTGGTGGTGGTCAGAGGGTGAATGAAGTGAGAGAGTGAGTGTGTTGGTGGTGGTCAGAGGGTGAATGTAGTAAGGGAGTGAGTGGTTGGTGGTGGTCAGAGGGTGAATGTAGTGAGAGAGTGAGTGGTTGGTGGTGGTCAGAGGGTGAATGTAGTGAGTGAATGGTTGGTGGTGGTCAGAGGGTGAATGTAGTGAGAGAGTGAGTGGCAGGTGGTGGTCAGAGGGTGAATGAGTGAGAGAGTGAGTGGTTGGTGGCGGTCAGACAGTGAATGAATTGAGAGAGTGAGTGGTTGGTGGTGGTCAGAGGGTGAATGAGTGAGAGAGTGAGTGATTGGTGGCGGTCAGACAGTGAATGTAGTGAGAGAGTGAGTGGCAGGTGGTGGTCAGAAGGTGTGAGAGTGAGTGGTTGGTGGTGGTCAGAGGGTGAATGTAGTGAGGGAGTGAGTGGTTGGTGGTGGTCAGAGGGTGAATGTAGTGAGTGAATGGTTGGTGGTGGTCAGAGGGTGAATGTAGTGAGAGAGTGAGTGGTTGGTGGTGGTCAGAGGGTGAATGTAGTGAGTGAATGGTTGGTGGTGGTCAGAGGGTGAATGTAGTGAGTGAATGGTTGGTGGTGGTCAGAGGGTGAATGTAGTGAGAGAGTGAGTGGTTGGTGGTGGTCAGAGGGTGAATGTAGTAAGGGAGTGAGTGGTTGGTGGTGGTCAGAGGGTGAATGTAGTGAGGGAGTGAGTGGTTGGTGGTGGTCAGAGGGTGAATGTAGTGAGTGAATGGTTGGTGGTGGTCAGAGGGTGAATGTAGTGAGAGAGTGAGTGGTTGGTGGTGGTCAGAGGGTGAATGTAGTGAGTGAATGGTTGGTGGTGGTCAGAGGGTGAATGTAGTAAGGGAGTGAGTGGTTGGTGGTGGTCAAAGGGTGAATGTAGTGAGAGAGTGAGTGGTTGG
The DNA here is from genome assembly GCF_963383615.2 of Lipophrys pholis. Taxonomy (NCBI): domain Eukaryota; kingdom Metazoa; phylum Chordata; class Actinopteri; order Blenniiformes; family Blenniidae; genus Lipophrys; species Lipophrys pholis. The sequence continues at coordinate 31,980,203 of NC_137640.1, read as the reverse complement.
TGGTGGTCAGAGGGTGAATGTAGTGAGTGAATGGTTGGTGGTGGTCAGAGGGTGAATGTAGTGAGAGGTTGGTGGTGGTCAGAGGGTGAATGTAGTGAGTGAATGGTTGGTGGTGGTCAGAGGGTGAATGTAGTGAGAGAGTGAGTGGCAGGTGGTGGTCAGAGGGTGAATGAGTGAGACAGTGAGTGATTGGTGGCGGTCAGACAGTGAATGTAGTGAGAGAGTGAGTGGCAGGTGGTGGTCAGAAGGTGAGAGAGTGAGTGGTTGGTGGTTATCAGAGGGTGAATGTCGTGAGAGAGTGGGTGGTTGGGGTTGTCAGAGGGTGAATGAGTGAGAGAGTGAGTGGTTGGTGGTGGTCAGAGGGTGAATGTAGTGAGAGTGAGTGGTTGGTGGTGGTCAGAGGGTGAATGTAGTGAGTGAATGGTTGGTGGTGGTCAGAGGGTGAATGTAGTGAGAGAGTGAGTGGTTGGTGGTGGTCAGAGGGTGAATGTAGTGAGAGAGTGAGTGGTTGGTGGTGGTCAGAGGGTGAATTGTTGGTGGTGGTCAGAGGGTGAATGTAGTAAGGGAGTGAGTGGTTGGTGGTGGTCAGAGGGTGAATGTAGTGAGAGAGTGAATGGTTGGTGGTGGTCAGAGGGTGAATGTAGTGAGAGAGTGAGTGGTTGGTGGTGGTCAGAGGGTTGATGGTGCAGATTAGCAGCCTCTCCTCCAGTCTGCTCCGGAGCATCTGTGACGTAGTTCCCCACCATCCTGTATGGGGGGTATGAATGATGCAATGTAAAAGTGTCAAGAAAAGCGTTATATATATATATATATATATATATATATAACTATTATTAATGCAGACTAATGTGAACTATAACTATTTGCTAAATAATGTGAGCTAATGCTAACTAAAACTACATGCTAATGCTAACTATCACGATTTAATGCGAACTAAAACCATACGCTAAAGCAATCTAATGCTAACTAAAACTATACTAACTCATGTGATTTAATGCTATCTAAAAGTATACGCTAAATCAATCTAATGCTAAGTCATGCTAACTGAAACTATATGCCAACTAAAGCAATTTAATGCCAACTAATAACTATATGCTAATGCTAACTAAAACTGCTGTTTTTCACTACTATTTTGTTTTTTTCCCTGTTCTAGATCAAACTCAGCGAGGTAGTCGGGACGGGACGAGATGGACGAATTCTGAAGGAGGACATCCTCAACTTCCTGGCCAAGCAGACCGGCGCTATCCTCCCGCCCACGCTGTTCCAGGAAAACCAGGCTCCACCCCCAATGGCTAGCCCCGCCCCCCCACAGCCCTCTGCCCCGGCGCTGCCAAGTGTCACCAAACCTGTCTTCACCGGGAAAGATGTCACTGAGCCACTCAAAGGTCAGGACCAGAAGAGTCGCAGTTCTTATCACGTCTTAACGGTTATTATCGTGTCTTAGCGGTTCTTATTGGATCTTAACAGTTCTTATTGGGTGTTAAGGGTTCTTTTTGGGTCTTAACGGTTCTTATTGGGTCTTAGCGGTTCTTATCAGGTGTTAATGGTTCTTAATGGTTCTTATAGGGTCGTAGTGGTTCTTAGTGGGTCTTAACGGTTCTTATCGGGTCTAAGCGGTTCTTATTAGGTTTTAGCCTTTCTTAAAGGGTCATAGTGGTTCTTAATGGGTATTAATGTTCTTATTGGGTTTTAGTGGTTCTTATCGGGTCTTAACAGTTCTTATCGGGTCTTAGGCTCTTAGTGGTTCTTAATGGGTCTTAAAGGTTCTTATTGGGTTTTAGTGGTTCTTATCTGCACTTAACGGTTCTTTACGGGTCTTATCAGGTCTTCCTGGTTCCTGAAGGTTCTCCCTAACATTTCCTGACGGCTCACGGTTTTTCCTAACGGTTCTTCAGGGTTCCACAGAGCGATGGTGAAGACGATGACGGCGGCGCTGAAGATCCCACACTTTGGCTACTGCGACGAGGTGGACCTGACGCGCCTGGTGGCGCTCCGCTCCGATCTCAAACCCGTGTCGGAGAGCCGCGGGATCCGACTCAGCTTCCTGCCGTTCTTCATCAAGGTGATCCTCCCAAACTCCTGAACTCTTCGTCAGCGACGCCTTAATGCTAACCGCTAAAACCGCGTCACGCAGGCCGCCTCCCTCGGACTCCTCCACTTCCCCATCCTGAACGCGTCGGTGGACGACGCCTGCCAGAATGTCACGTACAAGGTGAGGCGGAACTCGCTGGGGTTTCCACAGCGAGTTCCGTGCGTGTTGCTATAAGGTGAGTTGTTCGCCCGTGTTTCAGGCGTCGCACAACATCGGGCTCGCCATGGATACGAGTCAGGGGCTGCTGGTGCCGAATGTGAAGAACGTCCAGCTGCGCAGCGTCTTTGACATCGCACGCGAGCTGAACCGCCTGCAGGCACTCGGCACCGCCGGCCAGCTGGGGACATCGGACCTGACGGGCGGGACTTTCACGTTGTCCAACATCGGATCGGTAAGGCCCCGATCCAGTTCACGTTCCAGTTGTTTCCATTCAGATTCTCCACTTTTGTCTTTTCGCAGATCGGAGGAACGTACGCCAAACCCGTCATCCTGCCTCCGGAGGTCGCTATCGGGGCTCTGGGGAAGATCCGCGTGCTGCCACGGTTCGACGCCGCGGGCGCTGTGGTGCGCAGCCATGTGATGACCGTGAGCTGGTCAGCAGACCACCGTGTTGTAGACGGCGCCACCATGGCGCGCTTCTCCAACCTGTGGATCCAGTACCTTGAGAACCCGGGCACTATGCTGCTGGACCTCAAGTAGTTGCCACGGCAATGCCGTACATTAACCGGTGCCTTGGAGAGGAAGGGGGGCGGGGCCACACAACTTCCTTTATCCCGCTCACCAGCACTCCATATTAGGTGGGGAGAGGCGGGGCTTGACCTCCCTTGGGACCCAGTGTCTGTGTGTGTGTTACACTGTGTGTGTTTGGGGGTTGTTTCGTTGTTTATTCATGTCGGAGAAAATGTGACTCAGCAAAAAAACCTCTGTGAGAAGTGAAATAAAATGTACTGATAGAAAAGTGTGCGTGTGTGTGTCAGTCAAGAAGCGGAGGCTATGAGAAGGCTAGCATTTAATGCTAACTTCCTGATAGCATGCGACGGTCAGTTTTATAGCAGCACAAAAGCTCAAATGATGAGTCATGGTTTCAACATTCAGATGAAGAAAAGCGCTGAGTCAGCGTCTTGTTTACATCAACATGCAACGACCAATCAGAGCAGCACACCAACAAACATGCTGACAGTCGTCCAGAGAACAGGTGCAATCGGAACTCAACCAGTTACCAGTTCAGACCTGGAACTGGTAACTGATTTAGTTCCGTGTTCAGTTACCACTTCGTGGTTCCCCTGGAAGTAACAAAACCTCAAACTGGTAACTGAACCAGGAAGTTGTAAGTAAACTAGTTCGGAGTTCAGTTACAAGTTTGTTGGAGAACAAGCTAACTCGTCCAAGTCCTGGACTCTTGACGGAACCTGTTGGTGACTTTTCACAATAAGATGCATAGCGACACCATCCTCGTTTTTTTTTTTCGGTAAGGCTTTTTCATCTAGAAAGGCTTGCTAGCTTGCGCGCGACTAGCTACCGTCTAGCTAGTCCTTGTAGCGCCGCGCCTGAAGACTCCTATACAAGTTCTCTTCCTCAGTCGAGTTCTCGCGATCCAGCAGGACTAATGCCGTCTTGCGCCGCGTCGCCATCTCCTGGCGGTGGGCATCGGCCACCAGCTCGGCGGTGGGGCATGGCGAGACGGAACGGCGGGGGCGGAAGCTGCTGTCGCCGTGGAGGTCATACGCATCCCATGGGCTTTCCGAAAGCGGTGGGGCCTGGGGGAGGTGCGGGGCCTGGACGGTGAGGTGGTGTGGTGCGTGGGCGTCCACAGTGATGATCGGCGGCGTTGTGCCATAACGGGCGGCATCGGCGACGACCTGGAGGAGGCGCGGCTGGCTTGCAGCGTTCGCCTTCTCACGGATGGCGATCCACTTGGCGCGGGTCAGAGCACTCTTTGGGGAGACCGGCGGCGGGCCGGCGGCGGGGATCTGTGGCGGGCGTGGGGTCGCCACCGGCTTGCCGCAGACCGGTGGCGGGGTGGGGTTGAGCCTCCCGGGATGCACGGCGGTGGCGGGTGGGTAAAGAGGCGCCTGCGAGCTTTCGTCGTTGTCTGTTTCAGTCGACCCCGCCTCCGACGAGTCCTCGCGCGTGGCGCTGGACTTTTGCTTCCATTCCGACATCAGCTGCTGTGTCCGCGCCGGGTCTGCCGGCACCTGCACTGCCTTCAGGCGCCGCGTCGCGGCCACCGCCAGCTGGTCGCCGTTGATGACACTCGCCCTCGGAAGTGTGTTGCTAAATGTTAGCATGGTCTCCTTTCCCATGGGGCTCCGCGGCGCCAGCAGCTCCACGTCCACGCTCGCACGCTTCAGGCTCCCCGAAGACTCTGCCTCCCGCTGCAGGGGCCGCTCCAGAGGCCCCGCCCCCACTGCCCCCTCCGCCCCCTCCGCCGTCACCGCAGCAATCTCGTCGTGGCTGTCCGAGGCCGAGGCAGGGCCTTTGTGGTACACAGACTGGTGGCCGCGCTCCGTCAACGCGCGCAGGGCGTCGTCCTTAGGGGGCGAGGCCGCAGGGGGCGGGGCCAAGTCGTTGCACGACTGGAAGTTGGATACGGCGTGGAGTGCCTGGAAGAGACAAGACAAAAACAACATGTAAACAACCACCCGTTGAGGGCCAGAGGCCTGTACTGTGACATAACATACCAGGATATCTCTGTTACCTAGATTAACATATCAGGATATCTCTGGATTAACAAACCAAGATATCTGTTACCTAGATTAACATATCAGGATATCTCTGGATTAACATAGCAAGATATCTGTTACCTAGATTAACATATCAGGATATCTCTGGATTAACAGAGAGCGGGTGCTCAGGTGCTCAGAGCGGTGCTCAGGTAGCCGCAGAGCGGCTAGAACCAACTACTGGACGTAAAGAACCGGATCCCTAAACCCAAAAGGTGACTGCCTTCCAGTTTCTCTCTGTTTTAGCTCCTATTAGCTCCTGTCTCGTCATGGCTTCCCCCTCCTCTCCTCCTAATGTCAGATGTTTAGCTCCACCTCCACCTCAGTTACTGACTCAGGGACCTGTGACCTGGAGCTTTATTGTAGCACTTGAGGCGAGGCTGAGTCAGCTTGAGGAACGTGTCCTCTCTGTCCAGCTTAGGGCTAGCCCTGTAGCTAGTAGCCCCCCGCCAGGTTTAGCTGGAGCGGAGCGTTCTAGCTTAGCAGCGCAGGTAGCTGCTAACTCTAGCCCCCCCTCAGTGGCCCCCGAGCAGCCGGGGGAACAGGGCGGTTGGGTGACTGCCAGGGGTAAACGTAGCAGCAAGAAGTCTACCGGACACCCCCGCTACACCCCACAGGCCTCCGTCAGTGTCTCCAATATGTTTGCCCCACTCAGCAGCACGCTGGTTGAGAAGGACACGCTGGTTATTGGCTCCTCAATAGTGAGACACGTTAACCTAGGACAACCAGCGGCCACAGTTAGCTGCCTGCCTGGGGCCAGAGCAGGCGACATAGAGTCCCAGCTAAAGCTAATGACCAAGAGTAAACAGAGATTTAAAGGGATTATAATCCACTGCGGTGGAAACGACGTTCGCCTGAAGAAGTCTGAGGTCCTCAAAGCTAACGTAGAGTCAGTGTGCACATACGCGCGGACCATTTCAGACGAAGTAGTTTTCTCTGGCCCCCTCCCAAACCTCATCAGGGACCAGATGTTTAGCCTCATCTTTTAACCGCTGGCTGTCAGGGTGGTGTCCCAGTAACTCGGTAGGCTTCATTAATAACTGGAAGTCCTTCTGGGACAAGCCTGGTCTCATCAGGAGGGACGGCATCCATCCCACGTTGGATGGAGCGTACCTCTTATCTAGAAACATAGTTAAAAGCTTAGCTCCTCCATCCTGACGTAGCAGAGTGGGGACCAGGCAACAGAGTGGCAGTCCTACACGCCTCTCTGAGTTTCCCTCTGGGCAGTCACCAACCATAGCTAACTTAGTTAAACATCCCATAGAGACTGTGTCTATCCCTCGGACCACCACAAGTATAAAACTATCTAAACCTAGGAAAACTACTTCTAATGACTACAAAAACTTCATCCGTATCAAGTGTGAAACTAGACAAAATCAAGACAAACAAATGAAATGTGGTTTCCTAAACATGAGATCTTTATCATCCAAAGCTCTTCTAGTCAATGATCTGATAAGTGAACACAACATTGATCTCTTTGGATGAACAGAAACCTGCTACGTAAAGATGAGTATGTTAGTCTAAATGAAGCCTCCCCTCCAAGTCATACTAACACTCAAATAGCTGGTGGAGGTGGTGGAGGAGGGTGGAGGCAGCCATCTAGAACTCTCACTTACTAATTAACATGAACCCAAAACCCAACTTTAGTTCTTTTGAGAGTCTGAGCATGACCATGCCACACCCGTCAAATAAAATAGTAAATTCTGTAGAATCTGTAATCATTTCTCGTCCTCCTGGACCTTCTTCAACTTTTCTAACTGAATTCTCTGAATTGTTGTCAGATGTAGCCCTGACTAAAGATAAGGTTATCATGGTAGGAGACTTCAATGTTCATGTTGACCTAGAAAATGATAGTTTCAGTGCAGCTTTAGATCTACACTTGACGTAACGTAACATAACGTTCCATAAGGTAACGTTCCTATAACTTTAGGAAATCTCCTAACACCTTTCACTAACTCCTTTAGGAAGCCACCTAACTCCTTTAGGAAGCCACCTAACTCCTTTAGGAAGCCACCTAACTCCTTTAGGAAGTATCCTAACACCTTTCACTAACTCCTTTAGGAAGCCTCCTAGGTCCTTTAAGAAGTCTCCTAACACCTTTCACTAACTCCTTTCGGAAGTCTCCTAACACCTTTCACTAACTCCTTTAGGAAGCCACCTAACTCATTTAGGAAGCCTCCTAACACCTTTCACTAACTCCTTTAGGAAGCCACCTAGGTCCTTTAGGAAGTCTCCTAACACCTTTCACTAACTCCTTTAGGAAGCCACCTAGGTCCTTTAGGAAGTCTCCTAACACCTTTCACTAACTCCTTTCGGAAGTCTCCTAACACCTTTCACTAACTCCTCTAGGGAGCCTCTTAACTCCTTTCACTAACTCCTTTAGGGAGCCTCCTAACTCCTTTCACTAACTCCTTGAGGAAACCACCTATCTCCTTTGGAAAGCCTCCTAAAACCTTTCCTTAACTCCTTTAGGAAGTCTCCAAACACCTTTCACTAACTCCTTCAGGAAGCCTCCTAACACCCTTCACTAACTCCTTTCACTAACTCCTTTAGGAAGCAACCTAACTCCTTTAGGAAGCCTCCTAACACCTTTCACTAACTCCAGTAGGAAGCCACCTAACTCCTTTAGGAAGTATCCTAACACCTTTCACTAACTCCTTTAGGAAACCTCCTAACACCTTTCACTAACTCCTTTAGGAAAACTCCTAACTCCTTTAGGAATCCTCCTAACTCCTTTAGGAAGCCTCCTAACACCTTTAGGAAACCTCCTAACACCTTTTACTAACTCCTTCAGGAAGCCTTTCTAACTCCTTTTGAGAGCCTCCGAACACCTTTCACTAACTCCTTTAGGAAGCCTCCTAACACCTTTTACTAACTCCTTTAGGAAGCCACCTAACTCCTTTAGGAAGCCTCCTAACACCTTTCCTTGACTCCTTTAGGAAGCCTCCTAACACCTTTCACAAACTCCTTTAGGAAGCCTCCTAACACCTTTCACTAACTCCTTTAGGAAGCCTCCTAACATCTTTCACTAACTCCTTTAGGAAAACTCCTAACTCCTTTAGGAATCCTCCTAACTCCTTTAGGAAGCCTCCTAACACCTTTAGGAAACCTCCTAACACCTTTCCTTGACTCCTTTAGGAAGCCTCCTAACACCTTTCACAAACTCCTTTCACTAACTCCTTTAGGAAGCCTCCTAACACCTTTCACAAACTCCTTTCACTAACTCCTTTAGGAAGCCTCCTGTTGGGGCAGTAGATTCAGTGAGCTGTTTCTCCAGGTTGCTCCCCCAAAGGAAAACACCACAACAATGGATAGGCCATAAAACAGCAGGGGAGCGAGCCAGACCCCGGAAGTGGCCAATGAGGACGCTTGAATCACCACGGGGGTCCAAACCCAAGTTGATGAGACTCACGTTCTATCAAAGCTCTGGGCTATTCTCAACTGACCATCCGCGGAGACACATGTCTCTGCTTGCCTCAGGATGGTAAAGAGAGCAAAAGAACAGAAGAACCACCAACGCCAGCCAGCTGGACGAGCAGAACCCAGTTTGGACTACATCTTCTGTTTTCCGCTATTTTTCCTGTTTTTGGGAGATTCTGGAGACCAGAGCCAGTGTCGTCTCCTCCCAAGATCATCCTCTCAGTTGCACTCCTGCAGCTGGAGCCAGGCCTCTGAATTTCAGGACGCTGAAATTAAGACCCGGTAACAACCAGTTACCACCGCCTCCCAGAACCAACAGCACCATGGACGGTGCTGTCCAGAACCAAAGAACTATCAGGGTGAGAGCGTTTGTCTGGGCAGAGAATAGTTAGAATGATGTTCTGTTGAAAATGCAATGTGTTTCCATGTGCCGCTCAGAAGGCAGCAGCCTTTCACGTTGTTTGTGTATGCGCATTCACACGCACTAAGTCTAGAACGCTGGTTTTCCACCTCAGAACCAGAGGTCCAAGTGAGCTCCAGGCCCACTGGGAACTCTGTGTGGAGGAACCAGGGTTCAGAACCAAGCCACGCAGAATTCTCTGTCTTTCTCTTGTCTTCATTTTCTCTCATCTCTCCCTCCTCTTTCACTAACCCGGATCTCCTCGCAGCCCTGCGCCCCCCTTATCTGATCAAGATAAGCTCACACACACCACTGCATGTAACACCTACATGTCAGCTGCTGCAAGAGCAGATCTGCCGTGATCACAAGAGCCCTGACTGCCGGTCCCGACCTCCACTTAGGTGCTCAGAACCGGGCCAACAGAACCGCCCGTTCGTTACGCCCTCGGTAGACTAACTCGCTCCGAGACCGCCCTCGCGCACGCGCGCTCGACGGACGTCTTGTTTATCTGGCCGCTGAGCAACCGCCACGTCCCCAGAAAGAGCGAGTCAAACGCCCCTAGTGGTCGCGTGGGTCATCGCAATCCCTCTTGACATCCACCTGGTGGACACATCAGGTTATTGCGCTCTCCCTCTGCGCGCCGCCGCACGCCCCTAGTGGTCGTCACAGTCACCGCATTGACCCGCCGACGTCTGCCTCCACCTGGTGGACGTTCGAGGTCATCACACCCCCTTGTCACGCACGCACGCACGCACGCACGCACGCACGCACGCACGCACGCACACACACACACACACACACACACACACACACACACACACACACACACACACACACACACACACACTCTTTGTACATAGTGTTTGCTGTTTAATAGATTAGATCTCCGTGTTAGATGTCGTTTGCTATTTGAATGTGTTGATTTATGAGATGATTTCCAAATTATTTATGAATTAATACATTTTTATTAATAAACGCCTGTTAGCTGAATTGTACGCTTCTTGGTGATTATTGTGTATTTATTGTTGACAATTCACTGGTTTGTAACAGTCTGTGCTCGGATCTCACACCTTCCAATCTATTTAAGATTGTTATATTTTATGCAGAAATATTAACTAACTTAAATAAACTTTTACAAACGAGACTGATATTTTGGTATTAGCTATTTCCAGTTTATCTGGTGGCGCCCCGATTTATTATTAATACATAAATAACAAATTTATGCAAATTAATATTTTTATTTTTATTAAAAATTATTTTTGATAATTTTTCATTTTTTTGTTTTTAAAGTAATTATTCAATTACTTTAGGAGTTGTTAATGAGTAAATAACCATTTACTTCCATTAATAATTTCAATTTTTCATAAATTACTTCCAGTGATTTATTACTTTTAGTAATCTATTACTTACAGTAATTATATGCTAATAACCAACCATAAACCCCAACACTCCTAACACCTTTCACTAACTCCTCTAGGAAGCCTCCTAACTCCTTTCACTAACTCCTTTAGGAAGCCTCCTAACACCTTTACTAACTCCTTTAGGGAGTCTCCTAAGTCCTTTCACTAACTCCTTGAGGAAACCACCTATCACCTTTGGAAAGCCTCCTAAAACCTTTCCTTAACTCCTTTAGGAAGCCTCCTAACACCTTTCACTAACTCCTTTAGGAAGCCTCCTAACACCTTTCACTAACTCCTTTAGGAAGTCTCCTAACACCTTTCACTAACTCCTTTAGGAAGCCTCCTAACACCTTTCACTAACTCCTTTAGGAAGTCTCCTAACACCTTTCACTCACTCCTTTAGGAAGCCTCCTAACACCTTTCACTAACTCCTTTAGGAAGCCTCCTAACTCCTTTCACTAACTCCTTTAGGAAGCCTACTAACGCCTTTCACTAACTCCTTTAGGAAGCCTCCTAACACCTTTCACTAACTCCTTTAGGAAGCCTACTAACTCCTTTCACTAACTCCTTTAGGAAGCCTCCTAACACCTTTCACTAACTCCTTTAGGAAGCCTACTAACTCATTTCACTAACTCCTTTAGGAAGCCTCCTAACACCTTTCACTAACTCCTTTAGGAAGCCTACTAACTCATTTCACTACCTCCTTTAGGAAGCCACCTAGGTCCTTTAGGAAGTCTCCTAACGCCTTTCACTAACTCCTTTAGGAAGCCTCCTAACTCCTTTCCCTAACCCCGTGACGTCATCCACTGGGTTAGGGAAAGGCCATACATAAGGAGTTAGGAGGGACAATTTGGATGTACCCAGAATGTGAGGTCAGTCACAGGAAGTGAGGTCAGTCACAGGAAATGATCTCACCAGGTAGGCGGCGACGAAGGCTCCGATGAGGAATCCCACGTAGACATCGACGGGGTGACTGCGATGCTGCGTGATCTGCGTCAGGCCACTCATCGCCGCGGCAACCGCAAAGGCAAACACCAGCAATGGCTTCAGCAACTTGGTACGGTCCGATATGGTGGAGTTAAAGTACATCTGAGAGAGAGAGCAACACATCAACAATAACAGCAACTTGGTACGGTCCGATATGGTGGAGTTAAAGTACATCTGAGAGAGAGAGCAACACATCAACAATAACAGCAACTTGGTACGGTCCGATATGGGGGAGTTAACGTACAACGTACTACGAAGCTGGATTTTCTCTTATTGAGGTAACTTCAGGATTAACTCTGGTTTTGTCTTATCTAGGTAACTTCAGGATTAACTCTGGTTTTCTCTTATCTAGGTAACTTCAGGATTAACTCTGGTTTTGTTTTATCCAGGTAACTTCAGGATTAACTCTGGTTTTCTCTTATCTAGGTAACTTCAGGATTAACTCTGGTTTTCTCTTATCCAGGTAACTTCAGGATTAACTCTGGTTTTGTTTTATCCAGGTAACTTCAGGATTAACTCTGGTTTTGTCTTATCTAGGTAACTTCAGGATTAACTCTGGTTTTCTCTTATCTAGGTAACTTCAGGATTAACTCTGGTTTTCTCTTATCCAGGTAACTGGAGGATTAACTCTGGTTTTCTCTTATCCAGGTAACTTCAGGATTAACTCTGGTTTTCTCTTATCTAGGTAACTTCAGGATTAACTCTGGTTTTCTCTTATCCAGGTAACTTCAGGATTATCCCTGGGTTTTCTGTACTACGACTCTCGCTCACTTCTCACCAGGATAAATCACCATGGTAACTGACACTGAAAGTCTAACCAGCTCCGGAGCAGGATATGTTCTAGATAAGCGGTCAGAGCTCCGCCTCCTGACCAATCAGATCTCTTGGGAAACGCCCCGCCCATTCTTAAATGATGGTGATTGGTGGGCAGGTTCAGCTCTGAGCTGCAGCAGAGAGGAGATGATAAATTAATCCAGAACAATCTTTCTGACATGATAAAATAAATCCTGGTCTCTGAGGCTCTGAAGGAGGTTCTGGTTCTTGTTCTTGTTCTGGTTCTGGTTATTGTTCTAATTCCAGGTCTGTTTATCTCCACGAGGGTTGATCTGGAATAATGAGGTTCATGATCACACCTGACAGAACTGCAGAACCATGAATTTATGGAACCAGAACTCCTCCTGTCGTCAGGTGATGAATTAATATTCCAACAGGAAACATAAGAGAACCTCCGCCTCAGAACCAGTGATGGAGAACCTAAAGTAAAAGAAGAGCAGTGAGGAAGTTCTGCCTGGAACCGTTCTGCTGGAATAAAGTGGAACTGAGTGATCACAGTGCTGTTCCTTTATATCACTGATCCATTAATCTGCTCTAATCTCACCAAGTCAGGAAGGTTCTGGTTCTGGCTGCAGCAGCAGTGTTGCTTTGAGCTGCTGGACGGGTTTGAATTCTTCATAATCTCAGAGATTAACTGCTCCTTCAGTAATCTGGAAACTGCACTGGAGGGTTTCTCTGTGTGTGTGATTGGTCAGACGCTGCAAGCTCCGCCCCTTTCATGTGAACGCTCACACCTGGTCTGGGTTGAACCAGAGAGTTGAGAACCTGCTTGGTAGGAACGGTGATCAGGATCGTGTACATCTGGATCAGTTAACCAGGAACCAGAGATCCTGGATATGTTGAACAGGTTTGTAGTACAGGCCTCAGGTTTGTAGTACAGGCCCTCAGGTTTGTAGTACAGGCCTCAGGTTTGTAGTACAGGCCCTCAGGTTTGTAGTACAGGCCTCAGGTTTGTAGTACAGGCCCTCAGGTTTGTAGTACAGGCCTCAGGTTTGTAGTACAGGCCCTCAAGTTTGTAGTACAGGCCCTCAGGTTTGTAGTACAGGCCTCAGGTTTGTAGTACAGGCCCTCAGGTTTGTAGTACAGGCCTCAGGTTTGTAGTACAGGCCCTCAGGTTTGTAGTACAGGCCCTCAAGTTTGTAGTACAGGCCCTCAGGTTTGTAGTACAGGCCTCAGGTTTGTAGTACAGGCCCTCAGGTTTGTAGTACAGGCCTCAGGTTTGTAGTACAGGCCTCAGGTTTGTAGTACAGGCCCTCAGGTTTGTAGTACAGGCCTCAGGTTTGTAGTACAGGCCCTCAGGTTTGTAGTACAGGCCTCAGGTTTGTAGTACAGGCCTCTGAGAGAGAGAGCAACACATCAACAATAACAACAACTTGGTACGGTCCGATATACAAATAACAACAAAACAAGACGACACAACGAATTGAGAACAACACGATTGACAACAAAAGATAATAACAACAAAAGATAAGACAACAATAAGCAGGTGTTTGTTCTCACCGAGACGTAAACGGCTGCGTAAGCCGACAGAGTCGCGTGTTGAGAAGGAAACGTCTTCCTGTTGACCACAAAACCACAAACGGGTTAGGGGACAACAACACGGACAGGCACAGTTATATGAGTAGTGGGTGGAGTCAAGAGAGCAGAGGGCGGAGCCACCTGGCGGCCATGATGGCCTGCTGGTCGGTACCGGAGCAGATGTCTCTAGTGACGTAGCGGTCGTGGTCGCACGCCGCTCCGGCCAGCGTGTAGTTGGGTTTACAGACAGTGAGGAAGAATGGAGCGTGGTAACCCGTCGCCAGCTGGATGACATCCGTCAGCAACGCCGTGGAGCACAGGCCGAACACGTGGACACCTGCAGACACAGTACAGACATGTTACAGACACAGTACAGACATGTTACAGACACAGTACAGACATGTTACAGACACAGTACAGACATGTTACAGACACAGTACAGACATGTTACAACATGTTACAACACGTTACAGACATGTTACAATATGTTACAGACATGTTACAGACACAGTACAGACATGTTACAACACATTACAGACATGTTACAATATGTTACAGACATGTTACAGACACAGTACAGACATGTTACAACATGTTACAGACACAGTACAGACATGTTACAACATGTTACAGACATGTTACAGACACAGTACAGACATGTTACAACATGTTACAGACATGTTACAGACACAGTACAGACATGTTACAACATGTTACAGACATGTTACAGACACAGTACAGACATGTTACAACATGTTACAGACATGTTACAATATGTTACAGACACAGTACAGACATGTTACAACATGTTACAGACATGTTACAACATGTTACAGACACAGTACAGACATGTTACAACATGTTACAGACATGTTACAACATGTTACAGACATGTTACAACATGTTACAGACATGTTACAGACATGTTACAACATGTTACAGACATGTTACAGACACAGTACAGACATGTTACAGACATGTTACAGACACAGTACAGACATGTTACAGACATGTTACAACACTTTACAGACACAGTACAGACATGTTACAGACATGTTAAAGACACATTACAGACACGTTACAGACACATTATAGACACAGTACAGACACTTTACAAACATGTTATAGACACTTTCCAGACACGTTACAGACACGTTACAGACATGTTACAGACACTTTACAGACACGTTACAGACACGTTACAGACATGTTGCAGACATCATCACTCTCTTCTCCAGCAAGACCTTCTCTGCCTGGGAACCAAGGTCAACGCTCTGCTATTGCTAAAACTCAACAGTTCAATTGTTCTGCTTCAAACCCCTCCTTCTCCTCCTCCTCCTCCTCCTCCTCCTCGTTCTCCTCCTCCTCCTCTTCCTCCTTCTCATTAAACTAGGCGAGATCCACACCCTGCCCATGATCGAGTCTCCAGGCGTCGACAGGAACCCCGTTCTCGTCCTCCACCAAATGGACTCTCGATTGCTTGAGGACGACGAGACTTGGCTTCCTCCCATCAGTCAGGGAGGACAAAAGTCCACAGATGCCCTAGAAGGCCTGTTCAGGGTCTGGAGACAGACAGGTGAAGAAATGTCCCGCCTCCTCAAACAAATCCTGAATCCAGCAGATTACAGACTGATGCAAGCCGAAGCGGAGGACAACAGAAGCATGAGGACATGTGCAAGGCGCACTCAGTGGCAAAACAACGGTCCCTGGGAGACTCATGTAGGGGACGTACTGGGACACGTAAAGTGACAGTTCCCAGTTCATGTGGACATGAGCGAGAGGTAGTGAGAGGTGAACCACGTGAGGCAGAGGGAGGCTCTCCGGATGTTGACCCAGATCAATGTCTTCACTGAATATGAGAGGACATTGGGCTGGAGACTGTCCCCAAAGGAGTGGATGGGACTGCGGAGGCCGGCGTGGGGGGCGTCCCGGGGGCTGGTGCGAGGTGCGGGGAGATTTGTCCATGTCTGACTGACAGCTGAAGGAGGGTGAAACGCAACCGACACACTCAACACTTTTCACACACACACACACACACACACACACACACACACACACACACACACACACACACACACACACACACACACACACACACACACACACACACACACACACACACACACACACACACACACACACACACACACACACACCTGAACACACAGAACACCACTAACAGTCCAAGAAACAAAGTCTCTGAAATGCGACACTTGTTTATAGAAGGTGAACTCCACCCTGAGTGGAGCAGGCTCCACCTCTGAACATCTGCAGAGCACCACCAGATGCTCATTGTCTCCTGTCCTATCAGGAAGTTGACCAGGCAGATGTCCCTGACATGTCCTAACTGGTGAACCACTGCTGCAGCAGAGCAAAGAGGGGGGTCAGTGTCTGACAGTGATCCAGAGGTGATCCAGGGTGTCCTCGGCGTCCTCGGCTTGGCAGAAGACACACCCACATGTCTGTTTGTGGCCACGGCCCCATGTCCCACCCTCCACTGGAGATCTGCAGTGCCTTTCTCTATGGGGGCTTTGTACAGGGACCTCCAGCTGTCTCTGGGGGAGGACCCTGGTGCCAACGTCCCAGACCACCGGGACTCCTGGACACCAGTCAGAGACGCACAATTTATGACTTTTACCGTGATTATGTAGAGGTCTTTCTTCTGTAGTTGGGAGAACTCAGAGAGTTCTGGTGTTGTGAAGGAGAGAAGAAGTCCATTGTCCACCTCCTGCTCCCTGACTGCAGCCCTGATGGACAGCTGAGGGAAGACGAAGGTTGTGGCTCTTTGGTCGGTTGGTGTTTCCTTCCACAGAGCCTCCCTGAAGGAGCCAGGTAGAGCTCTCATCACCTCCTCCAGCAGGTTCTCCACCAGTCTTTGTGATTTGAGCCCGGTCTCTTGGCTCAACCTGGCTGCAGTCTTCCACTGTCCCACCGTCCTCAGGTCACCCAGCTTGGTCAGACCAGCTGATGTTAGGGTCCTCTGTATGGTCAGGGAGTGGAGGAGCCTGGCTTGGATCATGGGGTTATGGAACAGTGGCTCTTCTCTTACGTTACCAAACACCTGGGAAGAGTCTCTCTGGGCAGTGAGGACAGTCCTCCAGGCTCTCAGGACAGACTGGTAGAAGACTGATGTGCTCCATGAATCCACTTCAGCCAGGTTGAGGAGGAACAGATGTTTATTGTAGTGGAGGTTTCTGATTCTTCCCAACAGTACAGATGCTGTTTCTGTCCATAGCTGTTCCTGGTGGTACAGGTGGTGCTGTGCGGTCAGGAGACGGAGGGTCTTTAGGCGGCTCTGGATGTCGATTAGCCCCGGACCTCCCTCAGACAGAGGAAGGTACAGGACTGAAGCTCTGGTCCAGTGAGCTCCGCCCCAGAAGAAGTTCACCAGTCTGCTCTGTATGTCCTTGATCAGGGCTGCAGGAGGCTCCAGCACAGTGAAGCGGTGCCAGAGCATTGAAGCTCAGCTGCCCCCCCCCGTGAGACAGCTGGGGCTGGACCCAGGTCCATCGAGACAATCGGGCACTGACTCTCTCCACCAGACCTTCCCAGTTCTTCTTTTGGAAGTCGCTGGTCCCTAGAAAGACGCCCAGACACTTCAGCCCGTGCTCCACTGCAGCCCAGCAGGTAGAGTTGGCTGCTGGTTGTTCCACTGCCCCAGGAGAAGCCCTTCACACTTGGTCCAGTTCACCTTGGCTGAGGAGAACTTCTCGTACAAGGTGAGTTTGCTTTGCAGGGTCTGGATGTCTGTTCTGTGGGTAATAAAAACTGTTATGTCATCAGCATAAGCTGATAACACAGCAGTTCCCCCACTTCCTGGGATTGGTGGTCCTGGCAGACTGCTCCTGAGCTGAGTCAAGAGGGGCTCAATGGCGATGCTGTACAGCATCCTGGACAGAGGACAGCCCTGCCTGATCCCTCTCTGAACAGGGACCGGTCGGCTCAGCCCCCCCCCCCCCCAACTTTCATCAGTACAGTGGCTCCTGTGTAGAGTGATTTAATCCAAGAAATAAACTTCTTTCCAAATAAATAATATCAAAAGCTGTCAATGGAGGACAGTCCTACTTTTAGCTCCTGTCAATGTGAGATGTCAATAATGTCTCTCATCAAGAATATATTGTCCATGATGCTTCGTTCTGGGACGCAGTATGTTTGTCCCACTGTGATGATGGTGTCCAGACAGTCTTTCAGTCTATTGCCGATGCATCTGGCAGAGGAGTGAGACGGGCCTCCAGTTCTTCAGGAGGCCCAGATCTCCTTTCTTGGGCAGCAGGGTCAGGACGGCCCTCGTGCAGCTCAAAGGCAACAGTCCAGTGTCCAAACAGTAGTTCAGGACCTGGAACAGGTCTTCCCCCTCTGTAGGGAGGCCATCGATCCCGGGAGACCATCCACAGCTGAGCTGCTGGAGCGCCGTGGACATGTCTTCAAGGGAGAAGCTGGACTCCAGCAAGGCTGAGATGGACTCCCCCAGCCGTGGGAGCCCCTCCAGGATCATGACCCCTCCAGGATCTGGACCCCTCCAGGATCCTGACCCCTCCAGGATCTGGACCCCTCCAGGATCCTGGCCCCTCCAGGATCTGGACCACTCCAGAATCTGGACCCCTCCAGGATCTGGGTCATGTTGCCAGGGTCACAGGTCTCTGTGTTGAACCTGAAGGCCAGCTTCCTCATGTCAGAAGGGGGTGTTGTTATTGCTCCAGGGCTGTTTAAGGTGTCATCATATTATTGTTCCTGGGTTTTTTCTCTGATTTGAAGAAGCAGCAGGTCGGAGCATCAGTTTCTTTATTTGAGGTGATATGGTTTTTGAGTAAAGCCCCTTTAGCTTTAGTGTGGAGGAAAGTGTTTAAAGCTTTCTTCCTACCAGGTAAGGTTCTATTGCTCTCTGTTCCTTTACTGAGTTCTTCTTCCAATGTACTCATTTCCTTTTCTAGACGATGGAAACGGTCTTTTTGTGTTTGTGTCCTGTGTGCAGTGTACTGCTGCAGAAAAGGTGAATTTGGGTTTTCCCCACCTCCCACCATTTGGCCAAACTCACAAAGTCCAGTTTCCTCCGTCTCCACTGAGTCCAGAAGACGTCCAAGGCCTGACAGAAGGACATGTCCTGTGTGAGCTGGACGTTAAAAGTCCAATATGGAGGTGGGTGTGGGCGTGGCTGCAATGAGAGACCTGTGACCAGTAGGTGGTCAGAAAAACCTATAGGTGTGATGGTGGACTGGACCAGACCGTTAGTTTGTGTTTTCTTAATGTAAATCTGGTCCAGACTGGCTGCTCTGGCTCTGACCCTGGTCTGTGGTCTTTACCCAGGTGTACTACCTGTCTGACTGTAGGGTGGAGGGTCCTCCAGGTGTACTACCTGTCTGACTGTAGGGTGGATGGTCCTCCAGGTGTACTACCTGTCTGACTGTAGGATGAAGGATCCTCCAGGTGTATTAACTGTCTAACTGTAGGGTGGAGGGTCCTCCAGGTGTACTACCTGTCAGACTGTAGGGTGGAGGGTCCTCCAGGTGTACTACCTGTCAGACGGTAGGGTGGAGGGTCCTCCAGGTGTACTACCTGTCTGTCTGTAGGGTGGAGGGTCCTCCAGGTGTACTACCTGTCAGACTGTAGGGTGGAGGGTCCTCCAGGTGTATTTTCTGACTGTAGGGTGAAGGGTCCTCCAGGTGTATTACCTGTCTGACTGTAGGGTGGAGGGTCCTCCTGGTGTATTGTCTGACTGTAGGGCGAAGGGTCCTCCAGGTGTATTACCTGTCTGACTGTAGGGTGGAGGGTCCTCCAGGTTATCCACGTGTATTAGCTGTCTGACTGTAGGGTGAAGGGTCCTCCAGGTGTACTACCTGTCAGACTGTAGGGTGGAGGGTCCTCCAGGTGATCCACGTGTATTAGCTGTCTGACTGTAGGGTGAAGGGTCCTCCAGGTGTACTACCTGTCTGACTGTAGGGTGGAGGGTCCTCCAGGTTATCCACGTGTATTAGCTGTCTGACTGTAGGGTGGAGGGTCCTCCAGGTGTACTACCTGTCTGACTGTAGGGTGGAGGGTCCTCCAGGTGTATTACCTGTCAGACTGTAGGGTGGAGGGTCCTCCAGGTGTACTACCTGTCAGACTGTAGGGTGGAGGGTCCTCCAGGTGTACTACCTGTCTGTCTGTAGGGTGGAGGGTCCTCCAGGAATCTATCAGGTCATTCTCAGTTAGGATGGTGGAAAGGGCGGATGCTGATGGTGGGTGTGGTTCCTGTGTGTTCCTGTCAGAGTCTGGATGGGTGGTGCAGTTCCAGTCTCCTCCTATGATTATAAATGAACTGCTGTTAAGTTGTTTCAGTTCAGTGTTTAGTTTCTGAAAGAGTCCAACACGGTTGGCCCAGGTGTTATGGGCGTAGATGTTAATGAAGGTGAAAACGGTTCCTTTTATTTTTGCCTGCACCACCTGAGCCCTACCCTGCTCCACCTGGAACCTACACCACCTGAGCCCTACCCTGCTCCACCTCACAGGATGAAATGTCTGTAGGACACAGGTGAGGTGAGAACAACACCGCGACTCCTGCACTGAAATTAGTGACTGACTGAAGAAGGTTTCCTCTCCAGCCCAGGAGACAGTCTGCTTCATTATGAAAGGAGCTGTTTGTCTCCTGGAGGAGGACGAATCTAGTTCTTATCTCTTGTGTCTCATGGAGGAGGACGAATCTAGTTCTTATCTCTTGTGTCTCATGGAGGAGGACGAAAATAGTTCTTATCTCTTGTGTCTCCTGGAGGAGGACGAATCTAGTTCTTATCTCTTGTGTCTCATGGAGGAGGACGAAAATAGTTCTTATCTCTTGTGTCTCCTGGAGGAGGACGAATCTAGTTCTTATCTCTTGTGTCTCCTGGAGGAGGACGAATCTAGTTCTTATCTCTTGTGTCTCCTGGAGGAGGACGAATCTAGTTCTTATCTCTTGTGTCTCATGGAGGAGGACGAAAATAGTTCTTATCTCTTGTGTCTCCTGGAGGAGGACGAATCTAGTTCTTATCTCTTGTGTCTCCTGGAGGAGGACGAATCTAGTTCTTATCTCTTGTGTCTCATGGAGGAGGACGAATCTAGTTCTTATCTCTTGTGTCTCATGGAGGAGGACGAATCTAGTTCTTATCTCTTGTGTCTCATGGAGGAGGACGAAAATAGTTCTTATCTCTTGTGTCTCATGGAGGAGGACGAAAATAGTTCTTATCTCTTGTGTCTCCTGGAGGAGGACGAATCTAGTTCTTATCTCTTGTGTCTCATGGAGGAGGACGAATCTAGTTCTTATCTCTTGTGTCTCATGGAGGAGGACGAATCTAGTTCTTATCTCTTGTGTCTCCTGGAGGAGGACGAATCTAGTTCTTATCTCTTGTGTCTCATGGAGGAGGACGAAAATAGTTCTTATCTCTTGTGTCTCATGGAGGAGGACGAATCTAGTTCTTATCTCTTGTGTCTCCTGGAGGAGGACGAATCTAGTTCTTATCTCTTGTGTCTCATGGAGGAGGACGAATCTAGTTCTTATCTCTTGTGTCTCCTGGAGGAGGACGAATCTAGTTCTTATCTCTTGTGTCTCATGGAGGAGGACGAAAATAGTTCTTATCTCTTGTGTCTCCTGGAGGAGGACGAATCTAGTTCTTATCTCTTGTGTCTCATGGAGGAGGACGAATCTAGTTCTTATCTCTTGTGTCTCATGGAGGAGGACGAAAATAGTTCTTATCTCTTGTGTCTCATGGAGGAGGACGAATCTAGTTCTTATCTCTTGTGTCTCATGGAGGAGGACGAATCTAGTTCTTATCTCTTGTGTCTCCTGGAGGAGGAAGACATCTATTGTTTTGTCTTTGCACAGCTCTGATATTAGTGCTCTCCTTTCTCTGTCTCTCCCTCCGTTCACATTCAGTGTAGCAACTCTGAGAGTCTCCATGAGAAGAGAAAGGGAGAGCAGGACAGTGAACCACCACCAGTGAGGAAACAACACCTTCAGAATAAGAGTCATCTCTACTGTTTTTGTGTTTCAGGAAGGAGTCTTCCTCTCCTTTCCTTCCTCCAGTAGTTTTTTCAGTCCATATTGTTTCTGTTTACTGAGTTCCTCAGTGCTGGCCTGTTTTCTAATGGTCAGAACCCAATTGATAAATTTGTCCACATCTGAAAAAAAGTCCTTCATGTCCACTGATTGTCCAAAGGTCTTGTCAAGAAAGTCTTTTATTTCTTGTACAGTGTCTGAGGTTGAGTCATCCTGAGAGGAAGAGTCAGAGAACTGGGAGAGGAAGAGTCAGAGGACTGGATGAGGAAGAGTCAGAGAGGAAGAGGAAGTGTCAGAGAACTGGGAGAGGAAGAGTCAGAGGAGAGGGAGAGGAAGAGTCTGAGGAGAGAGAAAGGGAGAGTCAGAGAACTGGGAGAGGAAGAGTCAGAGGACTGGATGAGGAAGAGTCAGAGAGGAAGAGGAAGTGTCAGAGAACTGGGAGAGGAAGAGTCAGAGGAGAGGGAGAGGAAGAGTCTGAGGAGAGAGAAAGGGAGAGTCAGAGAACTGGGAGAGGAAGAGTCAGAGGAGAGAGAAAGGGAGAGTCAGAGGAGAGGGAGAGGAAGAGTCAGAGGAGAGAGAAAGGAAGAGTCAGAGGAGAGGGAGAGGAAGAGTCAGAGGAGAGAGAAAGGGAGAGTCAGAGAACTGGGAGAGGAAGAGTCAGAGGAGAGGGAGGGTCAGAGGAGAGGAGGGTCAGAGGAGAGGGTGGGTCGGAGAACTGGGAGAGGAAGAGTCTGAGGAGAGAGAGAGGGAGAGTCAGATAACTGGGAGAGGAAGAGTCAGAGGAGAGGGTGAGGAAGAGAACTGGGAGAGGAAGGGTCAGAGGAGACGGAGGGTCAGAGGAGAGGGAGAGGAAGAGTCAGACGAGAGGGTGAGGAAGAGAACTGGGAGAGGAAGGGTCAGAGGAGACGGAGGGTCAGAGGAGAGGGAGAGGAAGAGTCAGAGAAATGGGGGGAGAGAAAGAGAGGGGACAGAGAGAGAGAGAGAGACAGAGAGAGACAGAAATAGAAAGAGAGAGACAGGAGAGAGAGAGAGAAAGGAGAGAGGACAGAGACAGAGAGAGGGACAGAGAGAGACAGATAAGAGAGAGAGACAGACAGAGATAGAGAGAGAAAGGGAGAGAGAGAGACAGAGAGAGAGAGACAGAGAGAGAGACACAGAGAGAGAGAGAGAGAGAGAGAGAGAGAGAGAGAGAGAGAGAGAGAGAGAGAGAGAAAGGGAGAGGGACAGAGACAGAGAGAGGGACAGAGAGAGACAGATAAAGAGAGAGACAGACAGAGATAGAGAGAGAAAGGGGAGAGAAAGGGAGAGAAGAGAGAGAGAGAGAGAGAGAGAGAGAGAGAGAGAGAGGGACAGAGAGAGAGAGAGAGGATAGAGAGAGACAGAGAAAGAGAGAGAGAGACAGAGAAAGAATGAGAGAGAGAGACAGAGAGAGAGAGAGGGACAGAGAGAGAGAGAGAGAGAGAGAGAGAGAGAAAGGGAGAGGGACAGAGAGAGAGAGAGGGACAGAGAGAGAGACAGAGAGAGAGAGACAGAGAGAGAGACAGAGAGAGACAGAGATAGAAAGAGAGAGAGACAGAGAGAGAGAGAGAGAGAGAGAGAGAGAGAGAGAAAGGGAGAGGGACAGAGACAGAGAGAGGGACAGAGAGAGACAGATAAAGAGAGAGACAGACAGAGATAGAGAGAGAAAGGGAGAGAAAGAGAGAGATAGAGAGAGAGAGAGAGAGAGAGAGAGAGAGAGAGAGGGACAGAGAGAGAGAGAGGGATAGAGAGAGACAGAGAAAGAGAGAGAGACAGAGAAAGAATGAGAGAGAGAGAC